>NW_004524862.1:292224-318914 GCF_000260255.1 Octodon degus
TCAATTTTATTTAATCTTTCAAAGAACCAGCTTTTTTTCATTAATTCTTCGAACAGTTTTCTTTGTCTCGATTGAATTAATTTCTGTTCTAATCTTTAGGATTTCTTCCTGTCTTTGGGCTTTGGGTTGGTTTGCTCTTTCTTTTCCAGGTGTTGGAGGTGCATCAGGGTGTTTATTTGTTTCCCTTGTGTTTTCCTAATGTGTAAGTTCACACCTATAAATTTCCCTCTGAGAACTGCTTTCATTGCATCCCATCAATTCCAATAAGTTGTGGTTGAATTTTCATTGAATTGCACATATTGTTGAACTTCTTGTTTAATTTCATCTGTGACCCATTGACTGCTGAGTAGGGTGTTATTTAATTTCCATGTACTTAAGGGTTTTTTCTGGTTTCTTTTGTCATTTACTTCCAGTGTCATTGCACTGTGATCAGATAATATGCATGGGATAATTTCTGTTTTCTTCTATATACTTAAGCATGACGTATGGACCAGTATGTGGTCTATTTTACAAAATGATCCATGTGCAACTGAGAAAAATGTGTATTCAGCTGTGTTTGGGTGGAACACTCTGTATATGTCCACCAAGTCCATTTGTTGTAAGCTTTGGTTCAGTTCTGCTACTTCTTTGCTAAGTTTTTGTCTGCTTGACCTATCTTTTAGTGATAGCAGTGTGTTAACATCTCCTGTTTAGATTGTGGTGCTTAATATTAGATTTTTCATGTCCATTAAGATTTTTCTTATATAGTTGCGTGCTCTCGTGTTTGGTGCATACATATTTATGAGTGTTACTTCTTCCTCTTGAATTTTTCCCCTAATCAGTATCTAGTGGCCTTCTTTATTTCATTTGATCATTTTTGATTTGAAGTTGAGACTGTCTGAAAACAGGATTGCTACCCCTGCTTTTTTCTGAGGTGCTGAGGCAAGTAGTATTGTTTTCCATCCTTTGACATTCAGCCTATGAATTTCTTTATGAGTTAAATGTGTTTCCTGTATATAGCATATTGTTGGATTATATTTCCTCATCCACTTTTCCATTCTATTTCTCTTAATTGGTGAATTGAGTCTATTTACACTGATGGTTATAATTGAGATGTATTGACTTACGATCAACATGTTATTTACCTGCTGTTGTTTATTCCTTTTTCTCCCGTGTTTAATTTTTTGCCCTATTTAGTGGGTTCCTTCTCTTCTCATTTGTGGAATTCTGATCATTTTGGTCCCTCTCTAGAACATCTTTTTGTAGTCTTTGTAGGGTTGTCTTTGTCATCATGAAATTCTTTAGTTGTTCTTTGTCATGAAAGTATTTCACCTCTCCATCAAACTTGAAATAGAGTTTTGCAGGATATAGTAGTCTGGGCTGGAATTTGTTTTCATAGAGGACTTGAAATACTTTGCTCCATGCTCTTCTTGACTTCATGGTTTTTGAAGGGAAGTCTGACATTATTCTGATGGGTTTTGCTTTATATGTGATCTGTTTCTTTTCTCTAGCGGCTTTCAGTATATTGTTCTTGTGCTGGATTTCTGGGATCTTGACTATTATATGTCCCAGTGTGTTTTTAATTGGGTTGAAGTTATTTTGAGTTCTGTATGCTTTGGTAACCTGAACGTCAGATTGTTTCCTCATATTTGGGAAGGTTTTTGCTATTACTTTTTATATCATTTTATTGACTCCTTCTTTGTCATTGATGCCTATTAGTCTCATGCTGTTCATCTTTGCATCATCTTTCAGGTGATGAATTATTTTTTCCTGCATCATAGTTGTTTTTTTTTTTAATTTTTATTTTATTTATTTGTGTGTGTGTGTGTGTGTGTGTGTGTGTGTGTGTGTGTGCACGCGCGTGGCCAGCTCAGCCCACCAGGGGGCGGGGCTGGCTGGCATGCGGTGCTGGCGGATTGAACCGCGGTCCCTGTGCTTTGCTAAGCTTGTTCCAAGTAGGTGCTTTAGACCACTAAGCCATCTCACCAGCCCCCATCATAGTTGTTTTTAAATGACCTTTTCTTACCTTTTCACTAGCTGCAATGGCATCTTCAAGATCTGAAACTCGTATCTTCACTTTCATTCAAATGGTTTTGCAAGCGTGATTGAGATTTTAAGTTCCTCCATACCTTTTTGGCTCTGCTTCTTACGATCTACTTCTTTCCTGTATTTCTCATTGAAAGAATCTGTCATTTTTCTAATATCCTCTATTTTTTATTGGTTTCTTCTTGAGGAAACAGTTATTATTTTACTACAGAAATTATTTCTGATCTGATTGCCTCTATATGTTTCTGCAGTTGATTCTTTATTTCAGATGCTATTAATTCAGAGATTTTTTATTTCAGAGGTTATTTCTGATTTGAGTTTCTCTATACCTTTCTACGTTTTTTTTTTCTTCAGATATTATTGATTCAGACATTTCCACTGTGTGAGTCCCTATTTGTTCTGTTCTATTGTCCTCTGCATTTGTTCTGGGTGGGCTTGGGTCCTGAGATTGCATTTTGCTCCTCTTTGTCATTTTGTATAGCACTGTCCTTTAACCTTTGGTGTAGAGCTTTGGTGAAACACTTGCTAGACCTGGGCTTGGACTGGGGCTGGAGGGGTGTAGGGATCCCGAGAATGCGCCGGAAGGTCTCACTTATGGGGCAGGCCTGGGCTTGGTCCGGGGTGGTTCTGGGGGCACAGGAGAGCATTGATGCTCTCCTACACACTTGCTGGGCCTAGGCTTAGGCTGGCTCCAGATGGGTAGAGGGGTCCTGAGAGCCTATTTATTTATTTATTTATTTGGTGCAGGGTCTCACTATTCAGCCTGAATGGTAGTGATCCTCCTGTTTTTAGTCTCCTCATTGCAGGGATTACAGGTGTGTGTTACCATGCCCAGGAGTGGTGGCTGGCTCAGTGCCCAGGGACAGGGTCGGCACAGCATGTGGTGCTAGGGATCGAATTCTGGTCTTTGTGCTTGCCTAAGCAGGTGCTTAGTCAACTGAGCTATCTCCCCAGCCCTACAGATTTTATTTAAAAGTTAAAGTTTACTCTTTGGTTTGCTTTCAGCTTTTTGAACAAAATAAGGATCCTATCTTAGAATAAGTAGTAACTAACAGTATGCTATGTTAAGGAAAATTGGGCCTGGTCAGGTTGGTCTATCCAGGACTGCAGATAAATACTCTAAAACAACTGAAACCCTACATAATCTAGCACAATCTTTCCCTCTGTTGAATCCTGTTTTATAAGTTTCATGTTTTTCAAGGTTGTAATTTGCATATGCTATGTCAAAGTATAAAATTTATACCACCATCCAATTCACTTCCATCAAAGACAATAGATAAACACAATCTTTTTTTTTTTAATTCTCCCGCTATTTAATACTTTCTTTCCTTTTTGGTTTGCTTTTATTTTATTTTATTGATACACTTTAGGGATGCACAGTGATAATATTTACCAGATGGCATTTGTATCCATGCATGATATATCTTGCTTCTCTTTATCGCATTGCCCTCCCTGCCTTTCAACCCTTCTTCCCCTCTTTATTTATAAAAGCTTTGTTTAGATCCCAGATTTATAAATAGAAGGGTGTTTGCCTTTACCCCAACACCAGAAAATCTGGAAATCTGGTAAATGATAATGCACAAAGGAAGAGTGTTAGCAGTGCAGAATTGTAATGTGTAAATATTTGGTTGAAAGCCAGCTTTGACCTTCTGAAAATGAATACCATGTGGTCCCTTGCACTAATAGATATTTAATAACACTGAATAATTATTTTCAGGGTCTGAGATAGGGAGAGTTGCCCAGCTTTACAGTTAAGAAATTCTATTTTGAAAGAGTTGGTACATGAAGAATTTGCTTAAAAAGTCACTGTATGATGACATCTTGTTTTTCTGAGAATAGAGTTTATCTTCCATTAAAGCTTTTAAGGAATAGGGATTTAGCTCGTGGTGCAGTACCTGCCTAGCAATCATGAGATCCTGAGTTCTATTCCCAGTACCCCTCCTCCCCACAAAAAAAGCTTTGAAAAATTTTATAATTACTCAACGGAAAAGTAAGCAAGTCTGGAATATCCAGCTTACAAAGGAGAAGTAAAACAAACACATGAAATTTAATCTCCCTGGTGATTAAAGACATGCCAAATAAAACAAAGATGACTGCACGAACCAAGCATCTTGTTTACTCTGCTGTGTTAACTACACATGTCCAGGGCTGGTAGGCCTCAAGGACCTGGGTACTCACACAGTGCTGCCAGGGTATGGGGGGCTTCCTTAGCTACCTTCAAGAGTGGTGTTGAGGTACCTCAGAGATAACTCCTATATCCTTGGTTGAACCATAAAAGGCTCATATGGTTTTGGAGCTGAGTGATGTGGTATCATTGGTTTGGAATAAAAGAAAAAAAGGGAAGGAAAGAAAAATGGCCAGAAAATGGTTTCAAAGTTATTTGAAACCTATGGGTTGAACCCAGGATTTTGTACATGCTGAGCAATCATTTCACATAGGGCTACATCTGAATCCTTTTTAAATTTTTAGTTTGAGGCAGAGCCTGGCTAAGTTGCCAAGGCTGGTCTTGAATTTGCAACAATCCTGATACAGACGCAGAAGCTGGAATGGCAGGTACATGGCTTTGCTGTTTTATTTTGTTTTTATTTTATTTTATTTTTATATTAATTTTATTGAGACAGAAATAGCATTGAGACAATTTCAAAACAGGTTAGTATGACAGTTACAATAATTAATACATTGCATACAGTTGTCTTTGTAGTAGTTATTCATAGTACAAGATACAGATATGATATCTTGTCTAAACACTATTAGCACAAATCTTTCTTCTCATTGAGCTAAGAGAAAGTAGCTATATATCTATGCTAACTATAAATAGATATTTTTTCACTACAAAATGGTCCTTCATTGATATCCCCCTTTTCTGTTTACTTTTGTCAGATATGGGTTTTCCCTTGCCATTCAAATACTGTAGACAATGTTCAGACAGATAGTGAGTGATGTTAAGCTCAACTGCCTATATTATAGAATAATAATATCAGCAAAGTAATCTAATATAGTCCAGTAGTCCATAATAGTAGTGGATTATCTGCAGGACTGGTAATGTCAGAAATTGTTGCCTTGAGCCTTTTACAGCTCAGCATGTTAATATGGCTTTATTTTTTTTATAAACTTAGTTTTTATAAACTTTTCTGCTGGAAGGTTAAGACCAAGATAAAGCAAGACCTCTATAACAAAAAATGTAACTTTTGTATCTGACAAGGTCAGTCAAATCCCCTCAGGATTTACTCTGAAACCCTGTACAATAGTTTGTAGATCTTTTGTCAGTGTCAGCCATGTGGATGAGTCACGGCCATTGCTTGATCAATTTGCTGTCTGTGAAAGCCTGAAAGAATGTTTTCTCTCCATGTGACTTTCTTTAGGCACGCTACATGGTCAATCACTTTCCTCTGTGGCCCCATAATCTCCTTGATCAGAAAATTTGGGACACCACTGAGTTATAGGATGTTACAGTACAGGTTCTCTTATGTCCTGAGTCCTCACTGACCTTGAAGGGCTAGGGCTGAAATATTGGCTATCCTTGTAGCCCTTCTTTTTCTCTAATTTTTTGGTCTGCAAACTTAAGTTGTTAACACTCCAGAAGAGAGGCTTAATGATATTGTTACCTTATAACATAGGCAGTTAAGCTTAACATCACTATCTGTCTGAATATCAAACACCTTAGACACAACATGGAACAGGTATTTTCCATCAATTGCTGATATGCTAAGCTTTAAATCCCTACAGAATGTGCTGTTTTATTTTTGAACGAGCTCTGCAGTGAACATTCAGTATAATTAGATCTGTATCCTGGTTTATTTAGAAGACTACTTGTTCTCTCTGTTGGATCTTTTTACATTCCAATGAAAACTCAGTTGATTGCTCCCATTTTCTCCAAACCCTGCATAATTTTCCTGAAGATAATATGAAACTCCTTGGCCTCTTTGGAGAAAACTTAAAAATCTCCACAAATTAGCCCTTCTCAGACCTGATCTTTCTCTTTGCTTCTGCCCCTCCTTTCCTTTGTAACTCTCAGAACAGAGAACAGAGGATACAAGCTCCTGATCCCATTCCTTTCTGGGTCTTCTGTTTTCTTCTCTTTCAGGTCTGAAGGTCCATGTCTTTTGATTGAACCCTATGATTTCACTGACACTGGGGTACCAGGGGCATACTAATGTGCAGTTGACTGCATTATAGAAATTCAGGATCATTGGCAAGAGCTGAAAATTTTAGGGTAAAATGAATAAGTTTTATAGCAGAGGGCAATCACTGGCTATTAGAATTTGAGTATGTGGGCCCCATCTTCTCCTTTTCTTTAGATACTGAGATTGGGATGACCCCCCCCCACTGTCTCAGGCTGCCTTAAGGGTGGGTCTGATGCAGCATGTAGAGCTGGGAATTGAACTGCGGTCCCCCATGCCTGACTGAGTTGGCCCAAGTAGGCACTTTAAACAACTGAGTTAACTTGCAAGCCTCCTACACTGAGATTACAGAATCCTCAAGGGTCTGATTGGATCAGACAAAAACTGGCAATAAATGGCTACTTACTTGGGGAGGGGGGAAATCCATGGGTCCAGAAAATCTCGGAGGCAAAGTTACAACTTAATAGTGGGCTTAGTCAGAGTTCTTGTCATTCAGCACTTTCCCCTCTATGCCCACATTCCATTCCCTGCCAGGGAATAAAATTCTACCTTGTTTCTCCCTTTTATCTCAACCTGAAATATCAAGAATCACCATGGTCAGTTATTTTGTGGTACTGGGGATTGAACTCAGGACCTTGCACTTGCCAGGCAGGTTCTTATGTTGCTGAGCTATCTCCTCAGCCCCATAGTTAGTTATTTTGAACAGGCTTCTGAATTTTTCCCTAGGTTATGTATTCTTGTAAAATCCCAGTGTGATAATTGGGTGGGTAGGGGTGCATTTTAAATGTGCTTGTCTCACTGGACACATGAACTAGCTGGGGCTTTCCTGGAGAGTGGTCATCCTGATGGGCCTTCCAGGAGTGTCACCTTCTCCTGATGGTTATGTAGCTTCAGTGGCTCTATGGAGAGCAAACTTAAGACCAAAATAGAGGGAAAGGCAATGAATCCATTTACAGCAGAAATGGTATCTGGTCTACTTAGATGAGTCTTCAGAGACATTCAGATTACTTTAAAAAAATTTTTTTTGGATGTGGCTTTGTATAGTTGACTTGTCAAATAATAAATCATGTTTAAGCTCATTTTAAACTATATTTGGATGAATTGTGTATTCCAAAACTGTGTCATATTCCTAAAAATTTAGTATGTTTTCAGTCATCAGTTTTTTTATTATTATTTTAAATTGATGTAAGTCTCATTAGATCTTCAACCATGGCTTCTTGGTCTTGCTGCCTACAATAAGCTGCTTTATTCTGATGCTTTTTCTAGAAGCTTCTTACAAGCTCAATTATAATCCCAAAATGTTGAGAATTGAGATTATTCCACGCACATTATCAGACTACAGTGCAATGAAATTGGAAATTAATGGCAACAGAAACTTCAAAAACTCTATAAACATATGTAAATTAAATAACACCCCTTAAACAACCAATGGATTGCAGATGAAATAAAGGAGGAAATTAAACAACATGTACACCTAAATGAGAATGCAGATACAACATATCAGAACTTATGGGATGCAATGAAAGTAGCACTAAGAGGAATATTTATATGTTGAATTCTCACATCAGGAAAGCAGAACAAGCACAAATAACCTAATGTTATACCTCTTGCTGTTAGAAGAAGAGCAAGACAAACCTAAAGGGCATAGAAAGGAGGAAATCGTAAAGATCACAGCAAACATTTAACACAGTGGGAACCAAGAAAACAATACAAAGAGTTAATGAATCAAAGAGATGTTTCTTTGAGAGAATAAATAAAACTGATAAAACCTTAGCCAACTTTACAAAAAAAAAAAAAAAAAGAAAGAAAGAAAGAAAGAAAAGACTTGAATTTATCCACTGAGGAATTAAAAGGGCAATACTATAGTTCCTATGAAAATTCAGATCATCAATACCTACTTCAAAAATCTTTACTCTCATAGAATGGAAAACAGAAGAAATGGACACATTCCTAGATATATATGACTTGTCAAAGCTGAATCAAGAAGATATAAAAATTTTGATTAACCCAATATCAGTAAATGAGATTGAAAATGTAATTAAATCTTACTAACAAAGAAAATCCAAGATCTTAATGGATTCATTGCTAAATTCTACAAGAAATTTAGAGAAAATTTAATATCAATACTCTTCAAACTATTTAATAAAATTGGAAGGGAAGAAATACTCCCTAACTCACTCCTAAAGGCAAGTATTACCCTGATACAAAACCAGAGAAAGACCAAACCAAAAAAGAAAACTACAGCCAATCTCCTTAATTAATATAGATTCAAAAGTCCACAATAAGATACTAATATACAGAATTCATCAAATCATCAATAAGATTATACACCATGACTGAGATTCATCTCAGGAATTCAGGGATGGTTCAACATATGCAGATCAATAAATATAATACGTTATATCAACAAAGCCAAAAGCAAAAATCACATGATCATCTCAATACATACAGGAAAAGCTTTTGATAAAATCCAGTACTAGGGCCAGTGAGATAGCTCAGCAAACTAAGCATCCACCTAGGCAAACACAGGGACTGAGGTTCGATCTGCAGCACCACATCATGCACCAGCCCTGCCTATGGATGTGCTGAGCCAGCCACCAAGACCAGGCATGTTGGTACATGCCTATAATTGCAGTGCTGGGGAGGCTGAAAACAGGAGAATCACTTCAAGTCTGAGCTGCATAGTGTGACCCTGTACCAAATACATTAAAAAAACATATCCAGCACTAATTTATGATTGAAACCCCTACAAACAATAGGAAAAGATGATTTACCTTACCTCAATCTGAAAAGAGCCATCAATGACAAACCAAAAGTTAACATCATGCTAAATGGACAAAACCTGAAAGCTCTCACTCTAAAATCAAGAGCAAGATAAGGATTTCCACTATCACCATTCCTATTCAATATCATTCTAGAAACATTAGCCAGAGCAAGTAGACAAAAGAAAGAAATAAAGGGAATAGGGATAGGAAAGGAACAAGTTAAACCATCATTATTCACAGATAACATGATACTCTACATAAAAGATCCCTAAAACTCCACCAAAAGACTCCTAGAGTTAACAACCAAATTCAGATACACAGCTGGATACAAAATCAGCACTCAAAGATCAATAGCGCTCCTATACACAAACATCAGCTCACTGAGAGAAATCAGGAAAACCACACATTTCACAATAGCACACACACAAAAAACAAACCTGAGGAATCAATCTAACAAACAAAGTAAAAGATCTATACATTGAACATTATAGTAATCTGAAAAAGGAGATTTTTTTTTTGTATTTTAGGGAAGGGTCTACAGGGTGTTCAGGGTCTCACTACTAAATTGGAGTTGTAGTGATCTGCCTGTTTACAGCCTCCCAGTGCGCACCTGGGGTTACAGGTGCACACCACCACGCCCAGTCCTGAAAACGGAGACTGAAGAAGATATCTTTCCATTCCAAGAAAGGAAAGTTATTCCTTGCACATGGATTAAAAAAATAACCATATAAAAAATGGCCATAGTTTGAAAATTGTTCTACAGATTTAATGCAATCCCTACCAAAATACCATCAACATACCTCACAGATCTAGAGAAAACATCCCTAAAATTCATCTGGAATCAAAAGAGAACTAGAATAGAAAAGGCATCCTGGGCAACATAGGCAAGGCAGGAGGCATCATAATCAATGATTTGAAATTATACTACAAAATACTGTGATGAAATCAGCATAGTACTTCCAAAAGAACAGATCCAATGATCAATGGAACAGATTAAAAGATGCAGACACAACTACAAACATACTCACCCACTTTATCTTTGACAAAGGGACCGAACATGTTCCTTGGAAGAAAACTACCTTCTTTAATAAATGGTGCTGGGAAAACCAGTTCTCTACATGCCAAAGATTAAATCTAGACCCACGTCTATCACCGTGCACTAAAGTCAAAATGGATCAAAAATCTAAATATTAAAAAAGAAACACTAAATCTACTGAAAGAGAAAGTAAGTAGAAATAATTAAGACATAGAGGTAAACAGGGAGCTTAAGAACAAAACCCAAAACTACATGGGAAACACTTCAAAGAATCAACACCTGGGATCTTTTCTTAATAAAGTGATTCTGCACATCAAAAGAAATCACCAACAAAATGAAAAGAAAACCCACAGAATGGGAAAATTTTTTACCTAACTCTCCCTCAGACTAAGGACTTCTTTTTTTTTTAATGGTAATCTCTTTTTTTAATTGAGAAATAAATATGAATGAGACAGTTTCACAGCTGATTAAGAGGACAGTTTTGATAATCAATACACTGTACATTGTTATCTTCTTAGTGGTTATCCATAGTACAAGAAGCACACAGGATATTCTGTCCAAACACTGTTAGTACACCTCTTTCTTCTCGTTGAATTAAGTGAAAGTAGCTGTACATTTATCCTAACTACTTTGTATATATAAATACAAAATGATCTTTCCTTTGTATCCTTTTTTTTTGTCCTGTCAGAGGTGAATACTCTATTGGCATCTAAATACTATAGGTGTTTTAATTCAACTAAACAATCTAACACTGTCTAGCAGTCTATAATATTAGTGGGTTATCCTCAGAAGTTATTGACTTGAAGGGGCCAGGGAAATGGCTCAGTAGAATAAGCACTTGCCTGGCAAGCGCAAGGGCCTGAGTTCAATCCCCGGTTCCACCAAAAAAAAAACAAAAAGAAGTTATTGACTTGAGCCTTTTTCAGCTCATTGTATTAATATGGATTTACTTTATATACTTCATTTTTATACTTTTCTGCTGGATGGTTAAGACCAAGATATAGCAACACCTATATAACAAGAAATATAACTTTTGTATCTGATAAGGTCAGCCAAGTACTCTCAGTATTTATCTTGTTGCCCTGTACTGCCCTTTGTACATCCTTTTGTCAGTGTCTGACATGAGGATGAGTCACGGCCATTGCTTGACCAATTTGCTCTCTGTGAAAGCTTGAGAAAATGTTTCTTTCTTTCCATGTGACTCTCCCCATGCTCACTTTACATCATCGAACACATTCCTCTGTGGCTCCATAATCTTCTTGATCAGAAAATTTGGAGCACAACTGAGTTACATATTGTTACAGTACACATTCTCCTATGTCCCAAGTCTTCACTGACTTTGAAAGGCTAGGGCCAAAATGTTATCGAAACATGCAGCCCTTCCTTTTCTACAATTTTGATCTGCTAATTTAGGTTGTTAACCCTCCAGAAGAGAAGCTAATTATTAACCTGCAATATATGCAGTTTGGTTTACTCTATCTGTCTAAATATCAAACATTTTGGCATATCATGGAACAGGTATTTTCCATCAGATATTGATATGTTGAACTTTAAGTCCTTAAAGAATATGAAGGAAAAATAATTATATAAAAATAGAAATAAGCATTTACATATTTTTACAAAGAAATTTAGAAACCTAACCATATATAAAATTGTAAGTCCTTATATTAGGGAGACAATACTATATTTACAGATGTGGGTCTGGTTTATTTCGCTAATAAGTATATCTTCAAGGGTCATCCATTTAAATATGAAAGCTTCAAGTTTATCATTCTTTATAGCTGAGTAGTACTCCATTATATAAAAGTACCACATCTTTTCAACCATTCCACATGTGATGGACATCTTGGTTGTTTCCAAGATCTGGCTATCACAAATTGTGCTGCTATAAACATAGGTATGCATATATCACTATAATATGATGCTTTCAGTTCCTCTGTGAAAATTCCCAGTGGGATAGCAGGCTTCAATGGAATTTCCAGTCCTAGTTTTCTAAGGAGTCTCCACACTGATTTCCATAATGGTTGCACCAGTCTACACTCCCACCAACAGTGGAGAAGGGTTCCCCTTACCCCACAGCCTCTCCAACATTTGTTTTTGGTTGATTTCTTTGTGAGAGCCAATCTTTCTGGGGTGAGATGGTACCTCAGTGTTGTTTTAATTTGCATTTCATGGATGGCTAGTTATGTGGAGCATTTTTTCATACATATATTCACTTCTTTGATTTCGTCCTCTGAGAAGTGTGTGTTCATCTCAGATGCCCATTTCTGGATTGGGTCTTTAACTTTAGGGGTCCTAATGTTCTTTAGTTCTTTATAAATTCTAGAGAGCAGACCTCTGTCTGAATGCTTATCAGTTAAGATTTTTTCGAAGATTTTTTGTGGGTTGTCTTTTCACTTTGTTGATAATTTCTTTTGACGTGCAAAAACTTCTCAATTAACAACTTCCCAGTTGTTAATTCTTTCAAGTGTTTCCCATGCAATTTGGTTTCTGTTCATGAACTCTTTGCCTACCCCTATGTCTTTAAGAGTTCCTCCTCCTTTCTCTTCTAGGAGATTTAATGTTTCTGTTTTAATGTTCAGTTCTTTAATCCATTTTGACTTTAGTTTAGTGCATGGTGGTAAACCTGGATCAAGTTTTAGTCTTCGGCATTTAGAGAGCCAGTTTTTCCAGCACCATTTGTTAAAGAGACTATCTTTCTTCCAGTAAGTATGTTTGGCCGCTTTGTCAAAGATCAGGTGGCTGAGTGCATTCTTAGAGGCCTCTGCATCTACTAGTCTATTCCACTGATCCTCAGGTCTATTTTGTTGCCAATACCATGCTGATTATATTACAGTAGCTTTGTAGTATAATTTCAAGTCAGGAATTGTAATGCCTCCTGTTTTATCTTTGTTGGCCAGGATTGCCTTTGCTATTCTAGGTCTTTTTTTATTCCAGATAAATTTTAGGAACAATTTCTCTAGGTCTGGGAGGTATGTTGGTGGTAGTCTCATAGGAATTGCATTAAATCTACACAACAATTTTGGGAGTATGGCCATCTTTGCGATGTTGGTTCTTCCTATGCAGAAGCAGGGAATATCTTTCCATTTTCTGAAATCCTGTACGATCTCTTTTTTCAAAATACAGTAATTTTCCGTGAAAAGATCTTTGATTTCTTTAGTTAGATGAATTCCAAGGTATTTCATTTTTCTCGGGGCTATTGTAAAAGGTATTGTTTCCCTAATTTCCCTCTCAGAGTGTTTGTTATCTGTGTAGAGGAATGCTATTGACTTTTGGGTATTGACTTTATATCCTGCTATGCTACTGAATTTGTCTATCAACTCTAGTAGTTTTTTAGTGGAGTTTTTTGGGTCCTCCAAATAAAGTATCATGTCATCTGAAAATAATGATAGTTTCACTTCTTCTTTACCTATTCTTACTAGACTAAGGACTTCTATCTACAACATATAAGGAAGTGAAAAAAATTCAAACCCCACTTCAAATTCAAAACACAATCCATAAATGAACATCTAAGATGAGCATACTCTTCTCAGATGAAGAAATACAAATAGCAAATAATTATATGAAAAATGATTCAACATATTTGGTTATTTAAGACATGCAAATTAAAACAATTCTGAGATTACATCTCACTTCAATAAGAATGGCTATCATCAAGAAACCAACCATTAAAAAATATTAGCAGGCTGAGGGGAAAAATCAACCCTTCTCCACTGTTGGTGGGAATATAGATTGTTACAACCACTATAGAAATCAGTGTAGAGATTCCTTCAAAAACTGTGATTAGAGATCCATTCTTCCTAGATATTCCTCTCCTGGGTATTTTTCTAGAAGAACTGAAAACATCATACTACAGCAATATATGTGCATCCATGTTTACAGCAGCACAATTACTAAATCTTGGAAACAACTCAAATAAATGCCCCTCAACAAAATCATGGATTAAAAAAATGTGATATTTTTACACAATGGAGTACTACTCATCTATAAAGAAGGATAAAACTTGAGACATTTATTGATAAATTGATGCAACTAGAGATCATACTCCTAAGTGAAATAAATCAGACTCACATGTGTAAACATTGTATTGTTTCCTTAGTGTAAGAATCTGAAAGAGTAAACAAGATCCAAAGTGTATAGGCCAGCCAAATAGCTCAGTGGATTAAAGCACCTGCAAACAGGCACAGGAGCCAGAGGTTCAATCCCTAGGCCTGCTGTGCCAGCCCCCCCCCCAGGGAGCACTAAGACAGCAATTAAGACTGGGTGTGGTGGTGCATGCCTGTAATCTCAACTCTTGGGAGGCTGTAAACAGGCAGATAACTACAAGTCTGATCTAGTCATGAGACCCTGAATGCTGTAGACTCTTTCCTAAAATATATATTTAAAAAAGTGTACAATAGATATTGTGAAATGGGAAGAAATTGTTCAAAATGAAAGAAAAATGGATGGGGGAAAGGAGAACAGAAGGAAGGGAAAATAAAATATAGATAGATAGATAGATAGATAGATAGATAGATAGATAGATAGATATAGATAGATATAGATAGATATAGATATATCTACATCTACATGTATATCTATATATATATATATATCTATACCTATATCTATCTATCTATATGAATGATAGTTATACTACTCATTGCTACTAGTTCATTGAAAAGAAAGGTTTGTGCCTATATTGTTTGATCATTTTTTTATGCCTGTATCTTTTTAATCTGAGCAACTACTTTGAAGTTAACAGTATGCAATGTACTAACCATTGGTACTCTCTTATAATCTTGTTTTGAAATTTTATGCCATTGTTGCTTTCCTTTAGATAAATAAATAATCAGATTAAGGATAAACTTATTTTGCAAATAAAATTTGTCTTTTTGCGATTATCTTTGTAAAAGTAAGGATGACTAGAAAGAAAAATTGTTTCAGAAGAAAATTATTATAGCACCTATTGTGAGGGCCTACCTCATTATTTTTGAGGTCTTATCACTGGATCAGACTATAATTCTTGTAGTTTCTTTCTATATCTGGGATTTGTAATTTTCTTCTACCCTTCTGACCGAAGTCAATCATAGGTGTCAAAACATTCAGTTCTGATGCCCCATAATTTGAAGTTGGTCACTTTTAGAGAAGTCATCAAGACCCGTCAATCCTTCATGCCTGCTGGTATGTGGACTATTCAGAAAGTTCATTGGAACCCCCAATTCAAACTGGAAGTCAGGAAAATCTGTCATATTGTCACTGAAGATGATTCAAGCTCAAATCTAGAAATAATTTGAGGTGTCTGCAGCTGTCTGCCCTCCAGATTCAAAACTGAGTTCACAGTTTGTTCTAATCATTACCTTTTATCTTTCTCTCATTCCATGGAAATGCCTCTTATTATATATCTGAATGCTTGAATCCCATAGTAGCCTGATCTCCATGGGAGCCCATCTGGAAGGCTACTGTCTAAAATGACCCGCTGTGTTCATGATGTACCTGGCCTGGCCTATTCCCTGGACTGTTCAATTGCATGTGAGGCCATCCAGTTTTTGGACTGTGCAACTTTTTGGAAAAACTTCAGACCATACATTGCTGAGGCTCAGAATACAATACTCCAACAGGAGGGCCTTGGAAGCAAAGGTTCTCTCTGTTTCCTGCCCTCTGTCTCTTGCCCCTCATTCTTCCCCGAAGCAAATCATAGAAACCAAAATTCAGTCTCCCTAGGACATTTCACAGAAACCAGAACTCCTGTAGAGCACGGTGGCAGCAGGCCCATAATCCCAGCACAGGCTGCTGAGGCACAAGGATTTTCATGAATTTGAAGTCAGCGTAGGTTGTATAGTGTGTTCAAGTCAAGCCTGAGCAACACAGCAAGACCCTGTCTTCCCCCACTTCGTTTTAAGAAACCAGACTCCCATTCACCAAAAGCCAGCTATGAAATCTAAAAATACAGGACTGAAGATATAGTTAAGCAGCATAAGTGCCTGCTTGGCAAGTGCAAGGTCCTTAGTTTGATCCCGGTACAACAACAAAAAACAGCCTAAAAATACCACCCTAACTTTCCCCTGTCTTGCTATATAAAGGTTGGCTACAAAGAAATTAGGATCCTCATTCCAAAGGGGTCCTGGCCCAAGGGAGTCTGAGCCAAGGGACAAACTGGGTCCCCTTCAGACCCAGTGTGTCCAATCATGTTTCTGTATAGATGTCTCTGCTTTATTGAAGCTAAGCATAAAAAAAATTAGTTCACCTAAGTCTTTGTGCCTTCAGTCTGAAGTTACCTGGTTCATATAAAATGCTTAAGGTGCTGGGGAGATGGCTCAGTGGCATAAGTGCTTCCCTGGCAAGCACAAGGGCCTGAGTTCAATCCCCGGTTCTGCCAAAAAAAAAAGAATAAATAAAATTATTAAATAAATTTGTTGTTTTTCTCTTGTTGCCTTTTGTTATAAGGGCCTTATAACAAAATTTACCTTGCAGTGCTATGGATAATTGCTAAAAACTGGAAACCAGCCAGTCAACCAAGAATAAATAATATATGGTACATTCATACAAGAAAAACAATGTGATTTAAATATGAATTAAGATATTAAATCTATTAAGAGAAAATACTATGAAATATATAGTTTATATGTTAAGGAAAAAATATGAATATTATTATTCAATTTAGCATATGCATGCACAAAAAATCAGCATGTATGACCACAAAAATACTTTTTTCACAAAAATATTAATAGTGCTTATTTCTGAGAGAATTATGTTCATTATTTCCTCTTTTTTGTTATTCATAGATTCTAAGTTTCCAGTGTCTTACAATAAGTGTGTATTACTTATATAATGAAGAAAAACAATAGGATCTGTGTGTGTGTGTGTGTGTGTGTGTGTGTGTTGTCTAACTTCATTTTATTTATTTATTTATTTATTTGGTACTGAGGATTGAACTCAGGACCTTATGCTTGCCCAGGCAGGCATTTATACCACTGAGCCATCTCCCCAGCTTCATTTGTTTTAAAGTAAAGTATAACATAAGAAAAACAAAGGAGACACCAGGATCTATTACACAGGCAAGGTTTATAATCAAACACTCCCTTTGCTCAGTCTGCTTGAGAACAACATAAACAGCATGGGGGGAAATGTGCCTGGCAGAGGCACCTATCTCTCAAGAAGAAAATAACTGTGCAACATTCATTCATTCCACAAACACTGAAATGAACACTGTACCTGGGCTCCTTCCCCTTGAGGAGCATGATCTACTAAGGATGACATTATGCAGGCTGTGGGAGGTGAAAGAACAGTTCCCTAATGTAGTAGAGTTCGAGAAGAGTTCCTCAGGAGATAGTGCTTGAAGGAAGCCTCAGAAACTAGTGAGGACTACTAGCCAGAGGAAATGGGGCAGATGTTCCCAGATATGTTTTCCCCTTTTAGAAAAATTATCTAAGATAGGTTTCAGTCTTTAGAATAGAGGTGAAAGAGAAGGTTGATACTAACCTGAACTCCAGGTCCCTCAGAAGTGATCCTCTCTAATCTTCCCAGCTTCCCATCCACACCCTTTCTTTAAACAAGAATGCAGGAACAACAAAATTCTTATCATATTCATGGGTTTCCAAATCATTTTGGTTTAACTGGATAGAGAGGAGTGCAATGGTTTCACAATGTGCACATGTAATAATCAAGTAGGCGAGTTACTTAGGCCTTTAAATCCTACTCTGGGGCCAATTTAATAATATGAGGTCATAATGATAACGACCTAGAGAAAAGAAGTAAGGAGGGAAATGCAAACAGCTGAGGACATGAGGAATCAGTAATGGGACCAGCAGTGTTTATCCCAAGCCTATCATGATTGCTGATTGAGATGAACACTTTGCTGATATTCTCTCACTGAATCCTTACAACAACTCTGGGAGGCAAGATATATTTGTCCCCATCGCACCACTACACCCTGTGCCATCTGAGAAATGACAGTCTGAGGGGAGGTGGTGTCATGAGCCTCTATGAAATTACACAAGTGGCTGCTTACTGCAGCATAAGCAGTGGATTATCCCAGTGGGAAAGGTGATCCCTCCTAGACTGAGACGGTAGGGCCCCCAAGGACCCACTCTTGGTGAAACTCAGAATGCCATCCAGAGACAAAGGCCCAGTGATTTTCTTAAGGCACTTAGACTTAGATCAGGGCTACTGGCTGTGGGTCCTTAAACAAGTCATATAATCTCTGAGTCTATTTTCTCTTCTATAAAATAGTGGAAATTATGATTCATAAACTTTAAGATGATAGTGTATATAAGCATATGTATGCAAACATTTAGTCCAGGGACTGGTACATGGAAAAAGCTCAATAAATTTGAGTAATGGTATTATTTCCATTTTTCTCCTATCTTGTTGGAGGATTTTACATCCAGAACAATGGAAAACTCTCACTTTGAGAGAGCTAGTGAGCTACACTTAGTCCGTAATATTATGCTCCTCAACTGTAGATAGAAAAGAGCATTTTCAGGTTAGAGTGGTTTGTGCTTATTCTGGTTTATCTTAATTGCCAACTTGACTAGAGTAAGAGACTCCTGAGGAGGTGATTATACTCACCAGTGGCTTGATCCACTGACGTTCATAGCCAAATGTGCTGTCAGGAGGTGGGAGGTGGTTGGAAGGAGGTCACTGAGGGCATGCTGTTGGGGGGTATGTCTCTTGCTCGCTATGGTGTTCTTCCTCTGTATTCTGCTTCCTTGTGGCTGTGCACTTAGCAGCTTTGGTCCACATGCACTTCCGCCTTGATATTTCTACATTGGAGTGAGCTGCCTATGGACTGAAATCTCTGAAACTATGAGATAAATTAAATCTCTCCTCCTTTAAGTTTTATGTGTTGGTTATTTTGTCCTAGCAGTAGGAAAACTGATCAGTACAGTGGCAAACATTCCCTAAACATGCCTGTGTCAGGCCTAAATCAAATACAAGCTAATCTGACATCCTCTGCCATTCCCCACTAGTCCCACAATGCACATACACAATATACACACTATACTACACACCCCACACACTACACACCACATACATGCACTCTATTTACAGGCTGTATGGTTTTGTCACACCCTTGGGCCAGCCCTCCCCTGCTTCTAGAACTGTGTAAGAATCCTGGGCTCACCAGCCAGGCTTGGTGCATACTTGTAATCCCAGCACTTGGTAAAATGAGACAGGAGGATCACTGTGAGTTTGAGGCCAGCCTAAACTACATAACAAGATCTTGTCTCAAAAAAGAAGAAGGAAAAAGAGAAGGAGAAGAAGAAGGAGGAGAAGAAAAAAAAGAAACACCACTACTCCAGGTTTATACAAAATAAAAGGATTGTTCACTTCCTCTCACAGTAGGGGTATTAAAGATAGGTAATTTATTCTAAAGCCAGAGTGGACTACAGAAACTTTAGATTAACCTTTCAAGCATACTTGAAACTTTCTTATTCAGCCAAGATTTTTGAGTCATATTTTGTGGGATTTATGAGGATAAGAGATGGCAGTACAGTGGAGTTAGTAGTGGTTTTGGTGCTAGTAGCACCAGACACCAAGAGTGGGTCCTGCACTGGAACTATGTCCCTAGTGCAGCATTTGGCCTAGTCCCAGTGAGGAGCAGGGGCTCCTTAAGGAAAGCTAGTCTATATTAGAGGAATGAAATATAGTTGGTAGAGGAGTAGAACAAAGGAGGGCTAGAAATGCAAATGGCAGAAGATATGAAAACTCAGTAAGGAGACTGGCCATGTTTATCTCAAGCTTATGATGATTCTTGAATAAGATAAACACTGTGGGCTGGGGAGATAGCTCAGTAGAATAAGTGCTTGCCTGGCAAGCACAAGGGCCTGAGCTCAATCCCCAGTTTTGAACAACAACAACAACAAAAAAGATAAACACTATGCTGATGTCATCTCACTGAATCCTCAAAACAACTCTGAGGGGTGAAATGCCCCAATGGCACTGCCATACCCCATGACATCTAGAAAATGACAATCTGAAAGGAGTGGTATTATAAGCCTCTAAGAAACTGGAGGATATGGAATAGTCTAAAAGTGTCCCTTGCTGTCTCTCCCTAGAGACACAACTGACCTCTTCCAATCAAGAACATTTTAAGTAGGTGCAGTAGATATGGCCCCTGGAAGCTTCTTCAACCACCTGTGGGAAAGAGACCTAAGAGAAGGTAGAGTAAGATTAGATGCTGCTAAGGTAGGGGCAAAACCTCAAGCTTCAGCTGGATATGGTGTCGAACTCCTGTAATCCCAGTACTTGGGAGGTTGAGGCAGGAGGATCACTGTGAGTCTGAGGCTATGTAGTGAGTCCAAGGCTCACTATATGGCTATGTAGTGAGTCCAAGGCCAGCCTGGGCCATATAGTAATACCCTGTCTCGAAGAGCAACAAAAAGCCAAAATATAAAACCTTAAGCTCAGTCCCTAAACCCTACTCAGCACTTTAGGCAGACTCTTTCTCATTTTAGTAAAATTTCAGCTTGCCTTTTATGATTCTGTTTATTCAAGAATAATTTCTACTTGGCTTTAAAACAAACAAACAAACCTAATTCACTTTATACTAGGGGAAGAAGGCAACTGAGGACTGATTTATCCACCTTTTCTCTACTACTGCTGCTATTGCTATTACTATTACAACTAATACTGCTGCCACTACCACTGATAATAATATAATAAAAACAGAGCCATGCCTAGAGTTGTTAAGAAATATGCTCAACATGATGCCGTGATTCAATGTTCAACCCAGAACTAGAACTTCAGGGTTATCCAGTCCAAGCCCCATGTGGTGCATGAATTTCCTCTAGAGAAACACATACAACTGGTTTTACATATTCTGCTCCGAAGCTGCCAGGAAATTCAAGGTTCTGTTTCTCAATCACCAGATCATGCATAATTTTTATTGATGCATATACTCCTTTTAAATATATCTCCCAAATAAATATAAAAATGAACTGTCATATCTGTTATATCACATACTAAATCACACAGGTTGTGGGAGGTAAAGAAGCAACACAGAAGAGGTGACCCAGAAGTTGGGTGAGAGGATGAGTGGGTGAAGGGGTGAGTTAAGCCACCCTGGGTTTGAGCTCCTGTGAGTGACACACAGAGGAATGCATCAGCTGCCCGCCTACTTCTGACTCATTCTTCAGGTTCAGGGCTGATGTCACTTTTCCCAAGAAGCTTCTTTTGATCCACAAGTCTAGACTATCTGCCCTGCCAAAAGTGAATTCCTCTAACAGCCTGTTCCTCTGCCATCATTAAACTTACACATTTTTATTGTGAGTGCTCATTTACTTGTGTCTAGTCCTTGGTACTGAAAGTTCCTGTACAGTAAGGACTATAACATACTCACTGCCTTATCTCCAATGCCAGCACATTGTCAAATCACAGTAGATGCATTTGAATGAGTGACTAAGAGATTGCTCCTAACTTGGGGCACTTGGAGGAAAATATCTTCTGCAGCGTCCTCCAGAACCATCAGTGAGCCACCTCATATATAGGTTAGTGGTCTCACTTAGGCTATATTTGGACTGCTTAAAAAAGCAAATTGCTGTTCTATCTGTGTATTCATGCAGATATATATTGTCTAGTCAGGCAGATGGGAGAATGGGCAAGTCCAGGGAATGGCTACCCCAGTGTACAACTTTCAGAAACAGCTCTCTGGGAATCAAACCAGCCAATATTGGGGGAACTGTCTCCAGAATGAGTGCCCTATTTGGGGCTTAGAATCAATTTTTCTGGGCAATCTAACATGGCTGAGAGAAGGGTCACATCAGAGAGACACAGTAAAGATCAACGAAAAACAAGGATAACTGGAAGAAGAGGAGAGACATACATCCTGGTACAGAAAATCAATTTGAAAGAAGATATTTGTAGATCAAACAAAGCATACACATAGGAGTTAAAAAGAGGGGGAAGCAGCCCACTATGGCTGGTGCACAGGGTCCCCACCCTCACCTAACCCAGGAACTGCCATTCTGAGAACCTCCCAGGCTTGACTTAAAGTATGCAGGGCCCTTCTTTCCACCATCCCCTTTTCAAACACTTGCTGGTGCACACTAGCGGTAGTTGCTGCTGTTTGGGGATTTTGCAAGGGGAGCATTACAACAGGTTTTAAATAATCTCTATAAGATTATTTTATAATGAATCATCCAAAGAATCATACACAAAGAGTGTAGGAAATCTGTCCACACACTGAAGACCAAAGAATCCAGCTGAAAGTCTGCATCCTAACATCCTGCATGAGTCCATCAGGCCTGATTAGGGTATTGACCTTGGCAACATTGATGTCAAAGAGCTTCTTTACAGCTTGTTTGATTTGGTGCTTATTGACTGACATCCACAATGAACAAGTGTGTTGTCCTCGATCTTTTTCATGGCTGACTCTGTGGTCAGGGGAAACTTGATGATGGCATAGTGGTCAAGCTTGTTTCACCTGGGGATACTCTTTTAAGGGTATTTGGGCTGCATTCAGAGCTGCAGTGTCTTGGGATGGCAGAAGGTGGGTGATATTCATATCTTCTTTTTGTAGCTTTGGATACCTTTCAGCACAGCCTTCTTGGCCTTCAAAGCTTTTGCTTTGGCTACAGCTTTGGGACTGGCAGGGGCCTTCAGCTCCATCTTGGTAAAAAGGACCCCACTGATTTTCAAGAGGTATTTAGCTAATCTTATGAAAACATAGAAGGAAAATACCTAAATTCATGCAGTTAGGAAAAAAAGCAGAAGTGAATCAAGTGAAAATTTTTACAGTCACAAGAGAAGTAGCTCTCAGTTTGAGATAAATAATAAAGTCTCTTATCGGTTTTTTTCTAAAAATGAAAAGGTTGCAAAGGAAAAAATAAGTGTGTTCTGATCTTTGGGGCTGGGGAGATAGCTCAGTAGAATAAGTGCTTGCCTGGCAAGCGCAGGGTCCTGAGTTCAATCCCCAGTAACACACACACACACACACACACACACACACACCACACACACACACATGCAAGAGTGTTCTGAAAAAATGAAAAGGGCAAAATCACAAGACTGTGCAAAATTCCACAGGAGTATCAGTGACTGCTCTGAGAAACTGTACTCTAATGAAATGGAAAATTCAGGAAAAATAGATACACATGAATTCATATTAATTCCCAAAGCTAAGTCAAAAGGATGTGAAAATCTTGAATAACACAATATCAGTCAGTAAAATTGAAGAAGTAATTAAAAAAAAAAACTATCAATGAAGAAAAGCCCAGGTCCTGATGGGTTCATTGTCAGATATAACAAGAACTTTAGAGAACATCTAATGCCAATATTCTTCAAACTGCTTAATGAAATCAGAAAGGAAGAAATACTCCCAAAGCAATAATTCTTGAAAGTAAACACTACCCCAATACCATCACCAGAAAAGGACACAACTAAAAAAATAGAACTACAGCCCAATCTCCCTAATGAACATAGATGCAAAAATCCTCAGTAAGATACTGGGAAATGGAATGCAAAAATCATTAAAAAGATTATATATCATGACCAATTAGGATTCATTCCATGGATATAGGCATTATTCAACATATGCAAATTACAAATGCAATACATCACTAGAACAGAATCAAGGACAAACACCACATCATCATCCCAACAGATGCAGAAAAGCATTTGATAAAATCCAACAGCCATCTTATAAAATCTAAAAAATTTGGAATAGAAGATCTTTATCTCAATCTAATAAAAGCCATCTATGACAGACCATAGCCTACACCATACTAAATGGACAAAAGCTGAGAGTTTTTGCTCTAAAATCAGGGACAAGATAGAGACGCTCATTATTACCACTCTTGTTCTAGATAGTTCTTGAAACATTAGCCAGAACAATGAGACAAGAAAATGAAATAAAACAAATAAGGGTAGGAAAGAAAAAAGTTAAATTATCATTATTTGCAGATGATGTGATGCTTTACATAGAAAACTCCACTAAAAAACTGCTAGTTTTAATAAACAAATTTAGTAGCATAACTGGATGCAAAGTCAAGAACTTTGAGTTGAAACTAAAAGTCAATAGTATTCCTATGCACAAATAACAAACTCACTGGAAAAACAATTCACTAAGAGAGAAATTAGGGAAATCATATCTTTTACGTTAGCATTCCTCCAAAATGAAATACCCAGGAATCAATCTAGTGAATGAAGAAAAAGAACTTTACATTCAAAATTACAGTACTCTGAAAAAGAAGCTCAAAGAGGACATCAGAAAATGTAAAGCTATCCTTTATTCTTAGGTAGGAGGAACCAATAGTGAAAATGGCCATACTTCAAAAATTGTCACAGAGATTTAATGTAAACCCAGTTGAAATGTAATAGCATATCTTACTGAACCAGAGGGAAAAAACCTACAATTCATTTGGAACCAGAGTAGACTTAGAATAGAAACTGCTGGGCACCAAAGGCAGGGAAGGTGCAGACTTCAAGTTAGACTATAAACCTGTAGTGATTAAAAAAAAAGCATTAAAAAAGCATGATATTGACAAAAAAAGAAAAAACCCAAGACTTAGACTACCTTATTTTTTGACCAAGGCACCAAACACTTTTTCTGGAGGAAAGACAGCCACCCACTTTAACAAATGGTGCTGGGAAAACTGACTTTCTGCCATAAAGATTGAACCTGGACTGATAGCTCTCACCACACACTAAAATAAAAATTGAAATGAATTTAAGATCTAAATATTGAAACAGAAACAATCTGCTGGAAGACAAAATTGACAAAACTTGTAAAGATGTAGGATGTAGGCAAAGACTTTATGAACACAACCCCAGTTGCACAGGAAATATTACAAAGAATTAACAAATGGGATTGCATCAAATTGAAAACCTCCACATAGCAAAGGAAACCACCAACAGAGTGAAGAGACAACCTACAGAATGGGGAAAGTTTTTGCCTGCTACTTCTTAGATAGAGGAATAATATCTAGAATATATAAAGAACTCAATAAAGTTAAATCCTGTCAATTCAAAGACTCAATAAAAAATGGGCATCTTTATTTTATAAGAAGTAAAAATGGGGCCAGGGATGTAGCTCAGCAGCATAAGCACCTGCCTGGAAAGCACAAGTTCTTGAGTTTGATCCTGGTCAAAAGGAAGAAGAAGGAGGAGGAGGAGGATGACAAAGATGATGACAACAAGGAGGACAAGGAGGATGAAGAGGACAAGAAGGATGAGGAGGACGAGGAAGAGGAGAAGGAAGAAAAGGAGGAGAAAGAGGAGAAGGAGAAGAAGGAGAAATGACCAATAAATACATGAAAATGCTCAGCATTGCTGGCCAATTGAGAAATGCAAATTAAAACCACATTGAGGGAGGAACTACTCGCTCAGGTCCCCCCCTCCTGTCTCTCTCTCTCAGAACAGGAGCTTTCTTTCTCTCAATAAATATATTCTGCTCATAAAAAAAACATTGAGATTCCATCTGACTCCAGAAAGACTGGCCATCATCAACAAATCAACCAGTAACAAAAGTGGGTAAAGCTTTGGGGGTTTGGGGGAGGAAGGAAACCTTTTGCACTGTTGGTGGGAGTGCAAATTGTTACAACTACTATGGAAATCAGTATGGAGATTCTTCAAAAAACTAAAACTAGCGGTTCCATTTGACACAACCATTCTCTTTCTGGGTATATTCACAAAAGAGTTAAAATCATCATGCTACAATGATATTCACATTTACAGCAGTACAATCTATAATGGATAAAGAAAACATTGAAAATAGCCCATATGCCTATCAACAGATGAATGGATACTCTGCTATCAAATGGACCTACTCCAAATCAGGAACAGGCCCACACACATACCTGCACTGTTTGTGCAACACCACCAAGTCAAGGTCAGGCATGTGTACAACTTGCCCAGTGCCAGGGTCATGTGCTGTGTACAGACTGCTCCATTTTCCAGAATTGTAACTTCCCAGGAGGTCAGCTGAACCTTGTTACCCCCAGCCTCAGAACCACCCACAACTGGTTTTCTGCCCTTGACTAGTTTAGGAGTCCCTGCTATGTCTGGAACAAGCCCAACTCCTGGCCCATAGCCACTCAAACCTTCATGAACAAATCAGGAAAGCAAGAAAAGAAGCTGTACACCAGAGCTTACCTCAGGGACCTAAAAATGATCCTGCTTTTGTTTTGTGTTTTTGTTTGTTTTTGTTTTTCGAGACATGGTCTTGCTACATAGTTCAGGCTAGCCTTGAACTCACTGGGCTGCCCAGGCTGGCCTTGAACTCTCAGTAATCTTTATGCTTCAGTCTAATTTTCTGACAGATGAAAGCTTGTGGTAGAAGTGACAAGAAGGCGACTGTGGGCTGGGCTTGTTGTCACATTCCTATAATCCCAGAACCCAGATTTCTAAGGCAGGGGGATCAAGGGATTTGAGGCCAGTCTAGGCTGCACAGTGAATTCAAGGCTAGCCTGAACTACACAGCAACACCCTCTTTGAATAAAAGGGCATGGGGTTTATTTAGATGAGGGAGAGGACAGGGTTGGGCATAGTTAGTACTTGGATGGTAGAAGAGGGAGAGGTGGAAAGAGAAATAAGATAATGGGTTTCTTCTTGATTAGAATCTGTAGCCCTTCACAAGAGAAGATTCAAGAATCTCCTTCATCTAAAGTGTTTAGGACTCAAACATGTATGATTTAAGGAGATTGCTTTCCTGAAGTGTCAGCCCAAAGGCCAATTATTCCTCAGTGTCTCAAGACTGGGTTTCTCATGTCAGTTGCATGAGAAAACTTTTTTTTTTCATTTTTTTATTTTTATTTTTTTTCA
>NW_004524862.1:322851-325759 GCF_000260255.1 Octodon degus
GAACCAGGAATGGGAGAGAGTATCTGATGAGGCTGCCGCATGACCGAGAGGAAACCTTCTGATGCCTTTTCACATTTCTGATTAGGAGTGAGCGCCTCTTGGGCAATTTTATGTACATGCCTTCATAGTTCTAGGGACTTTTAGAGTCCTTAGCTTCTAAAAAGGAAAAACCTTAAGCAACTGAAATTTATAGGAAGGCAGAAAGAAAAAGGATAAAAAAATAAATAAATTATATTTCAGAGGGCAAGGCCCTGGGAAAAGTGGAAGAGGAAAAAATGAAAGTTTTTGGCTGAACTTACCAAAGTCACCCTCTTAGGTGCCTCATTTTATCTCCTGACCTGGCTTAGCAAAAGAAAATGTCACAGGTTGGGTCTGAGAAGGTCCCTGAGGCTGAAATGAGGAACCTATCCCTCGGTTTTATAGAATAAGTTTGTAGGCCCACTGACCCTACTGAGGAGAAAGAATTTTAATTTTCAGGACACATCAGGAAAGGTTTATGGGGCAGAGACTGTAGGATGCACTCAAGCGTGGAGTGCAGGTGCTGAGAGATAAATGAGATGCATTATGTGATGAGGATGGGGATATTTATGGGGTTTTGGGGGTTGTCTTCAAGATGGATGTTCTAGGACATGAGTTCCTATAATCAGTTCTCTCCTATTCTTGGGTCCTTGTTTTGGGGCAAGAAGACTAAAGCCGACAAAACTGCAATTGGTGGGGAACAGCGAAAAGAATGTTTATGAGGAGGAATAAAGGGAAAAGCTTCCCCATTGTCAGAGAGGGGGTTTCCAAAAGGCAAAAAACATGTAGATGTTTACATCCAACAGTTTTTATAGTTCTCAGTATAGATGAATGTGACAGAATACAAGGATTCTCTTAGCAGCTGTAGGCCTTGGATTGGAAAGAAGGGGTCTTCGTTTGAATTTTACTCCCTGAGAGGCTTCTCCCCACATCTAGGGACCTTTGCTCCTTGCATTCCATTAGACGCTGAGAGTCAGTTTTCTTAAGTTAATTGTTTGGGCATTTTGTCTGTCAACTCACTAAGCACTGACTTTAGTTAACTTCAGGTTAACTCTTCAGGACCTGTGGTTTATCTGCCTAACTTCCTTCTGCCTCTGGCTTCATTCCTACTGCCCATGGGATTACCCATCTTGCAGGTTATGTCAGAATGAATGTGTTTGAAGTTGAGACATTCTGCCCACTAACACTGCTACTTCCTTGAAGGTGGAGGAAGTACAATCTAAAGATGAAAAGGACAGCTCTAGAGTCCAATTTATAGGCTTATTGTGTCTCCAAGATCTTCAGAAAAAAATTTAGTGAGTTTCCAGGACAAATAAAAGACTTGAGTAAATGTTTCCTGAACAAGCAGTAAATTTTTGTCTTGTTTTGTTTTTGGTGTTTTGAGGCAGTTTCACTATGCAATTCAGATTGCCCTTAAACTCACTATGTAGCCAAGGCTGGCCTTGAACTCACAGAAATCCTCCTGCTTTACCCTCACAAATGCTGGGATTGCACTCATGTACCACTATGCTGGCTATAGGGTTAAGTACAATTTTTATATCTCAATTTCCTTACCTCCCTTCTACTAGTTTTTATTTCTTCTATCCTACTTCAATATTATAAAATTGATATGTAAACACAAGCATATTATAGATATTAGGTATAATACACACATCCCATTGACACATATAACTTTATCATTTACTAGTTTTTTTAAATAAAATTATACTATTAATACAGAAGAAATATAACTCCCAACCTGCTAGATGTCAGATGTGCCAAATTTGTGTACCCTGAAATCAAAGAATAAATTCCAGAGGACAGAAGGTTAAGACCAGAAAATGTTTACTGAGAGATAGCTCCTGAGAGACTGGAAAAGAGAAAAAAAAATCCAATAAAGACAAGTGATCCAGAAAAGTTTTTGTCTTAGCTCTTAGAGAGTTCTTTTTAAAACAACTTTTAAAAAAAAATTATATATTTATTTATTGGTATAGGGTCTCGCTCGTGATCCTCCTGTCAGCCTCCCCAGCACTGGGACTATAGGTGTGTGCCACCACGCCCAGTTTTGGGGCCAGCATGGCATGCCTGGGGTTCTGGGATCAGCACAGCATGCAGTACCAGGGATTGAACCCAGGTCCTTGCATTTGTCAGACAGGTGCTTAGACCTCTGAGCTACCTCCCCAGCCCTCTTAAAGAGTTCTGACCTTCCTGAACTCCCCAAAATCATATTACTTGTCTTTTAATTTAACCCTCACTATAACTTATTTTAGGAGATTGGGAGCATAGGTCAATCCCTGATTCTCTTCTAGGGAAATTCTAGCAATTGACCCATATATTTAGAAACACAGTCATTAAACCTCACACCAAAAATTATGAAGGAAGATTCTCTTGCATATTATCCCTCTTATCTGTGTGGGACAGAACTGACCAGCTGACCCACAGTACTCAGTTCTTTTTTTCCACAATAAGAGAACTTTTACCTAAGTGTGTAGCTGCACAGAAAGCTTCAGCCTTTCTCATAATGAGGTGTGACAATGTGATTAATGTCTGACTAATACATGCAAGGACAAGTGAGGTATGCAGAACATTTGGTTATGCTCCTAAGGCGTGTTATGCCTGTCCCCCCTCCCATATCTTTTGGCTGATGCCACCATAGATGACAGGGTGCCAGAGTGAAATGACACAAGGAGTCTGGGCCCCTGAAATCAATATACAAGAGAGGCCATATCATTCCAGATTTTTCCTTGAGAAGGAAAGAAAAATCTGTCCTGTATAAGGCACTGATAATTGTGGTAGCTGTAACATGTAGCTAAAACTACATCCTACAGAAGAATACAATCTGCTGAGACTTTTTTATTTATCCAGAAGTCATTAAGTATGAGCTCTAGTTTCTATAAACCATTCAGAAAAA
>NW_004524862.1:325859-341868 GCF_000260255.1 Octodon degus
AAAGAAAGAAAGAAAGAAAGAAAGAAAGAAAGAAAGAAAGAAAGAAAGAAAGAAAGAAAGAAAGATGGGAGGGAAAAAAAGGAAAAAGAAAGAGAAGGAGGGTAAGAGACTGATACTCTCATCTTAACATCTGGAGTATTTTTATACTGAGCAACTGAAACTTATGGGACCCTTAGGAATGTGGCTGTAACTGGAAAACGTCTTTCTTCATCTCAACAAAATCAAAATGTGATATTTCATGAGCTACTAAAGCTGCTGGTGGGCACGAGAGTGCCTTGTTCCAGCTCTGAGCCCAGAATTCATGAAAAGCCCTTGTAGAGAAGTTATGAATAATTCTAACACAGGTAGTGGAGAGGTTGGACCACACTCATGCTGGAAGAGGAAGGGCATAAATCTAGATGGACAAAGTCAAATCAAGGACTGGGGTTTTATTGAGTGACCCCGGGACTCCCAGAAACTTTGTGCTGTGCAAACTCAGAGATAGACTGAAGAAGGAAAGCCTTGAAAATTGAAAGATAAGGAACCAAATAGTCCCAGAGTTGTGTAAGGGGAGACTTCTGGAGAGACTAACTAGGCAGTAGAGCACGTCACAAGGAATAAGAATAAAGGGCACACAGAAATTCAAAAATGACACTCTCCACCTAAAATAAATGTAAAAATAAATAAATAAAATGAAATGTGTCATAAAGTGAAGGTGAAGAAAGAACTGATGAGTTTGCCTCCTCTAAATGCTAGAGAATTTTTGTTTGTTTGTTACCAGGTATCAAACTCAGGACTTCATGCTTGCCAGGCAGACCCTTATGCCACTGAGCTATATCCCCAGCCCTTGACTCCTCTAAATGCTATCACAGCAAACTAGAATCCTTTGCTGGTCCTTGTGGCACTCTTGAAGGACATCAGACCTAGACAGACTATAACCCTAATAAGTTTCAAGTGCTGCCTTTGATTTTAAAATACGTTTCTGCTCATTGAAGGTAGAAGGTAGTTTACTGATAAGAAGATGTGACTGTTATCTGCCTACCTCAGGGACCTGGATGCACTGGAGCACATGTACCCAGGAGTACCTGTACCCATCTGATACCACTCCCATGTAGGGCTCCATTCTGGTGTCAAACACTGACAATGTGAGGACTGTATTTAAAACCACTGCTAAACAGGGCAAGGTATACCTTTAAAACTTCTACCAAAGTAGCATATTTTAAAATGTCTCTTCAAATGAAGTATCTGTATTGATTTTGAGACAGTTTCTGTTGCCATTGAGAATAAATGAAAATATGTTGAAAAAAAAGAAAATAAATATACCATCTCCAAGTATAAAAAAGTAAAAATAAATAAGTAAATAAAATAAAATAAAAATATGCTAATACATCAAATATTAGAAATAAAATTATAAAGTATTATAATTCTTCATCACAATTACCTAGGAAAAATACCGTTGATTAGTAGTCCACACTTACACATATTTATAATGTATTATAACTATATACTATATTATAAATATATTTATTATACATTTTTTGTAATGGGTCAACTGAATTTTGTGCTATAACTATGGAAATCTATTCAGTTCCCTTATACTTCTTATTATCTACTCTAGGGAATGTGTTCTCACCCCCGTTCAAGGCTGTGTAGTAATGAGTAACTGTTTGCCTCCCCTCCCTCATCTAATTCCTAAAAACATAGTCAGCTTAAGATGTATTTTGTAAAAACAGTTTGCTCAACAAGCCTCCACATGGGCAAATTGCATGTATCGCCAAACTGTGAAAGACTTGTTAGTCATGTGATTTTCATTTTAAAAGCCCTGGCTTCCTGGGATAGGGACCGTTCAGTCTTCTCCTGTGTGAGAACTGACTAAGAGTCCTGAGCTCAATAATAAAGGTTTTTAAAATTCCTATATGGCTGATCTAGTTCCTACACTGAGTGACCCATAACATTTTTCACCCTTTCTTCCTTAAATTTTAAAACTTAAAAACTTTTTTTTAATACTAGTGATGGAACATAGGGCTAATCTACTACTGAGCTACACTCTCAGATCTTTTTTGTTTGAAACAAAAAAGGTGCCCAGGGTGGCCTCAAACTTGCAATCTTCCTGCCTCCACTACCCAAGTATCTGCAATTATAGATATGTATCACTTATGCCCAGCTAACTTTTAAGATTATCTTTAAACAAAATTTAAATTGTATAATGTGGTGATTTCATCAGTTAATTTTTTCCACTTTGTACATGTAATGGGCTCTTATTTTATTTGCCTACAACAGCACTCATGTATACCTCTCTTTCTAGAAAATGTTCTCACCATATGATTTTTTTTTTTTTTTTTTTTTTTTGGTACAGAGGATTGAGCTCAGGACCCTATGCTTGCCAAGCAAGTGCTTATTCTACTGAGCTATCTCCCCAGTCCCTCACCATATGATCTTGATGGCAATAGAGATTCCATTTTAGAAGTCAGTTTAAACAACTATTTTAAAATTTAACCATAATGGGGGCCGGGGAGATGGCTCAGTAGAATAAGCGCTTGCCTGGCAAGCGCAAGGGTCTGAGTTCAATCCCCAGTTCTGAAAAAAAAAAAAAAATTAACCATAATGGGACCAGGGAGCTAGCTCAGTAGAATAAGCATTTGCCTGGCAAGCTCAGGGTCCTGAGTTCAATCCCCAGTACCTCAAAATAAATAAATAAAATAAAATAAAATTTAACCATACTAACAAACCCCTAGGAAATATAAACCCTGTGACATTTTTGTAAAATTCCAAAATGGGGTTATGTGGTTACTATGATTAGCTGTAAAGGCATAAAAGTCCACTACAAAATTCTCTGGTGGTCAACATTCCCTATACATCAGATTGTCACCCTGCTGGCAATAAGAGCCTTGTTTGTTCCCATTCTTGGTCTCTCATGAGGGTTAATCTCGCTGAATTTTGCTACAACACATGGAGGCTCCAGCGAGAGACCCTCACAAGGAAGACTCTCATGTGAGGAAGCCCTGTGCCTCCTAACCTCCTCAGTTGCTCTTCAGGTGGCAGGGTGCCCCAGCTGATTTCAGCTGGCCCCCAGGGGATGACTGTGGGGCAGGATGAATTGGCTGAAAGACTGGACAAGAGTTCCATTTCCTCACTTAGGCAAGAATCTGGATCTGGTTTCATTACTGGGCTCATCCGGACACTTGTTTTCTTTTTCCAGACTGACAATTTGATGTTCCTGGGTTCCCAGATGTGGCAACCATTTGTTATCGTTGTGGCTCAGAATTTGGTCAGGGTTTATCTCTGAATTTGGTAAGAGTTTATCTCTGAATTTAGTTTGAATTTGGTCACTTATGGACTCTTAATTTTTTTTTTTTTCCTCTTCAAATTGGTGGTCAAAAGTGGTTAAAAACCCCTGGGACTGTTTTATTTGTTTGTGTTCTGTGTTTTCCCAAATACAGCTCTGATTTCAGGTTCCTATAGCCTCAGGGTTTTGTTTGGATTGTTGGCTGGGTGGGGGAGGAAAGATATGCTAATCTATTTCCTTGTGGTTCTAAATTAGGCTATCAGGGGCTCTATGGGCTACAGGCTGACCATTCTGGTTTATTCATGAATAGGAATGTTGACAAATTGAAAGGTGATTATGAGACAAGGATGAAGCTGTGGAAGCTCCACACCCTGTGTAAATTAAAATGGCCCTCTTCTGATGTAGGCTGGCCACCAGAGGGGACGATCAATTCTCACATAGCCAGCAGGGTCTGGGATGCTGTCCAGGAAGCCTGGGTGTTGTCCCTCAGCTCCTCTATACAGATTTCTGGCTGTGCGTGTTCAGACAATGCTTCAGTGGCTTAGGATGTGTGCTTGTGGGTTTCCAAACCAAGTTTTGGTAATTCAGAAGTCTTCAGAGCAGGAAACCCCCTATTTTGCCTTTGGCTCCCAATAAGGATGACCTTGCCTCTGGCCGCCTGTCACTGCTGCCACCTGCCACTGCTGTCACCCTATCTTGCACTTCCTGCTGAGCCTGCTGCTCACCCTCCCACCCTCCCACCTCTGTGGTGCATCAGAAGGAAGGACACTTCTGTGGCAGCTCTAAGTCTTTGGTTCCTTGACCCTTCCTCCACTGCAGGCAGTCCTCCTCCATAGCCTATGGCTGAATCAGAGGAGGAAGTCTTTTCCTCAGGCCTGCAGGCAGCTATGATGGAATCAGATGAAAACCCACCAGCCCACTTGGGATGTCAGCAGATAATGTTAACATTGTATTTTCAAAAGAAAGGGAAAAAATTTTAAAGACAGCTGAGGAACAAATAAGATTAAATGTTGGGGGAACCAACCAGAACAAGACAGTGGCAGTGGCTCAAGTTTTGTCCCAGTACTCCCCCAACTGAGATGATAACACGAAGGAGGGGCTGAGTGATTTATAGAAACACCATTGGGCATTGAGGAAAGGGTCACTTGCAGCTGCTTTCCACCCAACTAATTTTAACAAAGTGACAAAGATGTACCAGGAACCAATTGAGAGCCCTGCCGCATGCCTGGAGCACCTCATGAAGACTCCTGAATGTACACCTTGTTTGACTCAGAGGCACCCAAGAAAGCCCTCGCTGTCACCGTGGCTTTTGTTGCTCAGTCAGCTCCTGACATACTTTGTAAGCTACAGAGATAGGAAGGATTTGCAGAAATAAATCTGCCTCAGTTGGTTAAAAATCCCCCAAAAGATATACCATAATAGAGAGAATTCCAAGTGGAAGCTCAAGCACGAAAAGAAAAAAGTGATGCTGGCAGCTTGCAAGAAAGAGGCTCAGTCAGAAGCTAGAGGAAAAGGGGAAAATGACCAACAAGGAGGATGCCACACTCCTCTAGGTCCAGCCCAGTGAGACTATTGCAAGAAGGAACTTTTTAAAGCTGCTAGACAAGAAGCTGTCCAAAGCTGCTAGACAAGAAAAAAGACAAGTGCTTATGATGGAGTCAGAGACAGTTTCAGAATGAAGGGGTGGAAGGTCTCTGTATCTCAGCCCCAGTGAACCCATGTTAACTCCAAAGTAGAAAAAAAAAAAAAAAACTGTAGGATTTTTGGTAGATAGTGGTATGGATTTATCAGTATTAACTTAGCTGATAGCTCTTCTCTTAAGGCAGAAAGTATATGTGCAAAGGACCAACCCAACGAAAGGGTTTCTCTTTACCACAGGGGACCCCTAATCTGGTGAATTTGTAGAAAAGAGATTTGTTACAAAAATGGAAATTAATATCGACTAGTGATTCTGATCTTAACTTTAAACAAACAAATTATGATTCTAAAATTAAGCAAATAGATTCAAATCCTAAAGTTAGGCAACCGATGATTAACATAGGATCAACAGGCTTTTAAACAAGGGCTATTGATATTTCTCCCCCACAAAGCAGCTCTGCCTTTACGAAGAACTGAGGAGCCTGTTTGGATAAATCAGTGGCTCCTTACCAGGAAAAATAATCCAACTACACAAATTATTTGTGAAACAATTCCAGCTAGGACATTAAAGAAAACTCAGTTAATCCTTAGAATACTCCTGTCTTTGTTATTCCAAAGAAATCAGGCAAATTGAGGTTGTTACAAGACTTAAGAACTATAAATGCTTGCTTACTTCCTTGGGGACCCTACAGCCAGAGCTGCCAAGTGCAAGTGCAGTTCCCAGAGATTGGCTCAAAGCTCTATAATTTCTTTAGATATATCTTTGCTGTGTTAAGTCTTACAGAAGGATTGCACAAGACATATACAAATCTAAACACATGACCAAGTCTGTGGAGGAAGCTATATAAAGGAATGTGACACAAAAATTGCTGATATTCTTAAGGCAAAATACTAAAAACATAATAACTATAGATTAGATAAGAGATTTCTTTTTCCAAATTTTTCTCATAAAAGATCTCTACTAAATGATCTACAAAAAGAAAGTTCTAGGGCCAGGGATATAGGCATAGCCATATAAGCACTTGCCTGACAAGCTCAAGGTCCTAAGTTCAGTCCCCAGTACCACAAAAGAAAAAAAAAAATCTGACAAGTCTTTTTATAATTAAAAGCTTAAAAGTTATTTTAAAAATTATTAAGATTTAATTATAAGCACCTGCCTGCAAGGGCAAGGACTTGAGTTTGATCTCCAGTACCACATGCTGTGCTGGCCTCAAAACTGGGCTTCCTGGTTAACACCCATAATCCCAGCACAGAGGAGGCTGAGGCAAGAGGATCATTACTATGAGTCTAAGCTGCATAGTGAGACCCTGTATCAAATAAATAAATAAATAAATAAATAATATATATATATATATATATATATATGGTATACTCTGGTTTTATAAGCAAATTGTCTTGTATATGTTTTGTTTGCTTCTCTCTCTGTCCAATCTGTAAATAGCTGCTTTATTTGAGCAGCTATTTTCAACAAATTTTTCTTTTCTTTAGATTTTTGGATTTTTGAAGTGTTTGGCTGTAATTTAATTTGATTTATAGGTAAATGTCTTCTAAATTAAAGCTAAGCTTCTACCAAGGTTGTCAGCTGGTCACAACGATGTCAAAATTGGTTTGATAAATGTATTGCATATTGTTGTTTATGTATTATGACTTGAGAATCTCTCATTCAAATTTAATGTGCTAAATGCTAAGATTGTGTTTTCACAGTTTATCAAAAATTTGTTAAGATGATTAAACAAAATTCCCTTAGGACTAAACAAAAGAAACTATTGGACGACATTCTTTTTTTTTTTTTTTTTTTTTTTTTTGAACAGCATTCTTTTTTTTTTTATTTTATTGAGAAACAAATAGCAATGAGACAGTTTCAAAACTGATTAATAGGACAGTTTCAATAATTAATACATTGTGCATTGTTATCTTCTTAGTGGTTATCTATAGTACAAGAAGCAGACAGGATATCCTGTCCAAACACTATTGCTACAAGTTTTTCTTCTCATTGAATTAAGCGAAAGTAGCTGTATATCTATCCTAACTGTTCTGTATATACAGATATAAAATGGTCCTTCCTTTGTATCCCCTTTTTTTGTTTAGTCCTGTCAGAGATGGGTATTCCACTGGCATGTAAATACTATAGGTGCATAAATTAGCGAAACAATCCAACACAGTCCAGCAGTCCACAATAGTAGTGGGTTATCCACAGAAGTTGTTGACTTGAGCTTTTCACAGCTCAGTATATTAATATGGCTTTACTTTATATACCTCGTTTTTATACTTTTCTGCTGGATGGTTAAGACCAAAATAAAGCAAGGCCTATATAACAAAAAATGTAACTTTTATATCTGATAAGGTCAGTCAAGTACCCTCAGGATTTATCCTGTAACCTTGTACTGCAGTTTGTAGATCCTTTGTCAGTGTTAGCCATGTGGATGAGTCTTGGCCATTGCTTGACCAATATGCTCTCTGTGAAAGCCTGAGAGAATGTTTTCTCTCTATGTGACTCTCCTTAGGCACACTATACATCATTGATCACATTCCTCTGTGGAGGACAGCATTCTTATTGATGAACAAGAAAGTGGCTACCTAAAAACATTTCTGCAGTCCTTGTTCATTAATGAGAAGCCCCAGTAATCTCCATAGCCTTGTAAAAAATACCCCAGTTAATATTGTTCAAAATATATTATTGTGATATTTTTACACTGGTTATGGTCAAAAGATTAAGTTTTCAAGTTTGACAAAGAGATTTTCTGATTAAAAGATGCTCTTGATAGAAAATTAAATTAAGAAACAAAATAATGACAGCTTTTATCACTGACCTTTGGTGTACTAAATGTATTCATGCTTTCCAAATGCATGGTATTCTAACATATAAAACAGAGATTATTTATAGTGAAATTTTCTTTCAGATTTAGACATATGCCTCTCTCTTGTGCTCCAGATATTTGTAATAAGAAGTTCATATCAAGCCAATATGAAGTCATCAGTCAAATGATAATTTTATTTAAATGAAAACTTGTGATGTGTGTGTGATGTCTGTGCCACCACATTTAGAGATGTTTAGACATTAAACAGCCCAGATAATGTTACAAATTTCCTCAATGACATCCCATTAAAGGCCAAAGAATTAGGTAAAAATTTCTTATGTGCTTGGTAGGGATGATTGAGTAAGAAGTATTCTATTTCAAGATTGAGATTTAAATGTGCTACAAAAATGCCATCATGACTGTTATATCACAATACAATTTCAAATTTTCTCTGTGAAACTATATAACTATTGTCTGTTAACATTATACAAGGATTAGGAAGTAACAGTTCCCTGGCTATAATTTATATTGCAAGGTGCTTAACACTCAAATTTTTTTTAGCAAAATCCAGTATTTATTTCTATAGTACTTTATAAATGGAATTTTCCTTGACTTGTATCCATTTCCCAGGGCTTATGGACCCATTCATACTCTCCATATTTAGAATCAAAAGTTCCTTTCTGAAGAGATCTTAATTTTAAGGTAAAACATGGTCCAAATTCTTGAATTCTCACTTTCTTTTCACTCTCAGATATATACCTATGAAATCTGAAGAAAATGCAATCCCTCTGATTGTGGAATGTGGCAACCTGTCTTCCAATAAACTGAGGATTATGGGGAAAAAGAGAAACAAACATACGTCCAATTGAACAACCCAACCTTGTTGTAAAGTTTTTCAAAATTATTTCAGGTTGTTCTGTTGGGTCCTTACCCTTTCTCTTAATTTCTTTTCGAAGATGAACACTGCTCATGAGTAGTTGGACCATTTGGCATGTGACTCAAAATCAGTCCATTTGGTGTTTTATGATCTTCATTAACCACAATTAGATTGGTGAAATCTCTTGAGATGCACCGATCTAATTGTGGAATAATTTTTTTCAGAGCCAGTCCTATTCTATAATAAACATGTATGTTGGGTACAACTGTTGAGAGCTGCTGGCAGAGTCTTACTGCTCTCCCATGGGGTCTATCTCATGTGATGAGAATGCTGGAAGAAGTTTCTCTGTTGAAATAAGGAGCAAATTCATCTGTAGCTTCATCGTAAGCAACCTCTTCATCATTAGGATCTACTGTAGTTTCATCATAGACTCATTAGCTGTCAATAGTCTTGGGTACTGGTTTTGTTGGAGTCTTATCACCAAGAGCTTCTTTCTCTTTTTTAAGTTTTTTCTTGCAGTCAACTTTTCCTTCCGCTGCTGCTGTTTCCACCATGTGAACATTGTGTCACAGATGCTTATTCGTAATTTCTGAAATGCTGAAGCCTGAGGGGAAGACAGTCGCTTTCGGGGGCTGGACCCCGCCTTCCATCGCACCATCCTTTTGAGGGTCTGCTACAGTGGCTTTCCTTTTCAAGCTTTTCTCCCTGCTGTGACCACTCTTTTCCCCAGCCTTGCCATGTTGTTTGCTCCGGTGCATCCTTCTCAAATAAAATTGTACTAATTAAGGTCACTGCTTTGATAACAATGTGATATCATTAACCTCTTCTGGATTATGTTCAACAACTGAGGTTTAGAGACCAAAAAATTAAAAAGAGAAATGGGTTAATAAAGTAGCTAATATTTTAGCCCATGCCCTCTAAGGTCAATGAGGACCCAGGATATAAAGAGACTTCTTCTGTGACATCCTATAGCTTAGTAGGGTCTCTGCACTTCTGATCAAGGAGATTGTGAGGAAACAGAGAAAAGTGATTCTATGGTATATAATGTGCCTAAGGACAGTCATCAAGAAAAACGGCCTCCCATGCTTTCACAAAAAGGACTTGGTCAAGCAATGACCATGATTCATCCTGATGGCTGACACTAACAAAAGTACTAAGAGGCACTGTGCTTGGTTCCAAGGTAAATCCTGAGGAAATTTAACTGACTTTGATAGATAGCAAGCAAGGAGTTAATTCTAATTAATTGAGGTCTCATTTTAACTTGGTCTTTAATATCCAGCAGAAAAATTATAACCACAAGATGTATAAAACTATACTTAGTCTCTCCTAACTGAAGTTAGGGATAGCTCTTCAGAGAAAAACTATTATAGACAGCTACTTTAGTTAACACAAGGATTACAGACACTAGACAGGGCTCACTAACAAAAATGGACATCCAAATAAATAAATAAAGTAGGATGGCCCAACACAGTTAATAACTCTGGGACAGGGTATGTTTATATATTAACATGTCTCAAACCATCATCCTGGCTGCATCTTGAAACAGGTGGCCACAGAGAGAACTTCAATTCTGTGAAGTCCATCGCTACTGGACCCACCTTGGAGTCTACAATGAGCTGATTAAATTAACATGCTCACTTTTGCTTCTATTTTGCCTAAGGCTTAGGCTTCTTGTCTGGAGATGGATGGTCTATAATGGTGGGCTAAGCCATAGCACTGTAGAGGACAAAACAAGGCTGGTATAAACAATTGTTTAATTGGGACTCCTGGTTAACTTCCTTGGTTACCAGCCTGACTGGCCCCATTCTGATAGTAATTGTCCTAATTTTCTAGGCCCTACCTCATTCAGTGGATAAAACATGATAATAACAATAAATAAATAGGTTACAGACTACAGTGTAGATGATGGTCTTAAAGGAAACCACCAAGTATGAGACGGCAAATAGGATAAAGGACTGTGTATTTCCTAAGAAAGGAAAATCCATCCTTGAAGTGGGAATGATGGGCAAAGGAGAGTCCATTTTAGAAGCCATTTAAACTCTAAGTGAATTCACTCCTCATCCTCCTTCCCTTAGTTAACTATAAAACCCATAAAGGAAAACAAATTGCTAACCTAAGGAGCAAACAGTTAAATTGTAGGTAAGCTAAAATTTAACCATACTAACAAACCCCTGTAAAATGTAAACCCTGTGATACTTTTGTAAAATTCTAGAATGAGGTAATGTGGCTACCTGTGGTTACCTGGAAAGGTATAAAAACCCACTACAAAATTTTCTAGTGGTCACCATTCTCTGATTGTACATCAGATTGTCATCTTGCTGGCAATAAAAGCTTTGTTTGCTTCCATTCTTGGTCTCTCATGAGGGTGTACCTTGCTGAATATTGCTGCAACAATCTAATGGAAGATACTATTGATATAGGAGAAATATAACTCCCAACCTGCTAGATATCAGTGCCAAGTGTATGTCCCCTGAAACTAAAGAATGAATTCCAAAGGACAAAGGAGATAGAAAAGTTTCATTGGGGAATACAGATAGCTCCTGATAGACAAAGAGTCCTGCAAGTGGATTGCCACCAAAGCTCTTTAGCAAGGGTAATTTAACAGCAAAGTCATAATGTGGGTACAATGTGGCTTAAACTATAATTAACCAAGAAGATTATAAATATAGCCATTTAGCTGATACTGATCCCATAAGGAAATGAGGCATGTACCAAGGTCATATGGTTATCATCATCAACCTCAGTTTATCTATGATGCCTAAAACAGGAACAATTTTAGAAAGGGTTGGTCACGATGTCCTGGCTACCCACTTAGATGTCTAATGCAAATGTGGACTTAATGGACTGGATGGTCCATTTATGATGATGATGATGATGATGATGATGATGATGATGATGATGATGACGATGATGATGATGATGTATTTAGTTAGTACAGGGTCTACAGGGTCTCACTATACAGCTCAGACTCATAACGATCCTCCTGTTTTCAGCCTCCCAAGTGTTGGGATTATAAGTGCACACAACCATGCCAAGTCTCAATAGCACTCCTGGGGTGGGGCTGGCACCACACACTGCCAGGGATCAAATCCTGGTCCCTGCCTGCCTAAGCAGGAGCTTTAAACCGCTGAGCTATCTGGCTGGTCCCGATCCACTTATTATAATTACACTATAATCTCAATTTCCCCTTAATTAGGGATTATGCAAGTCTGACCACTGTAACATTTTTTTTTTGAGACAGGGTTTCCCTATACAGTTTAGACTGGCATCAGACTGACTATGTAGTCCAGTCTAGCCTCTAACTCACAAAGATCTTCCTGTCTCTGCCTCTTTAATGCTGGGATTACAGGCATGTGCCACCATGCCAGACTTCATTGTGACTTTATCTTGAGGCCTTGCCTTCTTGAGGTGTGCCTGAAGCCACAATTCTGTTATCTTTAATTTTCTCCCAACATCCTTGAGAGCCCAATCCTTCTCTGATAATATATTAATTTATATTAAACTAGCTGCCTATAGTACTATTAGTTAGGAGATTCAACTTGTCTCTCCATTGACTGATCAAGGAATAGACCTCTGGACTGATGTAAGAACCCTGGGTTGCAGGCTAAGGTCAACAGATTCTTGGATTGTCACTTTCAAAGTATTTTTAAAACTGTGTCCCAGTGAGAACAAGCCTGGACTCCAGTGTATTGCTAAGGGTATGAGATTTGAGGCTTGGAACTATGGCGTTTGAATATGGTTTGTCCCCTAAAAACTCAAGTTGAAAGTGAGTCCCAGTAGCCCCAACATCAGAATTTAAGAGGTGTGACTAGTGGCACCCATAAGAACTCTCCAAAGCTCTGTCTTCATGAATGGATTAATTCATTTAGGTAGTTAATGGGTGAATGGTTTAATGGATAAGTTGTTTATCTCAGGAGTGGGCCAGCTATTAAAGCCAGTTTGCCAATCTCTTGCCACATGATACTCTGTGCTGCCTCAGAACAATGCCAGCAAAGAAGGCTATCAGCAGATGAAGCCCCTCAACCTTGGACCTTCAGAACTAAGACCCAAAATAAACATTTTGGTGTTGTGTTATTAGGAAAAGAAAACAGATGAAGACAGGGACTACCAGAGGCCATGTGTTAGTGTTGAGGAAACCAGTCTCAGAGAAGGTTAAATGGTGGCAGCCACTCCTGCACTCTTTCCTACTCCAAAATAAGCAGTAACACACTCCACTTCCTGCCATATTCATCCTCCATTGTGTCATCACACAGAGGCCGCTTCTATCTTCCAAACTGGAATGTACTGACTCAATTCTTTTTCGTTACTGTCCCCTTTCTCGGTTCCTTGCCAGAGAGAAACTCCTTGAAGGCGCTATCCATCTTCAGAGTCTCAAGTTCTCCTCTCATCCTTCACAGAGATGACTTTCTGACATCCAAAAGGAAATGAATGAGACCTCCGATAAAGATGACCTAATTAAGAGAAAGCCAAAGGATGGGACAGCATCTGAGCAGAACTGTCCTTGGGAAGCTTACAAGGCTCTCCATGAGACCAGGAAGGTTGAGGGGATGGGTGGGTGTAATGAAGGGAGAAAAGACAAAAGAGGGAAGGCAGAAGTGAGGGGCACACTGGGACAAGCTTCATAATCAGTGGTGTTGCCAATGGGTCACTCAGGGAGAGTTTAGCCTCCTACAGGCCCAACCACCAGTGCCTGCTAAGCCTTCCCAAGTCAATATAAAATGATAACAAATGTAATAAAAACATAACATTATATACCATTCACTGAGGGCTAAGCCCTATTCTGTGCACTTTACTCATATTAACTCATTTAATCTTTATAACAACCTTATGAAATAGATATTATTATTATCCTCTCTATGTTGTAAGTGAGGAAAATGAAACACAAAGAGATTAAGCAATTTACCTGAGGTCACAAGGTAAGTGGCACAGGCAGATTTAAACCAGGAAGCCTGATTCCAGATCTAAGATTGTTAACTATCCTTTGAAATGCAAATAAGGATTGCCACGCAAAAGTAGTGTCAAGGCAAGTGTTTTGTAACCCTAATTCAACCTAAGTGTCTCCAGTGGGTCTCTCCTATGAAGAAAGCCCAGCACTATCACCACCACTGGGATTGCTGCTGTATCTGCCCATACTTTCCTTCCCCTTCTGATTCTTTCTCAACCTTCTGGGTGTTTAGCAGTGGACAGAGGACGAATATCCCTGAAGTAAGCTGGATTCTGGATGAATAAAGGAAATTTGGGAGAGGTCAACAAACTGCCATGCCTCTATTGCACAGGAGAAAAAGTGCCAATTTCCCAGATCCATATTCTGGGTCTATCTCTCTGTCTTAGTCACTTTTCTCCTTGCTGAGGCAAAATAATTGACACCCAAAGTTAAAAAAAGGGAAGACATATTTGGTTCAAAGTTTATAGGGGTTTTAGTTCAGAGCTGGCTGGCTTCAAGGCAGCGTGGCAGGACAGAGGGGCATTGCAGAGAAGAAGCAGTTCAGGGCAGGCAGAGGCAGTAAGGAAGCAAACTAAGCAAACTATAAGCAATAAGCAGAGACCCTCCTTCTGTTCTTTATGTGTCAGCAGGCCACCCATCCTTAGGGTGGATGGCATTCACACCCAGGGTGGGCCAGTCTTAACTCTAGCATCGCACCATGAATCAGTCCCAGCATCACATCCTTGATGCCAGCAGCACACACCCTAGATCCAGCCACCTCCAAAAGGCTTCACCTATGACTGCATGAAGCTTGAAGAGGGTGTCTCAATACAAGCCACAACACTCTCTTTACACAGTTCTTCCATGTGCTATCTCATGGATGTTTTATCATAGCCCATTGGGGGAAGACATTATTCCAACCTTATTGGGAAGGACAACCATGAGGGAGTAAATGATTTACCCAAGGTTACAGAGTGGAACCAGAATGTTAGTGCAGGTATCTGGACTTCGTTCCCAAGTCCCATTGCACTAGCATATATCAGCCGTATGTGCAAAGATCAGTATTCCAAACAAGAGTCATTTAAAAATGTACAAGTGATGTGAAATCAGACATCTTCCACAGGACATAGGATGATGTTTATAAGAGAAATTTTTAAAATTGGGACATACTGTACAGTTCAGTTATAACTGAATAGTTTGCACTTACATAAGGTATACACTTGGGACTACAAGCCATAGAGTGCCTTGGATCCAGAGCACTTTTCCTTCCCATGAAAATGAGAATTAAGAACAAATTTTGTAACTCAATAGTGTCTGTTTTATTTGGAAAGTTAGTGTCATCATGAGAGGCTGACACAGTACTCAGACTAAGAGAAATAAGTCTGAGTCATTCTTCTGTTCCCAACCTGACACTTCACCCACTGGGTGGCTGCAGTGATGCTGTCTGGGTGGGTGACATTCCAGGTCCGTCTACATCCTATCTGATGTCTGCTCCTGCAGCTGCTTGGCCACATCAGATGCACAGCCAGCACCCTGAAGCCCTAGCAGCCTGGCTTTCTGGCTAACAAGTTCCACAGGCTGGCTGAGTCACATCTCACAGTGAAGTCATGCTTGCTAACCCATCCCCTGCCCCTCACCAGCACGGGGGTTTTCTTTCCTTCAAGAGAAAGACAAAGTCAGATACTTCCTCTCCCTGCAAAACTACAGAGAAGAATTGACATTTGTCTTCTCACATGTGAAGCCCTCTGAAATGTCTACTACATGAAGTCTTCATTACGCTTTCAGAAATTGTTGACTTGCAGTTCACATTCATTTCCTGGTTCAACTGTGTCCATAACTATTATGTGGTATGATAAAAAATTACAGTGACTGCACTCATTAGCTGTGTAATCTTCTACAAATTACTTACTCTTCCTGGGCCTCAGCTTCCTCATCCATAAAATGGGGTGACCCCTTCAGACTTGTTGCAGACATTAAATAAAATTAAATGTACAATGTATGGAAAATACTACTTACCTCATTGTTGCATGTCTCTCACTACCTCTAGAATTGCCCTCCCAAGCCCCTCCAGTGTGGTTCTCTCTAACTCATTCCCCCATGGCAACAAAAGAAATCTTTTTAAAGGTAAGTAGATTTAAAATAAATATGTTGTAACAACAGTTGTATCACTGGTTACCTAGATTCAAAGCAAAAGGAAGGGGAGATTAAGAGCAAGTGGATACAAGAAACTTTCCAGGATAAGAAATGGTCTGTACTTTGAGTGGTGGTGGTGATAGATATATTCATATACCAAGGCTCATCAAATGGTATACATTTGTTTTTATGTCAATTTTCCCTTGATTTAAAAAAAAAAAAAGAGAGTCCTAGCCCAGGTCCGGTGAGTGTGCGGAGAGTTTCCTGCTACCCTGCGCCTGCGGGACCAGTCCCAGCCCAGGCGCAGCGTGGGCCGGACCCTCTCCCAGCCCCTCGGGCCGCCCCCCACCACTCCGCAGTGCCTCCCCCACCCC
>NW_004524862.1:349103-352570 GCF_000260255.1 Octodon degus
ATAAATAAATATCTTTCTGGATAATTTATTATATTACAATATTTTCTCTTTTCTATGCCATTTAGCAGTATATAAAATTATTTTACTCACTTTATACTGTCCAACTCATCCCTCTGTTAAAATATGAACTCCTTGGGCTAGCCAGATAACTCAGCAGATTAAAAGGTCCACTTAGGCAGATGCAGGGACCAGGGTTCAATCCCCTGTGTGCCATGATGGCCCCACCCCCAGGGGGTGCTGAGCCAGTGACCAAGTCTGGGCCTGGGGCACATGCCTGTAATCCCAGTGCTGGGGGTGGGGGCTGAAAACAGGAGGATCATTATGAGTCTGAGCTGAGCAGTGAGACTGTATAAAATACATTAAAAAAAAAAAAAAGTTAAATGGGACCAGCCAAATAGCTCAGCAGATTAAAGTGCCTGGAGGCAGATGCAGGGGCCAGGGGTTCGATCCCCGGGCCTGCTGTGCTGGCCCCACTCCTGGGTCACACTGAGACAGCAAATGAGACTGGGCATGGTGGCATGCACCTGTAATCCCAGCACTTGGGAGGCTGTAAACAAAAGAATCACTACGAGTCCAATCTCGTAGTGAGAACCTGGAACCCTGTAGACCCTTCCCTAAAATACAGAAAGAAAAAAAAAGTTGAATGAATGCACAAGAAAAGGAAAGACTATTTAAAATTCTAGGAAAATATAAGAGCTATGGCCCTAATATGAAATGAACTAAAATATAATGCTGGAACAGATTTGACTCTCAGTCCATGAATTTAAAAACTACTTCAAATATCAATAATGAGGTAGAGGACTGACTCTCAGACTCAAAAAAGTCTACTATCACAGGTTACCACCTACATGTCTTCTATGCTGGCCCACATGATCTCTATGTTTTCTTGCCAAGACTGGTGGGACACATAAATCTTCTGAGTTCATTCAGTTTCATCAACCTAAATGCACAATAGGGCTGTTACTGCCCTGAATCTTGCCATTTTCCCTGGACTGGTTCCCAAAAGTGAATCTTGGTCCTCCTCTGCTCTGAAGACTCTAAAGCTCACCCATTTCTCTCATGAGCCAGAATGAATCTCCTTGTCTTAGTGAGATAGCCTTGCATATCTGAAATGTTGTGCACACCCACAAATAAAATTCACATTTGCCTCATGCCCCAAATTCTGTCATTTCTTTAATGATGGTAACACTGGAAGAGAGTAAAGCTCACAAGAGGACAAGAAACACATTCTGTCAAATGTCTCACCTTAGATAAAGTATCACATTGGTTACCTATTTGAAAAGGGACAGGGAAAACTCAAAAATAAGGAACAATGGAAAAGTACACATCAATATTCTTATGGCTTGTGTTTGATGTCACCCCAAAGGCTTAGGCAGTCAGGAGGGGCTTTTTCAGAGTTGGTTGGATCTAGAGTGTTTGGTCCTGGAATTGATTCATTCTACAATGTTAGGATCAAGGGTGTTAGGATTAAGGGTGTGAGTGCTACATGCTGTAAGTAGCCCAGGTAACATATAAAAGATAGAAAAGGCTGTGGTCACCTGTTCTTTGTTGATTTGCTACCTTCTGCCAGCCATGAACTGTTTTTCCCCTTTGATGACTGTCTTCAATGCCACATGGTTTTGGAGCCAGCCAACTATGGCATGGAACCTCTATAAAGTATAAGCCAAATAAACCTTTCCTTCCTTTAATTTGGGAATCAAGGATTTTGTCTCATCAATTAGAAAAGTAACAAATTAATAACTAGAGGTAACTAATGTGGTACCAGAGAAATGAGGTCATTCCTGTGACTATATCTGACCACGTATTTTAGGTAACTGTGTGAACAGCTTGGAAAGGTCCAGGAATGCTGGCTGAAATAGCAGCCCTGGAAAGCTTTCCTTGGTACTTGATAGGGGTCAGAAGACGAGAAGGCTGATAGAAATTGTGCCAGTAAAGACCAGGCTCACGAGGTTTCTTCTGAAAAGGATTCTTTGACTATTGGACTACAGATATTGGGTGCTACGCCTTAGCAGAAAGTTTGTCTACATTTTGCTTATGTCCAGAGACTTCCTGAGACTGAGATTAAGGGTGGAAGCCTAATTAATTGATCAGGAGGCATTTTAGGCCTGTCTAATGTTGAGGCACTGGCATGACCCCTGCGGGTGGTCTGTAGTTGGATTTGTGTTGAGAATCAAGAGCAAAGACCCAGCATAATGATTTCAAACATTTTTAGTTTGGTTAGAAAGGAAGCTGCAGCAAAGATGGGCTGCAAAGATGCTACAAAGATGGAACAGTGAAGAAATTTATTGCTGAGGAGACCAGCAAGACCAACAGAAAACATGGCCTGAAGAAAACCCATGAACCAACAGGACTCCAATGCTTGCAGCCTCAGATTCTAACTCTGAGAAGACATACGGAAGCACTGGGCTCTAGAATGGCATTGGCCTAGGGAACGTTTTCTCAAGATTTGCTTCATAGAGATTACCTTCTACATCCTAGAGTAAAGGAAGCCTGGCTACTGCTCCAGCTGAGGGCAGACCTTGGCACCATTCATGTGGACCTGGTTTAAGGTGCAAGGAGAGTATAAGACTTTGTGGTCAGGATAGCTTCCAACCAGATTTCAGAAGGCCTGGGAAGACAGGCTTTTTGACCCTGAGAGGCAGTGTGTGAGGCTGTGAATGTGAAGCCAAGGCACAATGGAGACTACAAATGTTTGAAGAATCCAACAATGTGGATAGTCTGAGAAAATATGCCAGGAAGGAGCAGAGCCAGCCAAAGAGAGAAGCCGTGGGAGCTACTGCCATGGGTAGTGCCACAGAGATGGAGCCACCCAAGCCCTTTAGAGTTCCCAACTTGCCACAGATTGCCAGAGATGCTGGAAGTGAAACTAAGGGAGTTAATATTTGCCCTGCTGGATTTTGGTCTTGCCTTGTTCCCATGCTTTGCTTCTACCACTGTTTGTAACTTTTGGAAGGGAAATTACTCTCTTGTACCATTGAATATTGGAAGTGCTTAACTTTCTTTTCATTTGAACAGATGTGTGGGGCCAAGAGTTTGCCTTAAATGTCAGAGGAAACTTTGGACTTGGACTTCTCAGCAATGCTGAGACTGTTATGACTTTGGAAACTCTTGGACATGGACTAAGTTCCTTTTGCATAGAAGGATATGCATGAGTGTTTGGTGAGGGCAGGGAAATGTTATGGTTTGTGCTTAGATTTCCCCAAAAATCCCCAGGCAGTCATAGGTGGGGCTTTTCAGAGGCAGCTAGATGTAAAGTGTGTGATGTGCGAGTCAATTCATGGTGCAATGCTAGGACCAAGGGCACTAGCATTAAGGACGTGAGTGCTACCCAGCCTAAGTAGCCTGGATAAGACATAAGGAATACAAACAGCTGTGGCTGGCTCTTGCTTGTCTTCATACCTTCTGCTTCCCTGAACTGTTGCTCCTCTTCAGTGTCTGTCTGTTACACCACTCTGCCTCGCAGGCAG
>NW_004524862.1:352855-355670 GCF_000260255.1 Octodon degus
TCTTGTCAGTGACTGTTTCATGGATGGACGGTCCTAAGCCAGTGGGGTCAGTGAGACTCACAGAGAGCCACCATGAGGGCTCTGGAGAAGATCCTTCCTCAGGCCTGGCAGCCATGAAAAGACAGCTCTTCCTTCTCCTGTGAGTTGACAACGAGGAAGCCTGGCCTTGCCATACCACTGATATTCAGGCTACAGTAATAAAGGAGAAAGCCAAAGCTGTGAAGAGACAGAGCGAAGCAGTACAAAGAACCTGCATCCCTGTTGCCTTCATTCAGTCACGGATCCTGCCCTCACTCTTTGTTGTTCAAGTCGATGTGCGTTAACTTTTCTGTGACTTAGTGTTCAGTGTCTTCTACCCAGTTCAAAACTTGGTACCAGGGATGAAAAGGCTGTGAGTGACAGGCTGAAGAGTGCTGCACGGTGACCCCAGGATGCATGCCTACGTGCTAATCCTTATGACCTGGAGCATGAAATTATTTGTGAAAAGGTCTCTGTTTAGATATAATTAAGTCAATCTTTAATATTTTTGAGTTCAGTCAAATGTTGAAGACATAAGGTGAAGACATTTTAATTTTTCAAGTATCATGTTTATTATTATTACATGATTATTCTCAAGATTAACGTTTTTTTCAACGGAAGTTTAAGGTGATTTATTTTTTAAATATGAGTTCCACAACTTCTTTTGCAATGTTATTAATTTCAATTTTTGACTCTCTTATAGCTAAAAAGAAAAAAAAAACCAAAACAAAACAAGAAACCTGATTTGAGAGTCTGAATGCCTGTTTTTACTGTCTTCACCAGTAAGCTAGAGGCAAGGGATGGGGTCTTGGGTGACAGTTACTTCTCTTGTTGACCTATCCGGGCTGCCAAGTACCTATACACACAAGAATCATCTGGGTCTTTATTGCAAATACATATTTGTGAACCAGGTGTAGTGAGTCAGATTTTCAAATGTGGTAGCTAAAGATATATATTGTTATTCAAATGAAGGATTATGGTATATGCATAATGATACCCTAGAATCAGTCACTTTGCTTTCTGCTTTCTGTTCCTTCTGTTATTGCCCTAGCTGTACTGACAGATATGGTACTGTGATAAAAACACAAAATAAGCCATAAAAAATCAAGGTAATCATTTCACCATCTTCACATGTCCACCCTCTTCACGGTTATCGGTAGGTAGTAGACACACAATAAATAATGGAGAATTAAACAATAGTGACTAGATACATGAAGGTCATTTCAAGTGGATTGAAATCACATATAGCTGGACAAATGTAGAGAGAAAAACTTTTAATCTATTGTTGAATATGCTCTTGAGCTCCAGGCTCCTGTACTGCATCCTTCACTAATGGGTTTGTACAGATGAGACTACTTCCTACTGGAGAATCACAAGGAAGAGACTGAGATTTTCAGTCCAGAGTATTTTCCAGAGGTAGTCACAGCTTGAGACCCACACCTTCCCCTCCTCAACTATTCCAGGACCAGGAATATTTGTATCTTGCCTGTCCTTAGGACAGTGTTGTAGGTCTTCAAATCTGCAAAGGCCACCTCAGATTTGTGGGGTCCCCAGCAGGGCAGAAGAGGCACTCATCACCAATGATGCCAGCTGAGGTCAGTGTCCTTTGCAGCCAGAACCCCCAGGATGACTGACACCACCGCAATCCTTTCTCTCTCCCCATGTTGTGCTTTCCATCTTGTGCCCCTGGAACTTCCCCAGCTCAGACACTGTCTGCTGGCTTTGGAAGGTACCGGCTCAGGATGAAATCTGTCACAGGGGTGGGCAACTTTGCCAAGGGAAGGTAGAGGAGCTTGGCATCCAGGCCAGGGTTGTAGCGGATACGGGGAGTCCGGGAAACAATGGCATGCTCCATACTATTGATGACGTCAGCGATTTTGGGATGTGCCAACCGCATCATGTTGTTCAACTTAGAAGTATCTGTTGGGGAGGGGAAATAAAACGCTCTGTTAGTCCCTATTAAGGATGGTTTCTTCCAAATCCCATCTACCTTAACAATTCAGAACACCATCCACTTGTGTCTCACACAAATCTCCACACATAAGATCATTATAAATCATCTTATTTCTCCTCCTGAATTCTACAGCTGTGCACTGAATTCCTACCATTGCATTTGATTAACAAGGTCAAGAGCTATGCCCAGTTCTCCTGACTATGGCACTCACTTGTGATATTACCTTGAGTTCAAACCTTCATTTTCTGTGAAATAGGGGTAACAATATCAACCCTGAAGAAAAACATTATCAATAGTAGAATAGAAATCTGGGTATGGTGGCACAATTTGTAGTCTGTACTTGGAGGCTGAGGCATGAGAGCCCCTGTGAGTCTGCAGCCAGCCTGAACAGAGGAAAACCCTCTCTAAAATAAATGGCATAGTAGATGATAAGGTAGGACAAGGAGAGACACAGAAAATGTGTCTATATGCACAGAAAAATGAGAAGGCTTTTTACTTTGTTTGGTCTGCTTATTATTATTATTAATACTATTTCTCATATTTTTCTATATAGGCAAAATAAAACATTTTGAAAAAAATAGTTATCCTGTCCAACTTTGGTCATAAAGTCATTGGAGATGCAGATGACCAAAGTAGAGGGAGACCTCTTGAAGTGTTCTAACACAAGCAGTTCTGTCCATGAGGTGCTCTTGGGAGTGAGGAAGGGAGGCAGATTAGGGGAAAGGAGTCTCAGACTTCATTGAGAGCTCCATGATATGACAGCCTCAAAGAAGTGAGAGCTGAAAGGGGGGGAGAGAAAAAGAGAGAGAGAGAGAGAGAGAGAGAGAGAGAGAGAGAGAGAGA
>NW_004524862.1:355770-367546 GCF_000260255.1 Octodon degus
GGAGATAGCTCAGCAGAATAAGTGCTTGCCTGGCAAGCACAAGGTTCTGAGTTCAATCCCTGGTACTACCAAAAAAACCCTGAAAGTAACTTGAAGTTCAGACTTCCCTTATCTATGTGGGATATTAAAATTGGAAAATGAAATCTACCCTTACTTAGGTATAACCCAGGATGGCAGGGTCAGGACTCTTCTAGGTGACTGTTGAAGACAGGCCAGTGTCACCCAAGCACCCTTTAGGCCAGACTCGGGAGAACTAACCTCTAAGTAAAACCACAGAAAGCTCCCTGATGCTGTCATCTGAAATGGGCCCCAAATTCCCATTGCTGTTCTTCTTTCATAACTTTGTTTCTCCTCTTTGTGGCACTTAACCACATTTACCATCATGTGCTTTTGTTGGCATTTGTCTTCCTTGTGGAGTCTTAAACTTTAGGAGGCAAGACAGCACTGGCCACACCACCTCCCTGCCCCACACAAAGCCTGTATAGTGAAAGGCACAGTAAGTGAAACACTAGCCTTCCTGGTTTTTGTGTCTTGGCTTTCAATTGTGTTGATGTATGATGTTGCAATGGTGTGCAGCAGACCCCTTCCTCCTTTTCTCTTCTGCTTCCTGGCCATGGGATAAGCAGTTCTGCTCTGCCACAGACTTTGGCCACAGTGTGCCACCTCCACTCAAAGCAACTGACAGTGAACTGAAACCATGAGCCCAAAATACCTTTGCAATTTACCAATTGGTTATGTTGAGCATTGGTATCATAATAGAAAGTGGACAAACATATCCATTTGGACATTCTGGGTATATTTTAAAAATTCATCACTTTACATTTTTAATAGAAGAGCTTGTAGCTTGTAGGTTTTGTATCAGCATAATGAAGAATAGGAGTCCATACTCAGCCTAAGAAATTATAACTACAACAACCAAAACCATAAATTGTTCTTACCAGAGACCAGTAGTACTCTAAACCTTGAGTTTCCATTCATTTAACTCTTTGCAAATGAGAACAAGAGGGTGAGGAACTCGCCCAAGGCCAGCATGCAAGTTGAATGCTGCACCAGTGGACCAGCTCTGACTCTAACAGCTTAACCACCCCAGAAAATGGACTCTCTATAATGCTCACAGAAGCCAAATAAAAGTAAAAAGAAAAACCTGGATTAGCAAAATATGGGAGCAGCCAGCTGACAGCTGATGGAGAGGAGCAGAGCCAAAGGCGGCTGCTTCACTCTGGACCAAGAAGGAAACATCCTAATCCACATGGTGCAGCTCCTCCTTCACCCTCCTACAGGAGGAGAGCGGCCCCTGTCAAGGAGGGCCAGTTGTGGCAGGGCCAGTCTCTGTTGATGGAATTTACCCACCCAAGTGTGGGAAGAAGTTGTGCTAGGCAAGGCGCTTCCTTCTCTCTGGCCCTGGGATCTATGAAATGCAGAGACCAACAGGGATTGAACTCAAGACCTTGTGCTTGCTTGGCAAGAGCTTATTCTACTGAGCTATCTCCCCAGCCCTCTCCTCTCTTCTTGAAACCAACTTAGCTTCAAGATTAGATGCTCTGAGTGGACATTGGGTTTCATGGTCTCATGGGGTTTCCATCTCCTCCCAGGAACTTCTCCAACATCTGACATAATTCCTGTCTTACTGCCTCTTCAGGCCAGGGACTCTCATGTTCCTCTGTGGAAAGGCTCCATCCAGCCCCAAAATGGAAAGTTTTGGTGACATAGTGAACATCTAAGATGCCCCTCCTTCACCCTCCAAAGAACCCAAAATTCACAGGGGATACAACACAGAGAGAATAAAAGATCCATGATAGGACCCATCTTTGTAAAGACCCAAGTAATTATTTTCCTTTTTATTTAACAAACACTCAGTACACAATAATTCACACAGATTAATTCTCATAGCAACACTAGAAAGTACGCACTGTTATTAGCTCCATTTTACAGAAGAGAAAGCTGAGGCATGAGGAGACCACTAAAAATATCAAAAGTCTTCTAGCTGGTAAATGTAAGTCAGAACTTAACCCTGCAGTCTCCTCAAGCTGCCCTCCTCTTACTCACACCTCTGTGCTCATCTCAGTGCATTTTCATCTGACTCACCTGCATGTTGATGTTTGGGAGCAGATACCAGGTATAGCAGCCACTCTCGTGCAGACTGCATTCTATCTCTATTTTTGAATACAGGCCTGCCACTAGCTGTGTGGCCTCAGACCCTGAGACTCATGATCTATAAACCAAAATCCAGTCAGAGACCTGAGATCTACCTGCCTCCACCCAAGAACTGGCTTGCACCCTGGAACTTACAGATGCGGAAGTACTCCTCTCCGTAGCTCTCTCGGGTCTCCTGAGGCAGCCGCTCCCACAGCTTTTCCATTCTTTTATCAAGGGACTCTTTGCCCAGAATGGATGTCTTGTAGTTCCCTGGCTCAATGATGCTGACCTTCACCCCAAAGTAGTGCATCTCATGCCTAGGAAAAGAAGAGTTATACTTTGGTCTAGGCCTCAAGATGACAATGTCAAGGACAGCCACTTCAGGAGGGAACTATCTTTCTCTGGGAACCTAGAGGCACACCCCCTAAACCCTGGCAGCTGGCCCAGGCATTGTCTTTATACAAACAAATTCTTCCCAAGGACCTCAGCCCTTTATCAAGCAAATCCAGCAATCTCTGGACAATTTGCATTTAGGCAGATGCAGCAGGAAGTCAGTGGAGAATCTAGGCCAAGATCTTCCTCCTACCAGGCATCTCCTAAATTAAGCCCCAGGCCCTGCACCCACACAACAGAAGCAGTGATAGTATCTATACAAAGCCAACCAGTGGGCTTCTCTGAGGGTCTTCCCAGGAACACCTTTCTCCCCAGTCCTCTGTGTCTGTTTTGGGAACTCTTTCTTATTCCTACAGGCCCACATAGTGTTGCCTTCATTATGGGACGTGTTAGGGCAGTCCTCTTGGCTGTTCCCTATGTCTGTCCCACTTACTTCTTTACTTCTCTCTTTCTCTTTATGGTTGGGGAAGGCTTGCCGCTGGTATCCCTCCTGCCTCCTGCAGCTCCTTTAACTTTCCTGTTCCACAATACTCCTGCACACATGCTGGGAATCCGCCCTCTCTCTCTAAGTTAAAACCCCTGGATCCCCACCTACAATAGTTTGGTCCCAGGACCCAGTCACCTGATGCTGTCAGAGAAGGCCTCAACACCAAACTTGGAGACGCAGTAGCCGCCACCAATGACAGCCACACGACCACCAGAGCTGGACATGTTGACCACCCTGCCCCGGGCTTTCTTGATCATAGGCAGCATGTGGAGGGTCACATCGATCGTTCCCACCAGGTTCACATTGATCACTTTTACAAAGTCCTCCTTGGTCAGCCATTCATTGGGACCACTGGGAAGGGCCACACCAGCATTGTTCACCAGGGCCCAAAGGCCTGAGGATGAGATTGAGGGAGAGAGAAACACAATGTAATCAGCAGTATCTCTGGGAAAAAAAAAAAAAAAACCTTGGACAATAGCCCACCAGGTTAGTGAGGCTGGCTGAGCTGGTATGCTAGACACAAGACAGCATGGCTTGGGTGAGGCAGCTACAATAGCATGGTATGCTGATAATGACTAGTGTTACCTACTAATGGGGCACCTTTCCTGATTCAGTTAGTTGGGACTCTGTACCAGCTATAATTGAGGCAGCATGTAGCTACAACCACTTAAGTTGCTAGCTCTAAGAAAAGAGAGAACCTTTTCTTAACAAAGGATTAATTTTTATTTCCCTGACCAATCATGCTTCCTTCTTGTATTCACTTAAGTATAAGAAGTCAACTCCATTTCACCTGTTACTAAAGTCAATTCATTTAACCATTTATCCATTCACACATTCTTTTATTCATTCACACATACCCTGCCAATTACAGGGCAAAGGAGATATGAAATGAACAAGAAGGATCTTATCCTTCTAAGTGCTCACAGACAAGATAAAATATTATTCATAAATAGAGGTATAAGACACATAAATAAAATGCTTATGGGAAAAGTGAAGAAAACTCTCCTGTTGGGTTGGCCTGATAGAGATGGGGAACAATAATGCTAAGTATGATCATTCACATCTGCAGGGGATCAAGAGCCTCAAGTCCTAGGCCAAGCTCTAGCTCCAGCCTTAGACAGACCCCTTCCCACACTGGGCCTCAGATTCTTCATCAGACTCAACCATGGCAGGTGTTTCTAACCTGTGCCTCAAGCCTGCTAGTGAAGAGGCTTTCATTTGTTTTACATATTGAGCTTCCAAGTACAACTTCCCCGAGAAAGCTGACCCTCAGTGACCTCTCCTCGCTCTTTCATCCAAGGATCCCATGAATCCCACCTACTGATTCTGTCCCTTCCTCATTCCCATTGCACTGCCCATCTTGGCCAACAGAGCCTCAAGGCACCCTGCTGGCACACTCACCTCTCTCGGTGGGCAGGTCTGCATGCAAAATGCAATTCTGGTCCACCTATCCCTGACATCCCTGCCAGGCCAAGTCCCCTGTTTTCCAGCCTTCCTCCTGTTAGACAGACTCCCAGAGACTAACTAGTGGACAGATCTTAGAACTAATCCACCTAAGGGGATGCTCTTGCCTTACAGAGGAGAAAAATGAGGTTTCTGAGATCTCAAATCATAAAATTCCAGCGGTCTCTGCCTGTGGGGAAGGAACACAGCACCACTGCCAGTGACCACCCTGACAAAGAACTACAGCAGAGAATGTACTACCTCTTGGGGAAGGAAGAGAGCTTTTCTGTTTTCCCCTTGCAAAGAGTAACCACAGAAGAACAAGAGCAGGCCTAACAGCTTGAGGGCTATGCCAATCTCATGTCCAGGGACTTGCAGAGACAACATGAAAGCATGCAATAATTGTCTACCATTTCCCCACCAACAGTTTCCAGGGCTTCTTAGAACAACGATGTTGCTCAGTGGCTTAGACAAAATAATAGTCTCCCAAAATATCACCACTTTAAGGCCTGGAACCTGTATTAAGTAGGGCTACTTGAGAAAAGGAGGATATGATTCCCAGTTGAATTAACATCAATCATCAGTAGACCTTAAAATGGGGAGATTCTACAGGACCCACATGTACATATAATTACAAGGCTTCATCTAACAGGAAGAAGGCAAAAACTAGACAAGCAAAGAGACAGGAAGAGTGTAAAGAAGACACAGTCCATCTTTGTGGGTCTCCAATGTGGAGAAAATGGGCCATGTGCCAAAAATGCTCCCATCCCCAGACCTTAAAGAAGGTAAAGAAATAGACTCTTCCCTGGGGATCTCAGAAAGAAATCCTCTCTATGGAGACATTCATATTAGCTTGAAGAGGCACATGTTGGCCTTTGCTCTGCTATAATTGCAAAAAAAATATGTCATTAAGCTACTACATTTGAGTATCTTTGTTACAGCAGCAACAGTATATTGGAGGAGTCATGAACTCCATGGGCTTGAGGTTGGATGTAGGTAAGTGGGTGAAGCACAGTGATGGAGAGAGAGGTTCAGCGCTACTAATTTATTCACTAATTAGTTTATTCAACAAATATTTCTTAAGCACTCTCCTAGGTACCAGACACTACTCTAGGTGTTCAGGATACAAGAGACAAAAGCAAAAGAAGCCAGCCTGTTCCCAGGAAGCCTTATTCCAGCAGAGCAAACAGATAATAAACAAATACAATGTATTGTGCACTGGATAGGGATAAATGCTAAGGAGAGAAGTAAAATAAGGAGCTTGTGTCTGGCTCCTCCTGGGACCCAAGCTCATTATCCCTCCTGGGCCGAGGCCCAGCCTCATTTCTTTGGGATGAGGCCTTTCCCAGACTACTGCTTCCTGCACAACCACACTACCCTGTGCCTCTCGGGCCTGTGCCTATACGCTGCATGCCACAATGTTCCTGCGCAAATCCTACATACTCTTGGTGTGGTCTCAATCCCACAAGTTCTTTTCCCATTTGGAGCAGCCACTCTGAAGTAGTCCCCAACTTCTAAGACACCTGCCCTTCTACTGTATGACAAAAGGACAGCAAATCCCACACATGGAAACCAGTCTCTTGCCCCTTGGTCCTGCACTAGGACTTGTACAGGACTAATGGTAGCACCACTGAACTCTCTGAGAGGTCTCTCCATCCTTCAAGGTTTGGACAAACAGAACACATCTTCCCTTCCTTACCGCTTATCCAGACTTGTGCCTTGTCACTCTTTAATTCTGGGAGAGAAACTCCTTAGAAAACCACCAAGGACAGGCCCAGGCCAAACCATTGAGAGACTTGCAAACTAGCCAAACCAGCACCTTGTAGCCCTGTTCCTTTCATATCACCTCTCCCACCTATTTGGACAGCCGGGTCCCTGAGACTGTTAGAGACTGAGAGTAAGAAAAGTGAGAGCCAAAGAATGCAGTTTGCCCTACCTTGGTCGCCCACTTGGTCCCTCACCCACTGGGCTGCAGCCTTGACGCTCTCAGTCTTGGTGATGTCCAGTAAGATGGTCTGCAGCCTGTAGGATGTCTCCTGCTGAAGTTTCTGAGCCCCTTCCTCAGTAAGGCAAGCAGCCAGCACTCTCATGCCTCTTTCAACCAGCTGTCTGGCCAGCACATTCCCAAAGCCAGAGTCACAGCCTGTAATGAAGACATACTTCTCTGAAAGGTTGCGAACCAGGTTACAGTTCTTAAACCAGCGGTACATAAAACCTAAGTCTGTGATTGCTGCCATTTGGCCGAGTGGCCAAGAAGGATGAGCCTCAGGAGCATCAAGAGAAGCTGGCCCGCAGAGTCCAGCTGGCTGTCCTCTGAAGCACACAAGGAAAGAAAACTTCCACTTGTTGCCACAGATTCAGAGCCCTTGAGTGAGCCACCCTGTAATTTTTATAGGTGGATACGTTACAGCAATTAACCTACTTGCAAGAAATTCAAGTCCAACCTGAAGATTTGTCACCTCTTCAAGCACTGATGACTCTCTCTCTCTCTCTCTCTCTCCCTGGATATGTACTGGTGCCAAAAATAGGAAAGCTCCAGTGTCAGTGGGGGTGTCAAGAGTCTGTTCTCCTGGGTCCTATACACAAGATAAATGAGAAAGGACTCAGCCTAGACAGCCAAGTGGGAAAAACCCTCACAACCTCACTCCAGCCTTGAGATTGAAATCATCCGTCATAAGTGCAGGCATATAAATAAATATAATTTTTATTTTTAAGGAACCAATAAAACTAACTCATAAATGCAAAAGAATCAATAATTGATCTGTGCCCTCCCAAGCAAAAGAGTAATAAAGTTCCTGTCCTCAGCTCTTCAGAATTCTCACGTGGGTCTCCATCATGAGAGAGGATAAGAAACAAAGGGTTACCATGGAGGGGCTGTCTCCATTGTCCTGACTCAGGAGACAGGGGGACCCTCCTGAGAGGGAGGCTACAGTTTGAAGCTCTGACTTCCAGGAAGTAGAAATGAGCAAGGCACTCAAGGCTTCTTGGGGGTCAGTAGAGAAATTTCCCCAGTGCACTTCAATTCAGCCTACCATTCCACCTACCTCCATCCCTGGTGACCAGGCCAGTGGAGGAAGCAAAGGACTAAGAGCACACAGCTCCCCAGGCTAAGAACTGAGGAAGCTGTCTCCCTTGCACCCAGGATCAGGCACATTATAGAGAGTCTGATGAGCTGAGGAGCCAGGATGTATGATGATGATAGCAAAAGGAGGAAAATATGGAACTAGGAAGCTCATCAGTGACTGACTGGGTGTGCAGAGGGTAGGCACGCTAAGCGTCAAAGTGACTCAAAGATATGGGCCATTGTAATGACAGAGAGAGCCACAGGTAACAAGAGAAGTCAGGTAAGACCTGACAAGGCTGGGATCAGCTAGGTCCGATGTGGCCATCACAGTGAAGGATGTCCATCCAGCCAGTGAGGCTGGATGATGAGATCACTGGACAGAGGAGCAAGAGCCTAGACAAAGTCCTTGCTCTGAGAAGCATGAGGCATAGGAGAGCAGAGGCTGCTCCAGCAGAGGGCCAAGACCTGGAAATGTCAAAGGCAGGACTTGGAAGGAAAGAACAGATTCTGGGCAGTGGAACAGAGAATTCACAGAAAAGTAGAATGGAAGCTGATCAAGCAAATAATGAAACCAGACACATGTGAGACACAGAGCCCACAACTGGAATTGCATAAGGCACAGAGGCAGAACAATAGAAGGGCCTAGGTGGCACCTTCCCTCGACCTCCACATACACCACCATTCCTCAGTACAAGTCTGATCACCAGGCCACACTGTCTTCCTTCTTCAGAGGCTGTGGCACCAAGTTCCCTAGAGGGAAGCAACAAAGGCTTCATCTCTGTGTTCTACTACTTACCAACTCTGGCTAGCCCCAGAATCAGATAAAGCAAGTTGTCATGGGTCAACTGAATTTTGTGCTGTAACTATGAAAAACTGTTAGGTTCCCTAATGCTTCCTGTTATCTACTCTAAGGAATGTGTTCTCACCCTCTGTTTAAGGCTGTTTAGTAATGAGTAACTGTCTCCCTAATCTAATTCCTGTAAACAAAGTTTGCTTACAGAGATGACTTCAAAAGGGAACTAAATGGCCTTAACTCCTTGTAACCTTGGACTATGCAAGGCTGCGTGTACTCAGGTGCAAAATAGCCAGGAACTAAACAATGTCCCCAGAAAATTTAGGCTGAGTAATGATCACACTGACCCTGAAAGCATTATTTTGTGTCAGATGATAAATTTGCTTGCAAAACTGGATATGGTTCCATGTTTTAAACCCCCCCTGCTTCCTGGGCTAGCTGCTGGCTATACAGTCTTCTCCTGAGGTGAGAGATGATGGGCGGCTCTGGGCTCAGTAATAAACGGCTCTTTTAAAATTCCAATACGGCTTCTAATCTGGTTTCTACACTGAGTGATCCATAGCACAAGTGTCACCTGAGAAGAGCCCAGTATGGCTTAGCCCTTTTGTACCAACAGTAGTGGAAGGTAGTAGGTACAGGACTCTCCCTTTCAAAGGGCAGATCCCAAGCTCATAGTGATGAGGTGAGGTATGGTAGAAGGTGAGCCTACCGCACTTTACATGTTTCCCAAGGCACTGCACACTCTATGCTGTACTGAAAACACCCCATGGTCTTTATTGGCTCTTGAGTGAGTAACTAGGAATTCATGCTTCAGGGAGCACAGACAATGACCCACAAGGGCTGAGCAGACCCAGGGACAGTGTATGTCCCAGTTCATGAGGACATAGGTGCAATTCCTGAAGTTTCACGAGGTTTTTTGTTTTGTTTGGTTGGTTTGGATTTTAGAAATGATCTCACTATGTAGTTCATAGTATCCAACTTGTTGTGATCCTCATGCCTCAGAATCCAGGTGCTGAAATTACAGGCATGTACCACCAAGCCTGGCTCCTGAAAGTTTCATGGAACAATCAGTGGAGATGAGCTTGAGTGAGACTCACCTGGAGGCACTGAGCAGAAGAGAAGTCCTTATAAGCACCTGTTGCTGTAGGCAGCCAAGTTAGATAGAAATATTATAGTCAGTCAGACAGGGCCAGGCCCTCAAGGAGATAAGATGAAAGACAAAGTGACTTGGCGACTTGGAAGAGACAGACACTCCCATATGGGCCACACCTCAAGACAAAAGAGGAAACATACAGCTACATACTTCCCTAGGGATGGGCATCAGGGATTGGTATTCTACATAGGTATCAATCACCTTGAAAGAGCCCAAATGAGTCACTAACCCAATCCCCAACAGGAAGAGACCCTATCCCAGTACTCATGCCCACTTGCTATGTGACTGGCTTCCTCTTTTGGTACTGGATTTAATCAATTTTACCTGAGCAATGATGTTTGTAATCTCATTGGTTGACAATAGTTTTGTCCTACCTCATGCCCACCTAAGCAAGTTCCCATGTATTCTCCACCACCTTAGACCCACCTCACCACATTGTTTTCCTCTATAAAAGTCCCTGGAAGAGACAGCTTCCCGGGGACAACCCTCTCAGGCCCTCCTCCTGTCCCTCTCTCGGGACAGACGCTTTCTTTCCCTCAATAAATATACTGTGCTCATGACCTCCATTTGTTCCTAAAATTCATTCTTTGGTTTTAGAGAACATGAATTCACCCCAGGTACCTTTTAGGTTGGGAGATCATTTTTCTCCCTGTATCATTTGGAGGTCATCAACCTGACATCATTTTTTGTTCCATGTCACTGTAACTGACACTCTCACACCCCCAGTGATCTCCCTTTCAAAGGGTAGATCCTCTTAGAGTTAGGGGAACCAGCTCAAACACATGTTGACCACTCTTTCTAGCATCAGAAGGACAAGACACATTCCTCCATCTCTGAGCAGGATGAGGCTTGTGCAGAAGGGGAGACAAGAACTGGAAAGGACAGAAAGTAGGCGTGCACTGAGTACACCACTGCCCAACCCTACTGACAGGAAGCCCTACTCAGTCTAGGTAAGAACCAGAAACGAAAGAACAACCTTGTGAACACCTACTCCACCAGGCTATAAAGAAGGTCAGTGATTTTTAATTTTACTTCAGCATGTTTTCTGTGTATGAGTGTGCTTCCAGGGGGGTAGGGGGCACTGTGTGTGTGTGTGTGTATGTGTGTGTGTGTGTGTACGTGTGTGTGTGCATGTGTGCACGTAAAGACAGCTATAAAATTCAGGAGACTTAGTGCTAATGTGAAGCTATTTCTCTGCTCTTTGAATGAGCTGCTATGAAACATTCATAGATTGGGCTGTCCCCAAAGATTCTTCTTGGCCATTCTTTTTTCTTCAAGCTCACAGACCTGACTCAAAACTCCATATGAGGTTTCAATGAATGGCCTTCAAAACATTATCTAGAATTCAATTAATATGTACTGTACATTTCATCAAGGTATGTTGGTGCAAACATATAATCTTAGCTATTTAGGAGGCTAAGGCACCTTGAAAGTCAGCCTGGGCCACTTGGTAAGACCTTATGTTAAAAATAAAATACAGGTGAGATGGCTCAGTGGTCTAAAGCACCTACTTAGAACAAACTTAGCAAAGCACAGGGACCACGGTTCAATCCCCCAGCACCACATGCCAGCCAACCCCACCCCCTGGTGGGCTGAGCTGGCCACACACACACACACACACACACACACAAAAAAATAAATAATTTAAAATAAATAAATAAATAAAATACAAAACACCAGGTATGTAGCTTACTGGTAGAACTTCTGCTTAACATGCAAGGGGCCCTGGATTCCATATGCAAAGTAAAAATTGCAACCTCAGTATTTCTAAGTACCAGTCAAAAATGAAATGAATGGCTCTGCAACAGGGCCATAAGTTCCTATTTTGACAATGCACTCTGGTCATTTTTCAAATATACATGTTCCCTAAAGGCTTCATATCTTAAAACTTTATATTGAAAAAAAAAAGCTAAGACAATGGGGAGCTACCTCTCAACTCCAGTGTGTACTTGCCTGAGGAATCTCTGTGGCTTTCTGCATACATATACTCAGCTCGGCCTGGACTTTTTTTTTTTTTTTTTTTTTTTTTTGCTTGTTTGGTTTTCAGAGATCTTTTTTTTTTAATTTTTTTATTGATAAATATGAAGGAGACAGTTTCACAGTTGATTAACAGGACACTTTTGGTAATTAATACACTGTGCATTATTATCTTCTCAGTGGTTATCCATAGTACAAGAAGCAGACAGGATATTCTGTCCAAACACTGTTAGTATACCTCTTTCTTCTCATTGAATTAAGCGAAAGTAGCTGTAAATTTATCCTATTTTGTATATATAAATACAAAATGATCTTTGCTTTGTATCTTTT
>NW_004524862.1:368318-369516 GCF_000260255.1 Octodon degus
AGAAATTTAGAAACCTTACCATATATGGAATTGTAAGTCCTTATATTAGGGAGATAATATGATATTTACAGATATGGGTCTGGTTTATTTCACTAATAAGTATATCTTCAAGGGGCATCCACTTAAATATGAAAGCTTCAAGCTTATCATTCTTTATAGCTGAGTAGTACTCCAATATATAAAAGTACCACATCTTTCTCAACCATTCCACATGTGACGGGCATCTTGGTTGTTTCCAATATCTGGCTATCACAAATTGTGCTGCTATAAACATAGGTACGCATATATCACTATGATATGACGCTTTCAGTTCCTCCAGGAACAACCAGTACTTGAGAGCATCATTACAGTACTGCAGCATACACAGCCAGATCTCAGGGATAATTCAGGCCACATGCAGGAGTTGCTCAACAAAGGCTGAGCAGAAAATGAAAGATTCTTGTTCAGAAATGACTTTGAGTCAATGCCACTGGAGGAACCTGGGAGTAGAACAGACACAAGGACTTGAGGAGTAGTGTGTAAAACTTGCAATGATTTTAGAAGGAGGGTTGGTCACTGAGGGCCGCAGGGAGGTTACTACTGAGGGAAGGAAAGAATCTGGGATCTTCTCATTCCTAAGGGCTATCTCCCTGCTTGCTCATTCACCTGTCTAATTCTGTGAGCTCACATAGTGGGATGTTTGGGAAGGGAAATAACTCATTTTGTAGCAGGAAGACCTTGAGAGGGGCAGAGATAACCCAACTTCCCTTGCCTAATCACTCCATAAGTTATCTCTCTCATGTCCCGAATTTCAGGGCGGTGCCTCACTCTTTCCACATTACTTCTCCTCCAGACAATGTTTCAAATCATGGTGCATGAGTGAGCTCTCCAAGCACCCAAAGTTCTCTTTTATTCTAAAAAGAAAAAAAAAGCAATCAAAAGAAAGCCATAATTTCTTTGTTGTTGCTCATAATTTTTTAAATTTAATTTAATTTTAAAGAGCAAAAGCAAAAACCAAACAACAAAAACAAAGACAGAAACAGTAACATAGAATACATATGGTACATATTTTCAAAACAAGAATAACATATGAACATTGGTTGTTATATAGCATACTTTTATCATCAAATTTGTTGTTCAGATTATCAGATATAGGTTTACAAGATGGGACAAATAATTGAATATTAATGTTTGCTTTAAATAAATCTTAATACCTTTT
>NW_004524862.1:369916-371566 GCF_000260255.1 Octodon degus
TGTAGTTGCTCACACTGCAAATATTAATATATAGAGTTTGTCAAAGTGAAAATTTTAAACATTAACTGCTATTTTCAAAAAATTAATAATATAATTAATAATATAATCATCTCAGCTATCCTGTATATATATTTTCATGATTTTTCCCCTTCCATTTTTTCCTATCTTCTCTTCTTTCTCTCATCTTTGTTGTTTTTTCCTTATATTCAGTTTCTTTCCACTTTAGTATTGTCTCCCTAGTGTAAGAACCTGAAAGAATAAATAAATGAAAAGTATAATAGAAAGCCATAATTTGAAGACAAATAAACAAATTGGTTTGTGTTACCTCTGCCAGGATCCCTGTTGAGAAACTGACCTCCCAAGCAAGACCTAAGGCCTACAAGCATAGACTGATGCTGTTCTCCTATCTGATACCACAGACACAATGACTGTAGAGGACAGGAGCCCCTATATCACCCAGGCCATGTCTATACTGGGAGAAGGTAGACAGTAGCCAATACCAATGCATCCCCTCAGGAAGAAGGCAAGGAGCAAGGGAGGCATGGGCTCTGCACCCTCCCACTCGCTACTAGCCAACCAGGTGTGAAAGGGCCAATCCTCATACTTGGCCATGTTGCTCAGAGCCGTCAGCAGCTCCTAAGTCACTGAGGCCTCAGTGAGAGATGCTGAGCCCCTGCTCCTCAGCACAAATCCTTAGCTTTTTCCCTCTCGTTTCACCAGTCTTGAGAAATACCTGAGAAAATGCCTTTGAACCAAGAAGGTAGGTGTCTCAATTACTCTTCTCTCATTTCTGGGACAAATACCTGACACTCAAAATGGAGGAAGGAAAGGTTTATTTAGCTCACAGTTACTGGAGGCTTCAGTCCATACTCAGCTGGCTCCAAGGCAGAGTGGCATAAGGAACAGGAGCAAAGGGAGGGGCCAGGGAGATGGCTCAGTAGAATAAGTGCTTCCCTGGCAAGCACAAGAGCCTGAGTTCCTGTATATCTATCCTAACTATTTTGAATATACAGATACAAAATGGTTGTTCTTTTGTACCCCCTTTTTTGATTAGTTTTGTCAGAGAAGGGTATTCCATTGTCATTTAAATAATATAGATGTGTGAATTCAGCAAAATATTCCAATATAGACCAGTAGTCCATAATAGTAGTGGATTTTCCGTAAGACTGGCAATGTCAGAAGTTGTTGACTTGAACCTTTTATAGCTCAGCATATTAATATGGCTTTACTTTTTATACTTAATTTTCATACTTTTCTGCTGGATGGTTAAGACCAAGATAAAGCAAGACCTATATAACAAGAAATTAATTTTTGTATCTGATAAGGTCAATCAAATCCCCTCAGGATTTATCTTGAAACCCTGTACTGCAGTTTGTAGCTCCTTTGTCAGTGTCAGCCATGTGGATGAGTCACGGCCATTGCTTGACCATTTTGCTTTCAGTGAAAGCCTGAGAGAATGTTTTCTCTCCATGTGACTCTCCTTAGGCACACTCTACATCATCGATCATTTTCCTCTGTGACCCCATAATCTCCTTGATCAAAAAATTTGGGACACACAGAGTTACATGGTGTTACAGTATAGGTTCTCCTATGTCCTGAGTCTTCACTGACCTTAAAAGGCTAGGGCCAAAATGTTGACTGTCTTTGTAG
>NW_004524862.1:372211-374055 GCF_000260255.1 Octodon degus
GCTTTGCCCATGTCATGTTTCCTAGCTTTTTTAATTGCCCTCTCATCGTTGTCTAATCCTCAAGTTTTCACTTTCCCTTTAATTGTGTTATACCCTTCTATTTTTATTTCTTCTTTTGAGTTCTTATACTAGGGAGACTATATGATATTTACACATGTGGTCTGGTTTATTTCACTTATGAGTATATCTTCAAGTGGCATTCACTTAAACATGAAGGCTTTGAGTTTATCATTCTTTGTAGCTGAGGAATAGAAAGATTTGTTCTGATAGTGTTTGTGGACAGGATATCATATCTGCATCTTATACAGTGAATAACCACTAAAACAACAATATGCAATGTATTAGTTATTGAAATTGTCCTACTAATTGGCTTTGAAACAGTCTCATTGCTATTTGTTTATCAATAAAATTATTTTTTAAAAAGGAAAATATATACATTGAGTAATTGCATTTTCACATGCTTGACTTATTTTTAATCTCTTTGAGTTGTTCTATGATTTTTTTGTTGAAATATATAATGCTCAGCAGTTAAAAAACAAAAGAGCCTGCATTTAACCCCCAGTTCCGGAAAAAAAAAAAAAAGGAGCAAAGGGAGTAGCTGCTGCTTTGGCAACTAACTAGCCTCTCTCCTCTTCTAACATTGTATTGCAAATTACATACCCCAGGACAGGTGCATCACCCACACCCACAATAAACAATCACAAACTCCAGAAGCCACCCCATGACTAGATGAGGCTTTGGGGGGACAGCTAGACACACACCGTAACAGTAGGATAGGTATGTGAGAACTGCTTTCCCCTACCCACTGCCCCTCTCTCACAGGTCCCAAGTACACAAATGCATCCACAGATATGTGGATGGGTACCTCAAGGGGAGGTAAAAGAACTTGGCATCCCTGCCAGGTGAGTACCATGCAGTCTGTCACTGAGCACAGGTGTGGTTTCCACACTTTCTCCAATAGTTGAGGATATTTAATATCTAAAGAGAAATGATCCAGTTTTATTCCACCTCTTACCATTCCTGCTCAAGGATCAATTTAGGAAGGAAGTTTTCCCTAACACTTCGTCATTCCTATCCTCAGAAACTCTATGAAATCAAATCTACCTAAATTCCCCAGGAATTGCCACAACTCATTCTTAATGAACTATGGTTCCACCCTAGGCCACATCCACATCTTTTTCTAGGATATCTGAGCTGCATAAATGGAAGGTCTTGTGAACACTGGAAGTTTGCCAAGCATGTGGAATAAGTTTGCCAATAATATCATGCCAGAGGGTCATGAATGTCCATATGTCTCTTCCCTTCCTTAATTTTATCCTCATGATAATGTGGGCTGCAGATGAAAGAGTGTCCCAAGGTCCAATAAGCCAGAAGTCTTCCTTAGATGACCAGAACCCGTGTAGCACCAAGGGAATGAGACTGAATGTCCTCACTCTGTGAGGAGATGGAGCCTGGAGAAGACCTCATGCTGATGAGGACATCATTAATACACTATGGATTCCTGGAAAGGGTTTCCTTCTCTAACTGGGCTAACTTGGGTACAACCAGTCCAGGAGATGTCATTGATAGTTCTATGTCTCTTCTCCATCTCACAAATGTGCCAGTATTCCGAGCTCAGGAACACAATCTTACTGCTGAGCTATAAAGCATCTCTCTTACACTCCATGAAAGTTCAAATAAGCATCTGTTGAGTTGGGTAAGAAACTTCAGGCCAGCTGGATCACATAGGCCATGTGTCTGGCTTCACGCCTAGAGTTCCTAGGCTCTCTGTTCCAAGTTGACCTCAGAGGCTTTCCATCTGTGAGATCTCCTCCAGGGAAAGACAAGTTCAGTTGAAAGCAGGC
>NW_004524862.1:374700-376418 GCF_000260255.1 Octodon degus
TGACAGAGTTGGTGCCTTCTTCTATCTTTGATTCTGCATGGCCACCTCACGGCCTGAGAGGTAGCAGGAAATCACCTCATATTTAATATTTAAGAGAATAGATGTGAAAAAGAAAGAAAGAGAATAGATGTGAAAGAAATACTGTGCTGCCATAATTATGGAAACTACTTTTGGCCCTTTACAAATTAAGGTCATCCTAACACATTTTAATTTTTCTGATAGTCTCAGCATCTTACACATGGTGCTGCCCTACTATCTATCATAGGAAACTAAAAATAGGAGAAAAGAATGAATAGAACACTAAGGAATAGTAGAACAGGGGAAAGAAAAAAAGACAAGCCCAGCATAGGATTTTTCTGAGAAACAAAGAACTGATGGCTTAGTTGGAGGAGAATTTGCAAGATTATGGTGTGTTTGTCCTCAGGAAACTGACTTTGAAACCAGGGCACTGATCTTCAGCCACCTCCCTGGGAGTGTGCTTGCAAAATCCAACAGGCAGCCTTAAACCAGGGCCCACCTGCCACCCCCCAGCCCTCTATGTACCTCTACACTATGCTGCAGGGAGTGGCATCCCTCTTCCATCACCCAGAAGGTCATCTTGGCTCATCCAGTTTGTTCCCTAGGTCACTGATCTTTGGCAGCCAGTCTGGAAGGCCGAAGCCCCACCCTAGGACCATGAAATACTTTCCTCGCAATGTGCAGAGTGAGCAAGGAACCACTTCATCTATGAAAGGGGGTTTTGCTGGGTAGTGTGGAATATCTGGCACAGGGATCTTGAGCAGCTTCTACTCAGAAATACAACCTGCTGTTTTGGGAAAACATATGCTATCGCTAACATACTTTATCTCTAACAACCAAATTGAGTAGGTGTCTATCAAAAACGTTACCAAGAGAACATCTAGGACAATGAGACATATAAACCATTCTAATATCCAGCCATTCTGTGTATTTAAATAAGTAGGCCTGTATCAGACAAGAGAATCTTCTTTTTTTTTTTAAGAGAATCTTCTAAACTATTGATTTTATTTTTTGAAGAAATCTTCATCTGATAATAAAGTTGTTCCTCTTCATTTGTTAACTAAAAGAATAAGTATAAACAATGCACAAATCATAATCTCATATATAGATAAATTTGTAAATAATAATAATCCCATATAAGGCAAAATCTTGTGGCATTTATTGCTGAGGTGTGCTTCTTTGGTGAGGTATGCTTCTTAAGACTTGATCGATTCCTGTATTTTTAAAATAATTATAGCTGATGTTTATGCTTGGGTGAAATCAAACAATGCTCCTTTTTTCCCCAATAACAACAGTTACAAAACAGTGTACTGAAAGAGAAAGCAAAGGGGAGCCCCAGGCTTTGTCTTTCCAAAGATAGTTCTTAATCTCCCAGCTTTTCTGAAAATGGGAAGATCTTAGCTCTCTGGTGGGGCATGTTGGAGGTCTGAGTGAGAACACACTGCAGTGCTGAGACATGAGCTTAATTCCAGCATACAACCAGCCAGCACACAACAGGGTGCCAGGCCCCAGTCCTCCTCCTGAAAGATTCTCCATTGTTCTCTGGACACTCACACCCAGCAGCCCAGAACTTCTGCTTAGAAAAGCAGGCAGAGGACAGAGAGGAAATCTGGACAGAGAGGCAGCATTCACAGGAGGGGCCTCTCACCAAGACTACAGGGTCCCAAGGGTGACAGGAGAGATAAAGGCTCAAGTCCCAC
>NW_004524862.1:376803-383361 GCF_000260255.1 Octodon degus
TCCTTCTTCTTCCTCCTCCTCCTCCTCCTCCTCCTCCTCCTCCTCATTCTCACCGTCCTCCTCCTCCTTCTCCTTCTCCTTCTTCTTCTTTTAATGTATTTAGTACAGGGGATACAGGATCTACAGGGTCTCACTATGTAGATCAGACTCGTAATGATCATCCTGTTTTCATCCTCCCAAGCGTTGGGACTACAGGTGTGCGCCACCACCCCCAATCTCAATTGCCCTCACAGTGAGCCCCGGGGTGGGGCAGGCACAGCACACTGGGGACTGAACCCCAGCCACTGTGCTCTGCCTAAGCAGACTCTTTAGTTCCCTGAGCTATCAGGTCAGCCCTCACTTCTTTCAGACACACAGCCAGCACCCTCAAGCCCCACATCTGGCCTGCAGGTTCCTGAAGCCCAGGCCAAAGCCTGTGATGAGCACATACTTGTTTGGAGGTGGTTCACCTTTTGTCTCTCCTGGTACCAGCACACAAAGTGCAACAAGCCCACAGTGACCACTAGATACAGCAGAAGCCACAAACAGGCACAAGCCAGGAGAGGCAGGCACAAGGGTACAAGACAAGAGTACAAGACAAGAGTTTGGCCTGTGTTCAACCAGGAGAAAAGGAGTGAGAATCCAGAGTGCTGGTGATGGCATGTAGCTCCCATGGCCATGGCCTATAGCTTATATCTTATTCCCTAATTACTGCCTTTCAAGAACACATTTTTTAACTAATGTTGCCCCACCTCACTCCCCTTGGGCCTACTGTTCTGTTATTGCTAACCTTGAATAGCCCATGTGTTGCCTCCAAGAAAAACATGACTAATCAGTAGCCTGTCTTTCTGCAAGAGTTCCTCTCTGCTTTTATGTGCCCCTATAGAAGTTCATGCACACCCTGAAATACACATAACTCTCTGATCAGGTTCTAGGTTCAGACTGTGTACTCAGGTCAGCACCTTGCACCATGGATCTCCTGAACATAGGTAGATGTTGTTGGCAACCTATAATCAGAGCCAAGGCATATTTACAATCAATTTCCTCTCTAAACCCAAGCTTCCTCATCAACTTCACCACTCTGAATTCCACTTTCGGAAATTAAGACACTATTGAGCCTTCCAGGAAAGTAGTGGAACATAAATGGCAACAAATCAAATTCTCCAAGTTTTGGACTACAGATACTGGAAAATAAAAACTTGGGAAGAAAAGAAGGAGTTTGGTGTGTTACCAGGATCCAGGAAAGATCTGATGGAAAATTGGAGTTTATAGAGAAAGTTAATGGACAGTTCACAACACAGAAAAGAGGAACCAAGTACTCTTTCTCCCTGGCTCCTAGCACACACTGTGAGTGAGAAGAATCCAATCTACAGAGCCACAGTAAGGGAGGATAATTTCAGAGACCTTTAAGGATAAATGCACAAGTGGAACAGAGCAGTGTGTAGGGACAGTAAGAAGGGTAAATGATAGGTAGGGACATAGGGCATGAAATAACTGACATATGATGGATGAAATGGCTCTAAAAATGACCACATTTTTCCTGGAAATCGCCCTTTGTAAAACCTTTGCGGGTATAGAACAGTTATTCTTGGACCTGCTTGCATGTATTCATTAAAAAGCCCTTAGACCCCATGAATTTTAGCTCTTTCTAGCAAGAGCTTCTTCTAGCTACAGTTCACCCCAGCAACAGCTTATCCCAGCAACAAAGGCTAAGACTCCAGTTGGCTTAGAAACCCTAACAGAATAAGGAAAGTAAAGAGCCCAGGCTGAAAATCCCAGTCGGGTTCTCCTTGCCAGGTGGCTTGCCTCTCAGCAGATTTGCCTCCACCTTCACCAGCCATCTCATAAATAAACCTCTGCTCTTCACCACTTTCATTTTCAGTTTCCTCTTTCTATGTGGATCAACCTGATTCTCTCACTCCCTGTTTAAGGGAGCTTCAATTTTAAGTCAACCTAGCCCTACTCTTGCATTCCTCATTAGGTTGAAGACAAGAAATAACACCGGCTGAAGGTCTTTTCATGAAAAGATCTCTAGCTTCTGAGACCTCCCAACCTGATACAATAAGTGGATGCTGTTCACTGCAACAGTTTTAGAGTGACTCCAGTCCAAATGACTTCCAGGTCCCCTGAAGAGGTCACTTGACTAAATATCCTTTTAGGAAGGGTCAAACTGAACACAGGACTTGGAATAGCCATCGGTTGTCATTTCAGAGCTCCCAGTGTCGAAATCCCACAGTGACTGAGTGAGGGACAACCAAAGGAGGCATCCATGGTCAGGAAGCCATAATCAAACCAACAAGAGGCATCCAGGATGTTGTAGGCTTAAACAACTTAGGCCACACACTCACATCCAGAGACCTATGTTAGCCTGATGGTCTGTGAAGGTGAAAGCACTAGAATGAGAACCCTGAGCTGATTCTACTGCAAGCTTGCTTAAATCATGCAGCATGGATCTAGGTTTTATCTGCTTCCTTTGTCTACCAATGACAGCAAAGTCATACCCCTAAGGACAAAGTCATATCCTTAACTGGGCACTACCACAGAACTGTAGTCCTTGAAAGACAACTACAGGCTTGGAATTAGACATAAATCTTTATTTTCCTTGAAACTGAATTTTCTTTCTTGTTTGTTTTTGCAATGAGTGGGAATGCTGTTTTCAGATTCTGGGGCTTTTTCCTTTTTGTTTTTTCTTTTATTCTTTCTCACCTGTCCTCTTCACAAGTTTCTAATTATTTTATTTTATTTTATTTTTTTTGCAGAACCGGGGATTGGATTGAACTCAGGTCCTTGTGCTTGCCAGGGAAGTGCTTATTCCACTGAGCCATCTCCCTGGCTCCCACAAGTTTCTAAAAGTTTAAGTAATCCATCTTTATCCTTCAGCCCTGCTTTTTCCCCTTTCTCTTCTTTTATTTCTCTATTTCTCCTATGTCTTTTAAATTTTCTTCCTCACCGTAAAATCATTCTATTAAATGGATATTTACTGTATATATTTTTGTATTAGATTTTGTCATATGATTATAAATCTTATACCTATGGTTAAAGATGGCAAATTAAGCATTATCACACTGTCATCTTCTAGACTGTGCTTGACACTATTGTTATTACTGATTGTGTTATTTTAGCCAAGGTGACATGGTTGTTATGATCAGTTTTTCTTTCTTATATACCAATACCAAAATTTTCTGGAAGTCATAAACAGTACAATTGTTCAGTACCAAAGGACTAGGTTCCAAGCCAAACAGACAGCAACATTTCATCCCTAATAAATTGAAGAGACAGGATGTTGGGCAGATTCAAATGCCAAAAGTCAACTATTCTTAGAAGACATTTCTGAAAAGTACTCATTTCCTAAAGAGGTCTCAATGCTAGAAGTTTATCTACATACCCTAAGCAATTTATATCAGCACAGAAAACAATATTTTAAAATAGAAAATGAGAAAAGACAAGTGCAAGATGCAACCCAAGACCTCCAGCTCATATAGACAAAAGATATTGAGGTGGGAAAAACTCAAAAGGCACCCAGCTGAACTTACTGAAATGGTAGCAGTGGAAGTAACAAAGCAGTTGAATCAGTCTCTAGAAAAAAAATGAGAAATAATTACACAGGTAGATCAAGAGATGATGGACATGGTTAATGAATCCAGAGAGATATACAGTTTTGTAAAGAGGAGGTGAAGAAAGTTATGAAGACTATGAATGCCCAATATGGTAAAGAACCAGATTCCATAAAACAGATTCAAACAGATATATGGGAAATTTAAAAATTATCTACAACAGAATTAACAAATGTGAACACAGAAAACCAGATCAAGAAGACAGATTAGCAGTGAACAATCATCAACTGAAAGACTTCTTAAAAATAGAAAGCAACCACAAAAAAATCAGTCCAGTAGCCACTAGTGATGCCAATAAGAACAACATAATACTGATAAGAATAAATAGAAAAATCAGGAGATTTTTTTCATGGATTTTAAAAAGCCTGTTCTTGGAAGTAATGACAAATAATTTCTCAAGAATAAGAAAAAAATTGATATCTGGAGAAGAGGAGCATACAGATTTCTAATTAATCATCATTACAGAAGAATTACAAGGTATAGGATAGTCAAAATTCCAGAAATTCAACACAAGAACAGAATATTAAAAGCTGCTAGAGAAAATAAACAAATCACCTATAAAGGAAAGGTCATCAAAATAACAGCAGACTTCTCAACACAGACTCTTAAGTCAAAGAGAGCTTAGAGTGAAGCATTTCAAGCCCTAAAAGAAAACCATCTCCAGTCCAGATTAATATGTGCCACAAAATTATATTTAAAATTGATCAAGAGACACCTGAAAAAAATGTATGATGCCAAATAAACACTTAAAAATGTTCTGAGGGGGGCTGGTGAGATGGCTCAGTGGTCTGCAGCACCTACTTAGAACAAGCTTAGCAAAGCACAGGGACCACGGTTCAATCCCCCAGCACCACATGCCAGCCAGCCGCGCCCCCTGGTGGGCTGAGCTGGCCATACACACACATAAATAAAATTAAAAAAAAATTTTTTTTTAAATGTTCTGAGGGATAGTCTGTTTTTTGTTTTTGTTTTAATGTATTTAGTACAAAAAGTCTACAGGGTCTCACTACACAGATAGGACTCATAGTGATCCACCAGTTTTTCAGCCTCCCAAACCCAGAGATTACAGGTGCATACCACCACGCCTAGTCTCAGTCACAGTCTCAGTACACCCTGGGGGCGGGGTCTGCACCAGAAGAATATTCTGGAAACAAACAAACAATGCAGATAACAATTGTATGAATCCCAGTAGAATGAATTCACCTTGCAAGGCAAGCAATTGAACAGAAAAGAAAGGGAATCAATAACAGAAAAATTTTATATATATATATATATATATATATATATATATATATCAATGTGAACAATGAATAGTCTCAAGTTATCAATCAAAGGAACAGATTGGGTGGGGTGGGATGGTGTACACCTGTAATCTCAGCATTCAGGAGACTGAGGCAGGAGGATCAATGTGTGTTTGAGGCCAGTCTGGGCTACAAAGTGAGTTCAAGACCAACCTGAAATGCTTAACAAAACTTTGTCTCAAAAAGACAAAAAGCAAAAAGAAACAGATAAATAAAGCAGATCAAGAAAAAAAGATTCAACAATATATTGTATGCAAGAAACACATTTAACTTAAAGAAATTTATAGACTAAAAGTGAAAGTCTGGAAAACAATATTCCATGCAATAGGGATCCCCAACCCACCAAGTAAAGTACTTTTTTTTTTTTTGGAACCGGGGATTGAACTCAGACCCTTGCACTTGCCAGGGAAGCACTTATTCTACTGAGCCATCTCCCCAGCCCCCCCCCCAGTAAAGTAGAATTAGCTATTCTATTTGCAGACAAGGTGGATTTCTATCCATGGCTAACGAGAAGAGACACCAAAGGTTACTACATACTTGTTAAGGGAACAATCCAAGAGGAAGTGATATCATAAATATATATGCACCAAATATCACCACACTTAACTATATAAAACACACCTTAATGGACATGAAAACCAGACAACCACTAATACAGTTATGATGGAAGATCTCAATACACTACTGTCACAATAGATAGATCAACGAGGCAAAAAAAAATCAACTCACAAGTATGAGAGCTGAACAAAATCTTTGAATAAATGGACTCAAGAGATAACTAGAATGTTCCAACCTACAACAACGGAATACCCATTCTTCTCAGTAAAACACAAGTCTTTCTTAAAAATAGACCACATATTAGTTCATAGAACATGCTTAAGTAAATACAAAGGAATTAAAAAATCCCACCTATATTATCAGATCATAGATCAATGAAATTAGAAATCAATGGCAAAAGAAACTACAAAAACTTTGGAACAATTTCAAACAGATGAAATTTAAAAATAAATTAGATAGCTTCTATATCAGACAATAATGACACTATAACATACCAGAGTTTATAGGAAACAGTGTAAGAAGTCCTATGAGGAAAATTTCTAGTGTTGAATTCCCACATCAGAAAAACAGAGCAGACTCAAATAAATAATGTCATGGTGAATCTAACGCTTCTAGAGAAAGAAGAGCAATTTAAACCCAAAGTTTAATATGAGGGTGGAAATTATAAAGATGAGTGCACAAATTAGTGCAATTCAAACCAATAAAACAATACAAAGAACTGATGAATTAAAAAGTTGATTATTTGAAAGATTAAAGATGATCCTTTAGCCAAACTTATTTTTTAAAAAAGGAAAAATAAAGAGAAAAATTCAAATCCATACAATTAAGAATGAATAGGGAAAAAGCATAACCAATTCTACAGATCCAGAAGATCATAAATAACTACTTTCAGAACCTGTACACTGATAAGATTAAAAATTCAAAAGAAATAGATTCCTAGGTACATACAAATTATCAATGCTGAGTCAAAAAAACACATAATTCTAATTCAATATCAATCAAAGAAATTGAAGAAGTAATTTAAAAACTACCAACAGAGAAAAGCCCCACTCATATCAGATTCACTGCCAAACTCTATAAGAAATTGAGAGAAGATCTAGTTCCAC
>NW_004524862.1:384456-393701 GCF_000260255.1 Octodon degus
TGTATCTGTGTATTCAGGGTGGTTAGGATAGATATATGGTTGCATTCTCTTGATGAATGGAATGATTTGTTCTAATGGTGTTTGTAGATGGGATCTCGGATCCGCATCTTGTACAGCAATTAACCACTAAGAGGAATGTGTGCAATGTGTTGTTTGTTGAGGCTGTGCTTCCAATTTGGTTTGAAGCTGTCTCGTTGCTATCTGTTTATCAATAAAATTTTCAAAAAAAATCCAACACCCATTCATGATAAAAAAAAACCTATAGAAAATAGGAATAGAATGTCTTTATCTCAATCTCATGAAAGCCATCTATGAAGAACCAATATCTAACATCACACTAAATGGTCCAAACCAGAAAGCTTTCATCCCAGAATCAGGGAACAAGACAAGGATGGCCAGAATCAGCACTCTTGTTCAACATAGAAAAATAGCCAGAGTAATTAGACGAGAGAAAGAAGTAGAAGGAATAAGGATAAGAAAGAAATGCATTAAATTATCATTATTGGCAGATGACATGATAATCTACATAGATGACCTCAAAAACTCTACCAAAAGACTCCTACATTTAAAAGCCAAAATTAATCACAAAACAGAATACAAATTCAACACTCAAAGCCAGGCATGATGACACATACCTGTAATTCCAGTACTTGGGAGGCAGGTGCAGGCAGATTATTGCTGCAAATACAAGGCCAGTCTAGACTACATAGTGAGTTCAAGACCAGCCTGCACTACAATAGTGAGACCCTGCTCAAAATTTTTTTAAAAATTAATGCCATACCTCACAAAGCTAAAGAGAATAATCTTAAAATTCATTTGGATCCAGACAGATCTAGAATAATAAAGGCAACAAAGACAAAGCAGGGGCATCACAATCCCAGACTTTAAGTTATACAACAAAGATATCAGGATAAAAACAGCATGGTACGAGCAAAAAAAAAAAAAAATTCTGAGGATCAGTGGAACAGAATAGAAGATGCAGAGATAGCTAGTTCATTTTTGACAAAGGGGTCAAACACCTTTACTGGAAGAAAGCCTCTTTAATAAATGGTGCTGGGAAAACTGGCTTTCTACATTCTATTGTTTTTTTATGTGTTTAGTACAGAGTGTACAGGGTCTCACTACACAGATCAGACTCATAGTGATCCTACTGTTTTCAGCCTTCCATGTGCTGGGATTACAGGCACGTGCCACCACGCCCAGTCTTTCCACATCCTAAAGATTAAACCTAAACCCTTGTCTCTCACCATGCATGACACAAAAAGCAAAATGGATCAATGATCTAAATATTAAAACAGCAATACTTAGTCTGTTGGAAGATAGAATAGGTAGAACTCTTGAAAACATATGAGTAAAAACTCTAAAACCCCAATTGCACAGGAATATTACAAAGAATCAACAACTGGGATCACATCATTTTAAAAAGCTTTCACACAGTATAAGACACCACTGACAGAGTGAAGAGACAGCCCAAAGAATGGGGAAAAAATTGCCAGCTATTCCTCAAAGGACTAATATCTGGAATAAAAAGAACACAACAAATTAGATGTCCACAATTCAAAGACCTAATCCAAAATGGGCATCTGAAACAGACACTTCTCAGATGAAGAAGTACAAATAGAAATAAATACATAAAAGAATATTCAACACCACTGGTAATTTGAGAAATGTGAATTAAAACAACAATGAGATTCCACTTCACCCCAGGAAGAGCCACTATCATTAAGATAGGAACTGAGAACAAATGCTGGCAAGGCTATGGGGGAAAAATCCTTCTCTACTGTTGGAAGGAGTGTAAACTGGCACAGTTAATATGGAAATCAGTATGGAGATTCCCCAGAAAACTAAAGCTAGAGGTTCCATTTGACCCAGCTATTCCCATTCTAAGTATCTTTCCAAAACAGTAAAAGGCATCATAGCACAGCAATATATGCACACCCATGTTTACAGCAGTAAGATTTGTCATAGTTGAACTTGGAAACAGCCTAGATGCCCATCAATAGATGAATGAATAACAAAAATGTGGTCTTATATACAATGGAGCACTACTCTGCCATAGAGAAAGATAAACTTGAATCATTTGTAGGAAAATGGGTGCACCTAGATATCACAATTTTAAGTAAAATAAATCATATACAAGTTTAAATATCACATTGTTTTTCTTGAGTGAGAAAAACAAAGGGTCAGGGCTAGGGAGATAGCTTAGTGGTCTAAGCACCTGCCTGCCAAGCAGGAGGACCCAGGTTTGATCCCCAGCACCGCATGCTGTTCTGGACCCAGAACCATGAGCACACCATGCCGGCTACTGAAACTGGGCATGGGGTGCAGGCTGGTAATCTTAGCACTGGGGAAGCTGAGACAGGAGGATCCCTAAGAGTCTGAGCTGCATAGTGAGACCCTGTACCAAATAAATGAAATAGTTTTAAAAATTAAAAGAAAAATAAGGGGTAGGGTGCTGGCGAAATAGCTCAACGGACTAAGTACTTGCTTAGGCAAGCACAGGGACTGGGGTTCCATCCCCAACACCACGAGCAGTGCCAGCTCCACTCCCAGGGTGGGCTGAGCTGGCAAAAAAAACAAAGAAAAAAAAAAAAAAAAACCCAAGCAAACAAACAAAAAAGAAATAGGGAAAAAGGTATTGAAGGGAAGGGAAAATATTTAAGATCCATTATGTACAGGTAAGAATTCCCTATGATAAATGTGACCATTATGTATGTAATAAATGATTCCATAAAAATTATAAAATGGAAAGATAAAGAAGTTAAGACATTTTCATCTTCTCCAGTGCAACTGGATACAGGAGTGGACGGCAAACAGTGCCTGTTTGGCGTAAGAGCTACCTGTAAAGAGGAAGTGAGGACCCCAATAGGGAGTCTGAGGTCTGAAGCAAAGGAAGTAAAGAAGGGGTGGAGAAACAGGAACTCCCAGGAATAAAACTGCCAGAACCAATGGGGCGGTTGAAATAGAATGACTTTCATAAAGCAGGTGTTGTAGTAATAACCTTCTCCTACCGGTGGCAGCATTTCCCCAGATGAATAGATCCCATGGGCATGACCTCAGCCATCTTGAATCATAGCCACCATGACTGCCCAAGAACTATTTTAGTTGGTTTATCCTGTATAGTTTCTGGGCAAATTACAAGTACATAAAACTATTAAGAGTGGTGATTTAAATTTTATAACTCGATCATGGCTCCAGGAATGTCCCTGGCTCTTTGGTGCCAGCTTAAGGTAAACCAGATCCTTTCCAGCTTGGATAAAATGTATTTCTTTCTAAGAATAAATGTGCAACCCTGTTTCAGACCCAAATTCCAGGGATCCAACCAATCTTGGTACAACCCATGAACACTCTTGAGCTTATCAATAAGTCCCCCTATTAGCTACACTCTGCAATCCTAGAATTGTCTGCCTCTCCTTAGTAATGTAGCACCTCAGGGCCTGCTCTCACACACTAGGACTGAGTCATTCCAGGTGCCCATACAGTGCCCTCCAACCTCTTGGGCTTCCCCTCTCTGCTCACACATCCAGAGCCCAGGTCCCTCAGACATTCGAGATCAGGAGGATAATGGCAAGAAAGACTCCACTGAACAAGCATCACAGTGACAACAGGGTTCCCTGAATCTTGGCCAAGGTCTGAGTGCCTGAACTATAAGCACTGGAAAGGTGACAGTTCAGTGCATATCCAGTGTGGACACATGGACAGAGCTTGCACTGAGGAGACCAAGACAACCTAGAGACTGGAACCCACAACCAGGGCCAGTGGAGGGGCTCTTAGTGTGAGATAGGAGTGTTGGAAGGAGCAGAGAAGCCAGGATTTTAAAGCTCTGGCCTTTTCCTGACTATCTACATCTGTCAATCTCCAAAAGAAAAATAGTACAGTAAGAGACCAGCTTGCAATGAGAATTGCAGAGGTGGCTAGTTCTAGAGTGTGTGTGCTGGAATTGATTCATGCTACAATACTAGGAAAAAGGGTGTTAGGCTTATGGGTTTCTGCTACCTGCCCTAAGTAGCCTATGTAACATATAAAGGATAGAAAAGGCTGTGGTCATCCATTCTGCATTTCTGTGCTACCTTCTGCCTGTCCTGAACTGTTTTTTTCTTCAGTGATAACTGTCTGCCATACCACCGGGCTTTGGAGCCAGCCAACTATGGAATGAAACCTACAAATCATAAGCCAAATAAACCCTTCCTTGCATCACTTTGGGCATTAGGTATTTTTGTCTCATCCATGAGAAAAGTAACTAATCAGTAACTAGAAGTAAATAATTTGGTGCCAGAGAAGTGGAGTCATTGCTGTGACTATACCACGTAGTTCAGGTACCTTTGGGACTGGTTTGTGGGAAGGCCTTGGAGAGGACTGGAAATGCTGACCAGAAAAGCAGCTCCTGAAAATTTTACTCTATAGTTAATGGGAGATTCTGGTCAGAGCTCAGCAAATAAGAATGCTGATACAAATTCTGAAAGGAAAGACTAGGCTTGGAGGTTTCTTCAGAGAAGGACTGCTTGTCCTGTTGGACTCAAGATAGTGGGTGCTATGCCTTAGCAGAAGTTTGTCTGCATTTTGCTTAGGTCCAGAGTGTTCTCTTGAGACTGAGATTAGGGGTGGCAGGCTGATCAATCTAGCAGAAGGAATTTTAAGGCAGTCTAATGTTGAGCCAGAGGAATGATCACTGTTGGCAGCCTTTCACTACATTTATGTTAAGAATCAAGACCAAAGACCCGGTACAATGATTTCAAACACTTTCAGTTTGATCAGAAAGGAAGCTGCAGTAAAGTTTCAGCCTACAAAGCTGGAAGGGAGGAGAAATTTGTTGCTGAGGAGACCAGCAAGTAAAAGCCAAGTGTTGTAAAAGAAGACAACATAAAACATGGCCTGAGGACAGCTCAAGAGCCAACAGGACTCCAGTGCTTGCAGCCTCAGAGTTGTGCATTGAGAAGACAGATGCAAAGGACTGTGTTCTAGAATGGCAGTGGCCTAGTGAAGTTTTTCCTCAAGATTTGACTTATACAGATTACCTTCTACATCTAAGAGAGAAAGAAGCCCAGATACTGCTCCACCTGGGGGCAGACCTGGGCATGGTCCATGTGGACCTAGTCTAAGGTGTATGCAGCTTCCACACAGACTGCACAAAAAGACCTGCAAAGACAGGCTTTTTGACCCTGAGGGGCAGTGTGTGACGCTGTGAATGTGAAGCCAAAGGTGCAGTGGAGGGTACGAACATTGGAAGAATCCAGCAATGTGGATAATCTGAGAAAATATGACAGGAAGGAGCAGAGCCAACCACAGATAGAAGCCGTGGGAGCTACTGCCATGGGAAGTGCCACAGAGATGGAGCCACCCAAGCCCCTTGGAGTTCGTAACTTGCCACAGATTTCCAGGGATGCTGGAAGTGAAGCTATGGGAGATAGTGTTTGCCCTGCTGGATTTTGGTCTTGCCTTGTTCCCATGCTTTGCTTCTACCACTGTTTATAACTTTTGGAAGGAAATTACTATATTGTACTATTGAATGTTGGAAGTGTTTAACTTTCTTTTTGTTTGTACAGATGCTTGGGGCCGAGAGTTTGCTTTAAAGGTGAGAAGACTTTGGACTTGGACTTTTCAGCAATGTTTAGAGTATTATGACTTTGGAAACTCTTGGACATGGACTAAATGTCTTTTGTATAGAGGAATATGCATAAATCTTTGGGGGGGAATGTTACACTTTGTGTTTAGATTTCTCCCCAAATCCCAGGCAGTCATAGGTGGGGCTTTTCAGAGGCAGCTAGATGTAAAGTGTGTGATGTGCGAGTCAATTCATGGTGCAATGCTAGGACCAAGGGCACTAGCATTAAGGACGTGAGTGCTACCCAGCCTAAGTAGCCTGGATAAGACATAAGGAATACAAACAGCTGTGGCTGGCTCTTGCTTGTCTTCATACCTTCTGCTTCCCTGAACTGTTGCTCCTCTTCAGTGTCTGTCTGTTACACCACTCTGCCTCGCAGGCAGGTAATTATGGACTAAAACCTCTACAAACTGTAAGCCAAATAAACTTTTTCTCCTTAAACTTTAGGTGTCAGGTATTTTGTGTCAGAAACAAGAAAGGTAACTAAGACCAATCTCTAGAAATATTACCTAACTGTAGCTTTCCCCTACTAAAAGTTTTTGTGTCTTTCACAAAGACAACTTATTCTGACCTTTGTCCAACACTCTCAATAGCATAGAGGGGTGAATTTTTAGTTCTTCTGGGCGAAAGCGCTGGGACTGACTCTCCAAACTCCCATTCCATCCCATCACTCACGGAAGCCTCCCTCTTGTCAGTGACTGTTTCATGGATGGACGGTCCTAAGCCAGTGGGGTCAGTGAGACTCACAGAGAGCCACCATGAGGGCTCTGGAGAAGATCCTTCCTCAGGCCTGGCAGCCATGGAAAGACAGCTCTTCCTTCTCCTGTGAGTTGACAACGAGGAAGCCTGGCCTTGCCATGCCACTGATATTCAGGCTACAGTAATAAAGGAGAAAGCCAAAGCTGTGAAGAGACAGAGCGAAGCAGTACAAAGAACCTGCATCCCTGTTGCCTTCATTCAGTCACGGATCCTGCCCTCACTCTTTGTTGTTCAAGTCGATGTGCGTTAACTTTTCTGTGACTTAGTGTTCAGTGTCTTCTACCCAGTTCAAAACTTGGTGCCAGGGATGAAAAGGCTGTGAGTGACAGGCTGAAGAGTGCTGCACGGTGACCCCAGGATGCATGCCTACGTGCTAATCCTTACAACCTAGAGCATGAAATCATTTGTGAAAAGGACTCTGTTTAGATATAATTAAGTCAATCTTTAATATTTTTGAGTTCAGCCAAATGTTGAAGACATAAGATAAAGACAATTTAATTTTTCAAATATCATGTTTATTATTATTACATGATTATTCATCAAGATTAAAGTTTTTTCAACAGACATTTAAGGTGATTTTTTTGTGTGTGTTTAGTTCCATAACATTTTTTGACAATGTTACTAATTTAATTCTCTTGTAAGTCAGTTAATCCCCCAAAACAAAAACTTGATCTGAGAATGGAAATACCTGTTTACTTTGTGTTGGTGCTAAGCTGCAGGCAAGGAATGGGGACTACAGGGATAGTTACTTCCCCTGTAGACCTCTCAGTGGCTTCTCAGACCTACATGCACCCAAATCACCTGGGTCTTCATTGCAAATACCTATTTCTGAACCCTAAACAAGGTCTAAAGAATCAGATTTTCTAACACTGGAGCACAACGATGTATATTTTCATTTAAGTGAAGGATATGGTATTTCTTAGCACTAGTGCATGATGACACCGCAGTGTGACTCTCATTTTGTTCTCTGCTTCATGTTCCTTCTTTCATAGACAGATATGATACTATGATAAAAACACAAAATAAGCCATAAAAAATCAAGGCAGTCACTTCATCATCTTCCTATCTTCATCCTTTTCATAGTGCTTGGTAAGTAGTAGGCACTCCATAAATACTGGAGAATTAAACAATAGTGACTAGATACATGAAGATCATTTCAGGTGGATTGAAATCACATATAGCTGGACAAATGTAGAGAGAAAAACTTTTAATCTATTGTTGAATATGCTCTTGAGCTCCAGGCTCCTGTACTGCATCCTTCACTAATGGGTTTGTACAGATGAGACTACTTCCTACTGGAGAATCACAAGGAAGAGACTGAGATTTTCAGTCCAGAGTATTTTCCAGAGGTAGTCACAGCTTGAGACCCACACCTTCCCCTCCTCAACTATTCCAGGACCAGGAATATTTGTATCTTGCCTGTCCTTAGGACAGTGTTGTAGGTCTTCAAATCTGCAAAGGCCACCTCAGATTTGTGAGGTCCCCAGCAGGGCAGAAGAGGCACTCATCACCAATGATGCCAGCTGAGGTCAGTGTCCTTTGCAGCCAGAACCCCCAGGATGACTGACACCACCGCAATCCTTTCTCTCTCCCCATGTTGTGCTTTCCATCTTGTGCCCCTGGAACTTCCCCAGCTCAGACACTGTCTGCTGGCTTTGGAAGGTACCGGCTCAGGATGAAATCTGTCACAGGGGTGGGCAACTTTGCCAAGGGAAGGTAAAGGAGCTTGGCATCCAGGCCAGGGCTGTAGCGGATACGGGGAGTCCGGGAAACAATGGCATGCTCCATACTATTGATGACGTTAGTGATTCTCGGTTCTGCCAGCTGCACCATGTTCTTCAACTTGTATGTATCTATTGGGCAGGAGAAATGAAAGGCTCTGCTATTTGTTAATAAGGACTTTTTTTTCCAAATCTCATCTACCTTAACATTTCAGAACACAATCCACTTGTCCCTCACATAAACCTCCATGCATAGGATCATCATAAATCATCTTATTTCTCCTCCTGAATTCTACAGCTGTGCACTGAATTCCTCTCATTGCATTTGACTAAAAAAGACCAGGGCTATGCCCAGTTCTCCTGAAGATACCACTTACTTGTGATATGACCTTGAGTCCAAACCTTCATTGTCTGTGAAATGAGGATAACAATACCAAGCCTGGAGACAAACAAACATTAAAAGCAGAATAGAAGGCCAGGTGTTGTGTCACAGCCTATAGTCTTGGTGCTTGGGAGGCCGAGGCATGAGAACCCTTGAGAGTTTAAGGCCAGCCTGAACAACAGAGGGAAACCCTCTGTAAAATAAATGGCACAGTAGATGATTAGGTAGGGCAGGGAGAGACAGAGAAAATGTATCTACATGCACAAAAAATAGGAAGTAAGGAAGTAAAAATACTTTCTAGCTGGTGGGATTCCCAGCTGCTAGAGGCTTTTTATTTTGTTTGGTTTCTTCTTCTTCTTCTTCTTCTTCTTCTTATTATTATTATTATTATTATTATTATTATTATTATCATTTCTATTTCTCACATTTTTCTGCAAATGCATGAAGAAATACAAAATTTATTTCAAAACAATAGTTATCCTGCCCCTACCATGTTCATAAAGCCATTGTAGATGTAGGTGACCAAGATAGAGAGAGGCCACTTGAAGAATTCTGTCACAGGGAGTTCTGTTCATGAGGTGCCCACAGGAATGAGGAAGGGACAGGCCCCATGATGCCCATCCACATCCCTCCTTGAGATACTGGGACAGAGGCAGATTCAGGGGAAGAAGGCTCAGACTTCAGTGAGAGCCCCAGGTAATGAGAGCCTCAAAGAAATGACAGCATGAAAAAGAAAGAAATGAGAGCACTCAGGAAGAGAGAGAGAGAGAGAGAGAGAGAG
>NW_004524862.1:393895-397514 GCF_000260255.1 Octodon degus
GGAAGGAAGGAAGGAAGGAAGGAAGGAAGGAAGGAAGGAAGGAAGGAAGGAAGGAAGGAAGGACAAACCTGAAGTTCAGACTTCGCTTATATGGGATACTAAAATTTGAAAACAAAAACTGCCCCAATTTAGGAATGACCCAGGAAGGCAGCATCAGGACTCTTCTGAGGGAGTGTTAAAGACACAGCAGTCTTCACTCAATAGCCCTTTACCCCAGACTCAGAAAAAGTAATTTAACTGCCTGCTGTTTCCTAGAGAGGGCACTGCTCTAATGAAAGATCAACATGAATCTCAGTGTACCCCCATGAAAGCCACACTCACAGAAAGGCACTGTCTACAGAACAAAGGAAGCTTCTGACCTTCAGTCTGTCAATGAGTCCGCCACTAGTAAGGCTGGGGCTGAGAGGAAAAATAAGAAGGAATTGCTCAGATTCTTGTGGCTCTGTGCACCCCTCTAGAGTGGGGAGACTTATGTGACTGAAGAGCTGAAGGCTAGTAGACCTGAGGTGATGTCTGGGACACTGGCCCTTGAAAGATGAGGAGGACCCACACAGACAGTGGTGTGAAAGGTGCCCAAACATGGCAGGTGGTATGAAGCACATTCTTGTATTGTTTTCCCAAATATTTATCAGCCTCTATTTTGTGTGAGCACTGGCCAAGCATGGAGTGAAAAAGGAGATAGAAGTTTAATCTAGTCCCTGCAACTCTCCTTGGCAGTAAGGAAGAACATGAACTTTGGATTTGAGCACTTAAGTAAATGTTTATATTCTGGAGATAATTAAGCAAGACATGTCCAGTATTATGGTTCAGACTTTGGCCCATTGAATGGCTCCAATAGCTGAGCTTTAATCCCCTTCTCCTTTGCCAGGGACTAGGTCTCAGGCTTCACATACACAGTTCCCAAGAAGTAGAGGTAGAGCATCTAATGGTCAATTTTCATGAAAAGAAAAATATTGAACCAGGAGTCATATACCTGATCAGCAATGCTGACCACACACAACTGGTGACACAGCCTCAGGTCTGTCAGGTCTAGGATGTTATTCCCTGTGTGTTCCCTGTCCCCTGATTGTGAGCTCTCCTTCTTTGGGGAGAAGCCTATGTCAGTTGGTAAAACGAGCCATTTCCACTATGATTCCATCCCAGACATAGTTATAAAATGACACCAAGAAAGATGGGCCAGGGGCCTGCCCATTAGCTCAGGTGTTTAAGTGCCTGCTTAAGCGAAGGCAGTAAGGCTCAGGATACTGTGGTTCAATCCCCAGATCCTCATGCCTTAGCAGACCTGCCCTTAAGGCATCCTGAGCCAGCAAAAAAAAAAAAAAGAAAGAGAGAGAGAGAGAGAGAGAGAGAGAGAGAGAGAGAGAGAGAGAGAAAAGAAAGAAGGAAGGAAGAAAGAAAGGAAAGAAAAAATCCTTCAAGAGATACAAAGGAAAGATCATTTTGTATTTATATATACAAAATAGTTAGGATAAATTTACAGCTACTTTCGCTTAACTCAATGAGAAGAAAGAGATGTACTAACAGTGTCCAGAAAGAATATCCTGTCTGCTTCTTGTACTATGGATAACCACTAAGAAGATAACAATGTACAGTGCATTGACTATCAAAACTGTCCTATTAATCAGCTGTGGAAAAAAAATTGATCTCATAAAAAAAAAGAAAAATCCTTCAAGAAAGATGGGCCTTGGTTCTGGGGTTGAAAAGCCAGAAGCATATTTGGTTGGTCCCACAGTGACTGGGTAGCACTTGTGTCACATGGTTCTGTATAACCATTCCAAAATATTGCTTTGTTCTGTCCACTGCATCTTCTGTATGTCCCACAGTCACTGTCACTTAACATCCTGTCTTCAACCTCCATGGATTTCTGAAGAGCTTCCCAGTTGGCCTCTCTTTCCTTCCCAGCACATACAAACATGGCCAGGTATTTCAGAGCTATTTAAAAGGCTCCCAATAAATAACTCCAGGATCAGATCCATGATCCTCAGTATAGCTGCCACAGCCCTTCGGCCCCTCACTCTCTCTCTACCTTCAGTCCCTTTCACATTTTTTCATGACCAAGGTATGTTGTGCTCATTATGCAACTAACTGCAGTGCTATTAGTTCTCCTAACAATCTGTGAAAGAATAATCATTATGCTTTTTAAACAAATAAACCATAGGTTACAGGCTTATGTCACACAATTGTAAGGACTGCTAGAATCCTATGGAAAAGCACCCAATCCTATGTTGGTCTCCAAATGTAACCATGCTCTTCCTTCTCTGTGAAACATCTGCCATCATTCCCTTTTGGTGCACTCCAGTTCATCCTGCAAAACTCACTAAGGCATTTATCTTCACCTCTTTGTGCAGTATTGACTCTAGTCTCCCAAACTCTTCCCTTTCGGGCCCTCATCTCTCCCACAGTGCCTCTCCTCACTTCTTTCCAGAATGAAGTCTACTGAGCCTTTGTGACAGCAAAATTAAGTTTCTCTACTGTTTACTGTTGCTTGGTTTTGGACACTTGCCCCTCTTGCACAACTCCTGCGTGATACTGTGTTTGCTTTCAGATCTGCCCTTATCTCAGCCCTGCATCCTACTAGGTAAGTAGGGCAAAGTAGAGTACAACTATGTGGAGCAACATCTATCTAAAAGGAGTTGTGATAATCTAGCAATGTTCCTCTGAAATCAGGGTGTGCACAATAGAGGAATCAGCCTATAGTATTTTGTAAACAGAATCCTTACTATTCTTCAGCATGACTGTACCTGGCTTTTAACAAGTGGTTTCCAGAGGAGATTAGCCTTCCTGCAGATTTCTTCATAGGCTGTATTGGCGACTCTACAATCTTTGCCCACATCAAGTACTTACTTAGGGAATGGAATGTGAACTTTCAGACACGGGTTGAATCTACATTTCATTCTAGCCTCATAAAAATTTGGACCACTCTTAGCTAAGGAAGTTTTAGGGTACAAGTAGCAAATCTAGGGCACCTGTGCCCCAGGTGAAGTTTGCATTATTGAAAACTATGAAAGGTTGGCCTTCACTGTTTTATGAGACTCACAAGAGGATTAGGAATGCCCCCCTACATTACAGACCAGATCACATCCTGGATTCTAAGATTGCTCTGATGCTTGTTTGTACTGTGCTCCAACCCCCAGCCACCTCTCACTGCTTCTAGCTGTATGGCCTCAGACCCTGAGCCCCATGGTCTATAAGCCAAAAGCTAGTCAGAGACCTTAGATCCACTTGCCCCACTCAACATCTGGCTTGCACCCTGGAACTTACAGATGCGGAAGTACTCCTCTCCATAGCTCTCTCGGGTCTCCTGAGGCAGCCGCTCCCACAGCTTTTCCATTATTGCATTAATGCGCTCCACGCCCGCAATGGATGTCTTGTAGTTCCCTGGCTCAATGATGCTGACCTTCACCCCAAAGTAGTGCATCTCACGCCTAGGAAAAGAAGAGTTATATTTTCGTCTAGGCCTCAAGATGACAATGTCAAGGAAAGTCACTTCAGGAGGGAACTGTCTCTCCAGGAACACCTGGAGGCACACCCCCTAAACCCTGGCAGCTGGCCCAGGCATTTCTTTTTTTTTTTTTTTTTTTTTTCTTTCCCTTTTTTTCTTACTATCCTACAGCTAAAA
>NW_004524862.1:397675-402115 GCF_000260255.1 Octodon degus
AAGTAGGTGCTTTAGACCACTGAGCCATCTCTCCAGCCCCCAGGCATTTCTTTATGCAAAAACATTCTTCCCAAGGACCTCAACCCTTTACCAAGCAAATCCAGTAATCTCTACAATTAGGCAGATGCAGCAGAAAGTTAGTGGAGAATCTAGGCCAAGATCTTCCTCCCCCCAGGCATCTTCTATACTGAGCCCCAACACCACATCCACACTATAGAAGGAGTGATGGTATCTATACAAAGCCAATCAATGTTCCTCTATGAGGGTCTTCCCAGGGGTGCCTTTGTGCCAGAGCTCTGTGTCTGTTTCAGGAGTTCTTTCTTATTCCTACAGACCCACACAGTGTAATCTCCACTCTGAGACTCATTAGGGTAGCCCCATCAGCTGTCCTCTGTCTTTGTCCTACCTGTTCTTCACTTCCCTTTTTCTCTTATTGGTTGGGGAAGGCTCACTGGGATCCTGCTCCTTTAGCTTTCCTGCTTCACAATGTCCCTGCACACATGCTGGGAATTTGCCCTCTCTCTCTAAGTTAAAACCCCTGGATCCCCACCTACAATAGTTTGGTCCCAGGACCCAGTCACCTGATGCTGTCAGAAAAGGCCTCAAGGCCAAACTTGGAGATGCAGTAGCCACCACCAATGACAGCCACACGACCACCAGAGCTGGACATGTTGACCACCCTGCCCCGAGCCTTCTTGACCATAGGCAGCATGTGAAGGGTCACATCAATCGTTCCCACCAAGTTCACATTGATCACTTTTACAAAGTCCTCCTTGGTCAGCCATTCATTGGGACCACTGGGCAGGCCCACACCAGCATTGTTCACCAGGGCCCACAAGCCTGAAGAAGAGATGGAAAGAGACAGAAATACAAAGTCATCACAGTACCTCTTGGAAAATACCTCGGACAATAGCCCACCAGGTCGCTGAGGATAGCTGAGCTGGTGTGCAAGACACACGACAACATGGCTTAGGTGAGGCAGCTACAAGAGCATGGTATGCTCTTTACTGACTGGTGCTCCCTGCTGAAGGGTCACCTTTCCTGATTCACATTCTGGCTCTGATTTAGTTGGAATTCCATACCAGCTATAATCAAGGCAACATGCAGCTACAAACACCTAGGCTTTTAGCTAAGGAATAAGAGATAGCCTTTTCTTAAGAAAGGATTAATGTTTAATTCCCTCACCAATTCTGCTTCTTTTTTGTATTCACTTAGGGATAAGAAGCCAATTCCATTTCAACTGTTACTAAAGTTAGTTCATTTTTCCATTCACAAATTCATTCATTCATGCATACTCTTTGCCAATTACAGGGCAAAGAGATATAAAATCAAGAAGGGTCTCACCCTTCAAGGATGTAAATATTAAATACGATCATTCACATCTGCAGGGGATCAAGAGCCTCAAGTCCTAGGCCAAGCTCTAGCTCCAGCCTTAGACAGGCCCCTTCCCACACTGGGCCTCAGATTCTGTATCAGACTCAACCATGGCAGGTGTTTCTAACCTGTGTCTCAAGCCTGCTAGTGAAGAGGCTTTCATTTGTTTTACATATTGAGCCTCCAAGTACAATTTCCCCGGAGAAGGCTCACCCTCAGTGACCTCTCCTCGCTCTTTCATCCAAGGATCCCATGAATCCCACCTACTGGTTCTGTCCTTTCTTCATTCCCATTGCACTGCCCATCTTGGCCAACAGAGCCTCAAGACACCCTGCTGGCACACTTACCTCTCTCAGAGGGCAGGTCTGCATGCAAACTGCAATTCTGGTCCACCTATGCCTGGCATCTCTGCCAGGTCAGGCCACTTGTTTTTCTGCCTTCCTCCTATTAGACAGACTCCCAGAGACCAGCTGGTGGGCAGGACTTAGAACTTCCCCACCTAAGGGGATGTTCTTGCCTTACAAAGGAGAAAAATTAGGTTTCTGAGAACTCAAATCATAAAACTCCAGCGGTCTCTGCCTGTGGGGAAGGGACACAGCACCACTGCCACTGACCATGCAGCAAAAGGGCTCCAGCGGAGAATGCACTATCTCTTGGGGAAGGAAGACGACTTTTCTGTTTTTCTCCTACATAGTAACCAGAGAAGAGCAAGAGCAGGACTAACAGCTTTTGGGTTGTGCCACCCTCTTGTCTAGGGACTTGCAAGGCCAACATGAAAGCATGCAGTAATTATTTACCATCTCCCCACTGACAGTTTCCAGGGCTTCTTAGAACAAGGATGTTGCTCAATGGCATAGAGAGAATAAAGGTCTCCAAAAATATCACATTTATTTATTTATTTATTTATTTATCCGGTACACAGTCTCACTACACAGCTTGGACTCATAGTGATCCTCCTGTCTCAGCCTCCCAAGCACTGAGATAACAGGCAAGTGCAGCCATATCTGGTTTTAGTGGTCAGCACAGCACACCCAGAATTCTGGGGCTGGAGCAGCATGTGATGCTGGGGATTGAACCCAGGTCCTTGTGATTGCCAGGCAGATACTTAGACCACTAAACTATCTCCCCAGACTAATATTACCATCTTAATGCCTAGAATCTGTAAATATGTAAGGCTACATAAGATAAAATTATGATTTCCAGTTGAATTAACATTGATCATCAGTAGACCTTAAAATGAGGACATTATACAGGACTCATATGCCCAATATAATTACAAGACTTCTTCTAAAAAGGCAGAAACTAGAGAACCAAAGAGATAGGAAGAGACACAGCCCATCTTTGTGGGTCTCCAACATGGAGAAAATGGGCCATGTGCCAAAAATGCTGGTATCCCCCAACCTAGAAAAGGCAAAGAAATAGACTCTTCCCTGGGGATCCCAGAAAGAAACCCTCTGTGGAGACATTCATATTAACCTGAGGAGGCCCACGTTAGACTTTGCTCTGCTATAATTGCAATAAAAATATGTCATTAAGCTACTACATTTGAGTATCTTCGTTGCAGCAGCAGCAGTATATTGGAGGAGTCATGAACTCCATGGGCTTGAGGTTGGATGTAGGTAAGTGGGTGAAGCACAGTGATGGAGAGAGAGGTTCAGCGCTACTAAATTATTCACTAATTAGTTTATTCAACAAATATTTCTTAAGCACTCTCCTAGGTACCAGACACTACTCTAGGTATTCAGGATACAAGAGACAAAAGCAAAAGAAGCCAGCCTGTTCCCAGGAAGCCTTATTCCAGCAGAGCAAACGGATAATAAAAAAGTACAACATACTGTGCATTGGATAGGGATAAATGCTAAGGAGAGAAGTAAAATAAGGAGCTTGTGTCTGGCTCCTCCTGGAACCCAAGCTCATTACCCCTCCTGGGCCGAGGCCCAGCCTCATTTCTTTGGGATGAGGCCTTTCCCAGGCTATTGCTACCTGCACAACCACACTACCTAGTACCTCTCAGGCCTGTCCCTATATCCTGTATGCCACAATGTCCCTGAGCAAATCCTACCCACTCTTGGTGTGGTCTCAATCCTACAAGTTCCTTTCCCATTTGGAGCAGCCACTCTGAAGTAGTCCCCAAATTCTTAGACACCTGCCCTTCTCTGTATGACAAAAGGACAGCAAATGCCCACCCATGAAAACCAGTCTCTTGCCCCTTGGTCCTGCACTAGGACTTGTACAGGACTAATGGTAGCACCACTGAACTCTCTGAGAGGTCTCTCCATCCTTCAAGGTTTGGACAAACAGAACACATCTTCCCTTCCTTACCGCTTATCCAGACTTGTGCCTTGTCACTCTTCAATTCTGGGAGAGAAACTCCTTAGAAAACCACCAAGGACAGGCCAAGGCCAAACCACACAGAGACTTGCAATCTAGCCAAACCAGCTCCTTGTAGCCCTGTTCCTTTCATATCACCTCTCCCACCTATTTGGACAGCAGGGTCCCTGAGACTGTTAGAGGCTGAGAGTAAGAAAACTGAGAGCCAAAGAATGCAGTTTGCCCTACCTTGGTCACCCACTTGGTCCCTCACCCATTGAGCCGCAGCCTTGACGTTCTCAGTCTTAGTAATGTCCAGTAGGATCGTCTGCAGCCTGTAGGATGTCTCCTGCTGAAGTTTCTGAGCCCCTTCCTCAGTAAGGCAAGCAGCCAGCACTCTCATGCCTCTTTCAACCAGCTGTCTGGCCAGTACATTTCCAAAGCCAGAGTCACAGCCTGTAATGAAGACATACTTCTCTGAAAGGTTGCGAACCAGATTACAGTTCTTAAACCAGCAGTACATAAAACCTAAGTCTGTGATCGCTGCCATTTGGCCGAGTGGCCAAGAAGAATGAGCCTCAGGAGCATCAAGAGAAGCTGGCCCGCAGAGTCCAGCTGGCTGTCCTCTGAAGCACACAAGGAAAGAAAACTTCCACTTGTTGCCACAGATTCAGAGCCCTTGAGTGAGCCACCCTGTAATTTTTATAGGTGGATGCATTACAGCAATTAACCTACTTGCAAGTAATTCAAGTCCAA
>NW_004524862.1:402255-405553 GCF_000260255.1 Octodon degus
CTCTCTCTCTCCTCTTTCCCTGATTAGTACAGATGCCAAAAATAGGAAGGCTCCAGTGTCAGTGTGGGTGTCAAGAGTTGGCTCACCCAAGTATTATACACAGGATAAATGAGAGGATCCCGCCTAGACAGCCCCTTGGGAAAAACCCTCCCAGCCCCACTCCAGCCTCGAGACTGAAATCACCTGTCATAATTACAGGCATGTAAATATATTTAATTTTTATTTTTAAGTAACAAATAAAACTAACTCATAAATGCTAAAGAAATCACAATTGGAGGGCTGCCACTTGGAGTCTCAGTGGTCTCTTGCAGAAAGTTCCAGAGGCCACCCGGCGCTACGCTCCTGAGACCTTTGTCTCTCCCTGAAGAATAAAAGAGATCATATGATGGCAGCTGTGTCCAAACCTCAGGACTTGGAGATTTTGGATGACATGAAAACACCCTTCAGTGATAACGAATGGGCCAGCCTCACGTCTGTCGGGCATGCCCTGTACACGGAAGTGATGGCGGAGAACTACAAGACCGTGGCTTCCCTGGCTGCAGCATCCATAGACAGACCTGATGCGAACCTGGCGCTAAAGGAAGAGAGGGACACCCTCATCCCGAGGGGCTGGGAGGTCGGTCTTGCTGAGTACATCATAAAACTAAGAAGATATACTCACCTAATTTACAGACATTTCATCCGATAGGATGCAAATATTTCTGGCTATTCTTGGTGCTGAACAGACAAGACAAAAGTTAATTGTTGACTCTTTCTAGTTTTTCCATGTAAAAAGTTAGGAGCCACCTTAAACTATGGCAACTGCACACTCTATTTTCTGTAAATGCCTGGATTTCCACAGATTCTGTGTTCATTAAAGTTACTCATTCTGTTGTTCAAAAAAATAAAAAGAAACAATTGATCTGTGCCCTCCCAAGCAAAAGAGTAATAAAGTTCAGGTCATCAGCTCTTCAGAATTCTCACGTCCGGTCTCATTTTGAGAGAAGATAAGAAGCAAAGGGTTACCATGAAGGGGCTGTCTCCATTGTACTGACTCAGGAGGCAGGGGGACCCTCCTGAAAGGGAGGCTACAGTTTGAAGCTCTGACTTCCAGAAAGTAGAAATAGGCAAGGCACTCAAGGCTTCTTGGGGGTCAGTAGACAAATTTCCCCAGTGCACTTCAATTCAGCCTACCATTCCACCTACCTCCATCCCTGGTGACCAGGCCAGTGGAGGAAGCAAAGGACTAAGAGCACACAGCTCCCCAGGCTAAAAACTGAGGAAACTGTCTCCCTTGCATCCAGAATGAGACACATTATAGACAGTCTGATGAGCTGAGAAGCCAGGATGTATGACGATGATAGCAAAAGCAGGGAACTTTGAAGCCAGCTGATCAGTGACTAACTGGGTGTGCAGAGAATAGAGAAGCTGGAAGTCAACTTGACCCAAAGGTATGGGCCATTGTAATGACAGAGAGAGCCACAGGTAACAAGAGAAGTCAGGTAAGACCTGACAAGGCTGGGGTCAGCTAGGTCTGATATGTCCACTGCAGAGATTGATGCCCAACCAGCTGTTGAAGTTACATGATGAGATCACTGGACAGAGGAGCAAGGGCCTGGGCAAAGTCCTTGCTCTGAGAAGCATGAGGCACAGGAGAGCAGAGACTGCTCCAGCAGAGGGCCAAGACCTGGAAAATGTCAGAGACAGGACTTGGAGGGAAAGGACAGATTCATGGAAGAATCAGTGATGATAAACTTGAGTGAGACTCCCTCACCTAGAGGCACAGAGCAGAAGAGAAATCCTCATAAGCACCTGTAACTAACACACTCACACCCCCAGTGATCCACCCCTGACATTTCTGGACATCAAACAATGACAAGCCTTTCTCAGTCTACATCCTGTGTAATGGCCTTAGCCAGGAACCAGTCCTGTACTTCTGAGCATGTGGATGTCCCCACATGGCTCATGGCTGTGTCTGGGCCAGGACCCCTATTAGAGTCATGGGAACCAGGTCAAACACATGGTGCCCACTCTTTCCAGCATCAGAGGGACACAACACATTCCTCCATCTCTGAGCAGGATGAGGCTTATGCAGAAGGGGAGATACAAAAGAGCTGGAAAGGACAGGAAGTGGATGTGCATTGCATATACCACTGTCCACCCCTATAGACAGGAAGCCCTACTCAGTCTAGGTAAGAAGCAGAAATGAAAGAACAAACTTGTGAACACATGCTCCACCAGGCTATAAAGTGAGTCAGTGATTTTTAATTTTACTTCAGCATGTTTCCTGTGTGTAAGTGTGCTTCCAGTGAGGGAGGCAGTTCTCTGTGTGTGTGTGTGTGTGTGTGTGTGTGTGTGTGTGTGTACTTAAAGATGGCTATAAAATTCAGGAGGCTTGGCATAAATATGAAGCTCTTTCTCTGTTCTTCGAATGAGCTGCTATCAGGTATTCAGAGACTGAGCTCTCCTCAAAGGTTCTTCTTGGTGATCCTTGATTGTAAATATTGTTTAATTTCTTCTTTAATTACAGATTAATATCGTAACCCATTGGTGGTTCAGAAGGGTGTTATTTAATTCCATGTGTTTATGGAATTAAATTTCTTTTGTCAATAATTTCCATTTTCATTGCACTATAATCAGATAATATGCATGAGTTTTTATCATGGATGAGAGTTAAAGCTTTTGTCAAAAGCTTTTTCTGCATCTGTTGAGATGATCATGTGATTTTTGTCATTGGCTTTCTTGATATGATGTATTACATTTATTGACTTGTATATATTGAACAATTTCTGTATTCCTAGGATGAATCTTATTTGGTCATGATGTATAATCTTCTTGCTGATTTGCTACATTCTGTTTACTATTATGTTGTTGAGGATTTGTGCATCTATATTCATTAGAGAGATTGGCCTATGGCTTTCTTTTTTAGTTGGATCTCTCTCTGGTTTTGGTATCAGGTTAATACTTGCCTTTAGGAATGAGTTTGTGAGAATTTCTTCACTTTCAATTTCCTTTAAGAGTTTGAGAAGAGTTGGTATTAAATCTCCCATAAATTTCTTGTAGAATTAAGCTTTGACTCCATCAGAACCTGGGCTTTTCATAGTTGGTAAGTTTTCTAATTGATTTTTTTTTTTCCTGGAACCGGGGATTGTACTCAGGCCCTTCTACTTGCCAGGCAAATGCTTATTCTACTGAGCCATCTTCCCAGCCTCTCTAATTGGTTTTCAACTTCATTGACTAGTATTAGGTTATTGAGAATTTTTGTAAGTTCTTTATTCAACTTTGCTAATTCATATGTACCTAGGAATCTGTCCATTTC
>NW_004524862.1:406593-410026 GCF_000260255.1 Octodon degus
TCTTATATAGTTGGGTTCTCCTACATTAGGTTATATACACTTACGATTCTTATCTCTTCCTCTTGCAATTTTCCCCTAACAAGTATATAGTGATCGCTTTTGATCATTCTTGGTTTAAAGTTCACATTGTCAGAAACTAAAATATCTACCTCTGCTTTTTTGGATTCTTATTTCATGGAGTATTGTTTTCCATCCTTTGACTTTCAATCTATGAATTTCCTTTTGAGTTAAATGTGTTTATTGTATAGAGCGCATGTTGGCTTTTGTTTCTTGACCCACTCTGACAGTCTGCTTCTTTGGATTGGTTAGTTAAGACCATTTACATTGATGGTTATAACTGATATGCATTGGCTTATCTTTGTCATATTATTTTCCTATTGTAGGTTCCCTGTTTTTCCCCAATTTATTTGCATGCTCTGCTTGGTGGTTCTTTTCTGTTGTTCTTGAAGTTGTGATCATTTTTGTCTCTTTCTAGGATGTCTGTCAGTACCCTTTGTAGGGCTGGTTCAGGGTCATGAATTTCTTCAGTTCTTTGTCATGGAAGTATCTTATTTCTCCATTAAATTTTATAGCTTTGCAGTGTTTATCAATCTGGGCTGGAAGTTGTTTTCTTTCAGAACCTGAAATACTTCATTCCAAGATCTTCCTGACTTGATGGTTTGTGTTGAGAAATCTGCTGTGTAGTCTACAGCCATACCACTCTAAATGCATCCAATCTGGTTGGATCTCGAAAGCTAAGCAGGTCGGGCCTGCTTAGTACTTGGAGGGGAGAAATGTGTTGTGATTCTGATAGGTTTTCCATTATAGGTGATTTTTTTTCTAACAATTTTTACTATTCTATTCTTTTGCTGAATTTCTGGGATCATGATAATTATATGTCTGGGTGTAGGTTTATTTTGTTTATGGCTAATTGGAATTATATATGCCTTGCTTGCCTGTATGTCAGATTCTTTTCCCATGCTTGGGAAATTTTCTTCTACTACTTTTGCAAATGTTTTTTTTTTTTTTTAAATGTCATTTTTGTTGTCTCCTGCTATTGCATTGACACCTACCAATCTTATATTTTTTTAAATCATCCTGCAGCTGTTGGATTGCACTTTCCTTGTTATTATTTTTAAGAGATCTTTCCTTTCACAATCACTATCTGTAATGCTGTCTTCAAGGTCTGAAGATCTAACTTCAGTTTCATTCAAGCATTTTTTTCCAGCTTTCAATGGAATTCTTAATTTTCTGGATATCTGTTTGAATATTTTTCATGCATTCTAATTCTTTTTCTGTATTGTTCATTCAATGTTTCCGTAATTTTTCTATTCTTCTCTATTGTTTATCTATGTCTTCTTTAGATGTGCTGAGAAGTTCATTCATCTCTGTTTTTACCAGACAGATGATTTCTGATTTCTTCTATAGCCTGATGGAGTTGCTCTTTTACTTCAGTTGTTATCATTTCAGAAATTTTAGGTGTGTCATTTCCAAGTTCTTCTATGTCCTTGTTTCCTGGACTTGGTCTGAGATTGTCTTTTGCTCCTTCATTTTGACGTTTTTGAAACTACATATGCTCACCACAGCTCAGCAGTGATGGGGGGTAGGGCAGGGGTCAGCAAGGCTCTTGTGATAGTATAGAGGTAGGGTAGGGTCACCAAAGCTACCACTGTCCACTGTTCACTGTGGCTTCCTCAGCAGTGTTGGGCAGAATGAGACACAGCTCAGCAAGGCTTCCACGATGATGCAGGGTGGGCTGAACCTTTGTGAGGCTCCCTTGACTAGGAGGCAGTGTAGCAGAAGTCACTAAGGCCTCTTTGTTGTCTGGGGTTCAGGGTGACTTCTGCAACAGTGGGAGAGGGTGAGCTGTAGATCAGTGATCAGTGAGGTTCCCACAATGGTGGGGGTGGTGTGGGGCAGGGCACAAGTGTAGAGATATAGATTTGAGACAAAAGTCTGATGTCCCAAGAGAGCAGGGAACACTGGACTGAGCCCAAGGAGGGTTGCTGTCTGTTTGCAAATTCCCAGCAAGCTGCAATCCAAGACTGCAGATAACAGCTTCTCCTGCAGACGCCCTGTCCTTTGGTCCCTTGCTTGGGATGTTACCAGCTAGCATTTGTGTGAACCTAGTGTTAGGCAAATGGTGGAAGTCAACAGAGATAATAGTCTGTATTCACTTAGGTAATTATGCACATTCCTTAGTCTGCCTTCACCCCTCAATAAATGTGAGATGCTTCTGAGGCTCTGGGCTCACTTGGAGAGAGACTAATCTCAGTGAGACCTCTAAAGCTACATTCATCAGGTCTTCTCGTCATTTCTTTCGGCACTGATCCATAACATACAACACACAAGCATTTGTATCTTAAAGCTTTGTACTAAAGAAAGAAAACTAAGACATTGGAGAGGTACTTCTCAACTCCATTTTGTACTTAGCTCACAAATCTCTGTGGCTTTAGCATATGCACACTCATATTAGCCTATACTTGAAAAAAATTATCACAACATTGAAACATAGAAAGCCAATTCTCATGGAGCCAGGGATAATCCAAGTTGTTGTATTGTACACAGCAGTAGATCAACAAAGGCTGAGCAGAAAATAAGACTCCTGTCCAGAAGTGACTCTGAAGCAATATCAATAGAGGAGCATGGGAGTGAAACAGTGTCAGGAACGGAGGAATGGTATCATCAAAATTACATTGATTTTAGGAGGGTTGGTCACTGAGGGCCACAGAGAGGTTGCTACTAAGGGAAGAAAAGGATCTGGGACCCACTCATTCCCATGGAATATCTCCTTGCTAGCCCATTCACCTATTTAATTCTGTGAGCTCTCATCGTAGGATGTTTGGGAAGGAAAATAACTATTCCTCATTTGTAGCAGGAAGGCCTCAAGAGGGCAGACATAGTCCACTTCCCTTGCCTAATCACTCCACAAGTCATCTTTCTCATGTCCTGAATTTCATGGCAGTGCCTCACTCTTCTCACCACATACCACTACTCCTCCAGACTTTGTTTCAAATCTTGGGTCATGAGTGATCACTTGAAGCACCCAAAGTTCTCTTTTATTCTAAAACAAAGACAATCAAACCATGATTTCAAGAGAAACAAATAAATTGGTTTGTATGTCCTCTTCCAGAACTCCTATGGAAGACATGACCTCCCAAACAAAACCAAAGGCCCACGGGGATAGACTGATGCTGCCCTCCCATCTGATACCACAGATACAGTGATTGTAAAGGACAGAGGTTCCTATATGACTCGGGCCATGGCTATACTGGGGGAAGGTATACAGTAGCCAACACCAATGCATTCCCTCAAGAAGAAGGCAAGGAGCAAGGGAGGCATGGGTTCTGCACCCTCCCACTCGTTCCTAGTCAACCGAGTGTGTAGATTCCCCATGCTTGGCCATGTTGCTCAGAGCCATCAGCAGCTCCTAAATCACTGAGGCCTCAGTGAG
>NW_004524862.1:411296-412379 GCF_000260255.1 Octodon degus
TATCTTAATGTAAGAAGGGGATAGGAAGAATCTGGGAGTTTGGGATTGGTAATGAACAGCAGCAGGGGCTAAAAATTGTTGTGATGGCATTATCTCTCTGTGAGTGAATCTTGTTCTTAGCATTTCACATGTACCAGGTCTAAACTGTACCAGTTGGTCAAAAACTGTCTACTAGGCAGGAGAGATAGCTCAGTGGTCTAGGAGCCTACCCGGCAAGCACAAAGATCAGGGTTCGATCCCCAGTACCATATGCCATGCCAGCTCCAACCCAGTCCCACTGAACCTGTCACTGAAACCTGGAGTTGTAATCCCAGTGCTGAGGGGGCTAAAACAGGAAGATCACTATGAGTCTGAGCTGTATAGCAAGTTCCTGTACCAAATGCATAAATAAATAAAAAATACTGTCCACTGTTGGACATTGTGCACACACATGTAGAATACTGCTTCTGAGGCTGAAGCAGGAGGATGTAGAAAGAAGATAGTCTGAACTATACAATGAGACATTGTATAAAATACAAAAACAAAATACACTGTCTACTGCCATTTCTTGCATTTACAATGGATTTCTAGATTTAACCCAAGTCAACACCTCTACACTTAGGCCATCCATCCCATCACTTTCCTGCCCAGGAGTTGCCTACCTTCTTTGTCTTCTTGGAAATATGGTTCCAAGAATATTGAATGCAGTCCTAGCAACCAACAGTCTGAGATACCTCTGCTCTATAGCCAGCAGGGTCCCTCAATTTATTGGTCCAAGAAGCTTCTATAATTCAGTACTTGGCATCCTGCCAACAACATGAAGTCCACAGCTGTTCAGGGTCACAAGCCAAGCCTTTCACAATCTTACTGTACCACCTGCCCAGCACATCTCCACAAATCTTGAAGCTGCCATGGTCACCAAGGCTGACTTGGGCACAACCACTACAGGAGATGGCATTTATGATTCTTTCTCTTCTTCCTTTCACAAAAGTGCCAGTGTTCTAAGCTCATGTATGTAATCTTAATGTTGTGCTAGAAGGCGTTTCTCTTGCACTCAAACAAAACCCCAGTAAGCATCCGTTGAGTTTAGTAAGAAACCTCAGG
>NW_004524862.1:412479-413368 GCF_000260255.1 Octodon degus
TGCTCTAGAATCAATTTAGGGAGAAAATTTTCCAAAACTTTCTCATCCAGAAATTTTGTCAAATCAAATCTAACCAAACATCCCAGGAATTGCCACAACTCATTCTCAAAGAACTACGGCCATCTCCACCTCTCTTCTTGGGATGCCTGGATGCATAAATAAAAGGTCTCTTGAACATGAAATTATACAAGCATGTGAAATCAGCTTCCTGTCATGACAGAGGGCATGAATGCCCATGTGTCTCCTCACTTCCTTAATTTTATCCTCCCGATAATGAGGGTTTAAGGTGAAAGAGTGTCCAAGGTTCTAATAAGCCAGAAGCCTTCCTTTGATGACCAGAACCCATGTGGCACCAAAGGAATGGGAGTGAATGTCTTCATTTTGTTGGGAAACAGAGCCTGGAGAAAACCTCGTGCTATTGATGACATTAATAATACACTAAAGATTTCCGGAAGGGGATTGCTTCTCCTCCTCCTGTTAACAGCTCATGTACAGGATTCCAGAAATGGCACACCATAGATCTCCTTGACCTCTGTGCTGGCCTGGTCCCATGCCTTCTTCAAACTTGGCATGAGTATTTCACTGCTGGTCACATTGGTCTTGAAGAAACCAGGATCGATAATAGCCACCTTTACTCCAAAATAAGAGAGCTCCCTCCTGCCAGGCACACAGCAGGGAGCATGGACTTGAGCAATCTTGATAGGCAAAGCACAAACAATGAAAGAATACAATATCTTAATGTAAGAAGGGGATAGGAAGAATCTGGGAGTTTGGGATTGCTAATGAACAGCAGCAGGGGCTAAAAATTGTTGTGATGGCATTATCTCTCTGTGAGTGAATCTTGTTCTTAGCATTTCACATGTACCAGGTCTAAACTGTACCGGTTGGT
>NW_004524862.1:415168-433311 GCF_000260255.1 Octodon degus
GTGGGTTGTGCCAGCCACAACAACAACAACAAAAGCAGTATGTGCAAGACTCAGGCAGCTTGTGTTGGAGCTGCTGGCTGACAGAGTTGATGCTTTCTTCTCTTTGATTCTGCATGACCACCTCATAGCTCTTTACAAATTAATGTCATCCTAACAGATATTATAATTTTTCTGATAGTCTCAGCATCTTACACATGGTGCTGGCCTACTATCTATCATGGGAAACTAACAATAGGAGAAAGGAATGAACAGAACAATAATGAACAGTAGAACAAGAGAAAGAAAAAAAGGACAAGCCCAGGACAGGCATAGGATTTTTCTGAGAAACAAAGAACTGATGACCTCATTGGAGGAGAATTTGAAAGACTGTGGTGTGTTTGTCCTCGGGAAACTGATTTTGAAACCAGGGCACTGATCTTCAGCCACCTCCCTGGGAGTGTGCTTGCAAAACCCAACAGGGCACAGCTGCCACCCCCCAGCCTCTTACGTACCTCAGTACTCTGCCTCAGGGAGTGGCATCCCTCTTCCACTCACCCAGAAGGTCATCTTGGTTCATCCAGTTTGTTCCCTAGGTCACTGATCTTTGGCAGCCAGTATGGAAGGCCGAAGTCCCTCCCTAGTACTGTGGAATACTTTTCCTTGCAATGTGCAGAGTGAGCAAGGAAACCACTTAATCTATGGAAGGGGGTTTTGCTGGATAGTGTGGAACAGCTAGCAGAGAGATCCTGAGCAGCCTCGGCTCAGAAATACAACCTGCTGTTTTGGGAAAACATATTCTGTACTAACATACTTCATCTCTAACAACACAACTGCTTAGGTGTCTATAGAGATATAAGTAAGTGAAAGGTTAAAGACAGCACCAGTGAGATGTACAAATCATTCTAATATCCAGCCATTCTGTGTGTTTAAATAAGTAGGCCTTTAGCAAATGATAGAATAGTCTAAAGCATCGACTTTACTTTTAGAGAAAATCTGCATCAGGTAATAAAGCTATCTGTCTTCATTTGTTAAATGAAACAAGTATAAACTGAGCACAAAATATAATTTCATATATAGTTAAGCTTATAAATAATAATAAGAATCCCATATGAGAAAAACTTTTAATGGCATTTATGACTTGTTGGTAAGAGGTGATGTTGTATGATTTTATTTTTGACAATAGCCATAGCTGACATTTCTGCTTGGATGATATCATATCTTGCTACTTTCTTCCCCGATAACAGCACTGACAAAACACTGTAGTGAAAGATACAGCAAACATGAGCCCCAGCTTTTGCCTTTCCTGAAAGTTCCTAATCTCCTAGCTGTTCTGAAAATAGGAAGATCTTAGCTCTCTGGTGGGGCATGTTGGGAACCCAGTAAGAGCACGTTTCAGTGCTGAGACATGAGCTCAACTCCAGCACACAATAGGCCAGCACACACCAGGGTGCCAGGCCCCAGCCCTCCTCCTGAAAGATTCCCCATTGTTCTCTGGGCACTCACACCCAGCAGCCCAGAACTTCTGCTTAGAAAGGCAGGCAGAGGACAGAGAGGAAATCTGGACAGAGAGGCAGCATTCACAGGAGGGGCCTCTCACCAAGACTACAGGGTCCCAAGGATGACAGGAGAGATAAAGGCTCAAGTCCCACAGTGGGGAGGGAAGGAAGTTAGTCTCATTTCCAGCACTACCCCCTCAGGATTTCTTTCCAGTCTCACCAGGGAGCACACAGAAGGTGCCCTCCTCACACAGAGAGAGGAAACCAACAGGCATAGTCAGGTATCTGAGCAATACTTCTGTCTCCCACATGTTCTTTCACCCACTGGGCAGCTGCAGCGATGCTCTCTGGGTGACATCCAGGATCACTGCCTGCAGCCATCCTGACATCTGCTTCCTCAGTTGCTTGGCCCTTTCTTCTTTCAGACAGGCAGCCAACACCCTCAAGCCTCGTATGTCCAGCTGTCTGGCCAGTAGGTCCCAAAGCTTGAGTCACAGCCCAGGATGAGCACATACTCGTCTTGGAGGTGGCGCACCACCTGTCTCTCCTGGTACCAGCACACAAGTAGGACAAGCCCACAAGTGCCACCAGGTACAGCAGCATGACTTCCCAGAAGCCAAAACAGGCACAGTGGTGCAAGACAAGAATCTAGACTATTTTATACCAGAAAAGGAAGTAAGAATCCAGTGGATTGGTCAAAGCAGGTATCCTCCAGAGACATGGAGCGGAGCCTGTATCTTATTCCATAAAAATTAATGTTTTCTTGGAACTTAGTTTTTTAATTAATGCTGTCCATCTCTCTGTACTTTGGACTGATTTGGTTTTATTGCTATACCGATATCCTTGAATACTCATATTCTGTCTCTAAGTTAACTAGTGCGCCTCTGCCTTCCAGTGCCCACACAGAAATCCACCCACACCTCTGTGGTTCCAGAGACAGTTTATTTGTGTTCATTCACATGCCAGCACTTGCAACATGGGCTTTCTAAACGAAGGGATTGTTGGCAACATGTATTTGGAAATAAGGCACATTTATGCTGAATTGCTTTTCTCAACCCAGTTTTCCTCATAAGTCTGGTGACCATGAATCATTCATGCAGAAAATAATTCATTATGAAATAAATCAGACCCACATGTGTAAATATCGTATAGTCTTCCTAGTGTAAGAACCTGAAAGAAGAAATAAAGCCTAAACGTTACAGCAGATATAGTAAAACAGAAAGAAATGAAATTTAAGGAGTAAACAACAAAGATAAGAGAAAGGAGAAAAGATAGGAGAAAAAGACAGGAGGAAAGTATACAAGTATATATACAGGGTGGCTGAGGTGATTGTACTAAAAATTTCTATCAGTTTTTGAAAACAGCAGTTAATGTGTAGAATTTTCACCTGACTGTACGCTGATATCTGTAATCGAAGCAACTACATAGAGAACAGCAATGCATAATACAAAAATCATGCTTGAATACTTGTCATCTTGGTTTTCTAAATGTGTACCATTTCTAACATCATATCAATTATTACTATACTCTCCTCAAAATAAAATTTTTAAAAAGGCAAAAAGAAAAACAAGAAGGACAAGAACAAAAATTTAACATTCTGGAAAACAAGCAGTAATATGTAAGCATATGTCCAATCTTACATAACTATGTCTGTTCATCTGAGCAACAGATTTGATGACAAAAATAGACAATTTTCAAACCATTGTTAGTCAGTTATTCTAGTTCTGAAAATCTGTAACATATGTATTGCTGTACGTTACCCTGTTTCTGTCATTGTTTCTGATTTTTGTTCTTGCTTTTGTCTCTTACTTTTCAAAATTAAATAATAAAATTAAATTTAATTTTGAAAAGAAAATAATTCACTATTATTCTCCCCAGTACTACAAGTATAGTCCATGGAAGTGGACACAAAGAATGCCCTCTTGACAATGAGGACACCAAAGGGGAAATGGAAGTTTGAGGCAAAGGAGGTTGGGGGAGGAAATGCCACAAATAAAACTCCAGGGTTTCTGGGAGGCTGGAATAGAATGACTTTCACAAAGCATGTACACCAGTACTAACTTTCACCTACTGAAGACAGCCTTGCCCAGCTGAATGGATGCAGGTGGACATGACTGCAGCCATCTTGAATCATAACCATTAGGACTGCCCAAGAATAAGCCTAGCTGAATTTTCCTGTATACATAGAAAAATTATAAGTAGATGAATCTGTTAGTGTAGTATGTGGAGTTTTATAACCAGAACACAGCTTCAGCCAGGTCCCTAACTCTTTGGATCCAGCTTACCTTAAACCAAGTCCATTCTAACTCCCAGGAAGCAGATGTTGTCCTAGCCCATATTCAGGATTCCCTTTCTGACACAAATTGGAGTGACCCAACCAGTGCCAGTTCCCCACAAGACCACACTTCAGCCTGCCAATAAGTCTATTAGCTACACTCTTTGCAGTCCTAGATCTACCTGCCTCTTCTCAGTCATATAGCACCTCAAGGCCTGATGTCACACACAAAGACCGAGATGTTCCAGGTACCCATAATGTGTCCTCCACCCTCTGCTCTGGGGCCTCTCCTGCCTCCTCACACATCCAGAGTCAAGGCTCCTTAGGCTGAGGGGATAAAAGCAGAAAAGTCTCCATTAAACAAGCAACACAGAAACAGCAGGGATCCATGAATCTTGGACTGAGTTGAGTGCCTGAACCAAAACCAATGGAAAAATGACAGTTCAGTTTGTATCCAGTGTGGACACAAGGGCAGAGCTTCCCCTGAGGAGACCAAGACAAGCTGGAGACTGGTTCCCGAAACCATGGTCAGCGGAGGGGGCCTCCATGTGAGACATTTTACAAGAGTGAGGTGGGACAGGATGCTGGCATGGTTGGGAGGAGCAGAGAAACCAGGGTTTTACAGTTCTCTCCTGCTTCTATTTACCTCTAACAGATAGAAAATGGAATAGGATGAGAAAGGAGAAATTTCCTGTACAAGGCTTATCTTTGGCTATTAAATACCCCAGAAGAGGGGTAACAGCATTGCACCCACTCAGTTCTCCTTTAATAGCTAAACATTCCCTAAAACTGGGAGCTGACTGCTGACCTAGAGTTCTTTGCTCCTGGTGGTGCCTCCCTGGCTCCTGATCCTGCTCTTGCTACCACTTCTGCTCCTGCCCAGATTCCTGCCCCTTCTCCCAGTCAGCTCTTTCAGCTCCTGCGCCTGCATGTGCTCCTGCTGCTGCCCCTGCTCCTGCTCCTGATCAGCTCCTGGTTCTTGTCCTTCTCCAGCACATTCTCATGTTCATGCTCATGTTCGTGCTGAAGGGTGGCCTGAATCCTCCCTTGCATTCTTACGAAAACAATGAGAGTTCATCAAATTTGCAACAGATGATGGAACCAACAAATCCTCGTTCTGGCACCACATTATGCTAAGGGAAATATCAGAGTTACTTAGTCTGGAACACACTGCACGCTGTTTTCTTAGTAATGACAGTTTTTTAAACAAAAAAATTCCAAAAGGGCATCCATGCACAGTGACATGTCCCAGTGCTTAGAAAGGCTGCTCTACTGTACCTCATGCTGACAGTAACATGGCTTATTGCAGGGGGATAAGGGCTGCCCAAAACACTCGGGGTTCCCCAGAAATCCCTGGAAATTTTGTATATTATTGCTTTGTATGTTTTTTTTCTTTAAGATAGGGTCTCACTATGTTGTCCCTTAGAAAATCTTCATGCCCCAGGTTTCCAAGTACTGGAATTAAAGACATGTTCAATCAAGTCTGGCTCCTGAAAGTTTCAGAGAAGAATCAGAGAAGAGGAACCTGGATGAGACTCCCTCACCTGTAGGCATAGAGCAGAAGTCCTCAAAGGACACCTTGGCTGACAATCCAAAACCCCCACCCATATACCTCCTCCATGAGAGGGCCTCACAAGGCATCCAACAGTGACAAGCCCTTCCCAGTAGATACTCTGGGAAAGGGACATATCTAGACATCACTCACATACTGCTGAGGACCTGGCTATGCCCACATGTCTCAAGGAAGTGTCTGGACCAGGACAACTGCTAGAGTCAGAGGAACCTACTCAAAAACATGATGACTACTCTTCCTAGTATCAGAGGCACAGCACACAGTAGCACACAGTCATCCTTCTCTGAGCAAGATGATCCTTCAGCAGAAGGGGAGACACAGATGTGCTGGAAAGGACAGGAAGTGGAGGGCTGTGTACACCACTATTCAATTCTACTCCAAGCCCTACTCAGTCCAGGTGGGAAGCCACAAATGAAGGGACAGCCATGTATGGAAGAGGCCAAATATCAGAGTTGCAGACTTCCAATTAGGACTCTGATGGAACCAACAAATCCTCATTCTGGCGCCACAGGATTCACTGACCCTGTGCTTCTCACAGAAGGCAGAGCAACAAAGTAAAGGCATCAAGTGCCTCCCTGTGGCATCCTGCGCCCTAAGATGAGTCAGACTCTGGCAAGTCAGACTCTGGCCCCAAAGGACCCATGCCTGCACTCAGGAAGAAGTCTGCATAAAGAAAAAGAAATGGAAAGAAGTCTCTCCTCAGATCTGGGCTGAGGACCCAGATTGCTCTACAGGACACTTCCTTCTACCCCTCTGCTGCTTAGTCATGAGCAAGTTGCCACCCTGGAGTCAGGGAGGGCTGTCAATTCAGCCTGAGTGGCTCCACCCTCATGCACCACAGCATGGATCACAGGAATTTGTACCCTCTTGGTCTCCTGACCCTCTGGATAGGACTCGGGATGGGAGTCCAAGCCTTGTGAACATCTGCTCCACCAGGCTCTAAAGTGACTCAGTGACCTTTAGCTTTATGTCAGCATGTTCTGTGTGTGAGTGTGCTTCCTGTGAGGGAGGGGTGCTGTCTGTATGTGTGCATGGGTCAGGGTTACAAGATTCAGGAGGCTTGGCACTAAGAAGCTCTTGCTCAGCTTTTGAGGGAAAAATCTGAACGGACTTTGAATGAGTTAGCTTGAGCCTTTCTGAAGTTAAGAGCTCCCCAAGGATTCTTCTTGGTGATCCTCATTTCTTCAGTATTCCCATGGCTGACCCAATGCTCAGTGAAAGTTTTATAATGGATTACTCTGGAAACATCACCCAGAACTCCCTTAATAGGTGCTGTACATTACAGCGAGTTGGGGTCATCTTGTAATTGTAGGTAATCAGAAGACTGAAGCTAATTGAAAGCCAGCCAGAGCCACTTGGCTAGGGCCCCTCTCAAAATACAAATATGAAGGACCAGGGAAGTAGCTCAGTGGTAGACCTCTTGCCTACAGTAAAGGCACAGTCTGGATTCAATGCCCAGTATCAAAAAGTAATAATTTTAATACCTTTATATAGCAGATGAAGAAATAATGGATTGGTCTGAAATAGGGTACATAACTCTCTGTTTTCACAATGTACTCTGGTCATTTGCAAGTACACAGTTTTCCCTAAAGGCTTCAGATCCTCAGGCATTATATTGAGGGAAGGAAGCTAATACAAGTGGGGCAGGGAGGAGTGCCTCTCATCTCCAATTAGCACTTAGCCCAGGAATCTCTATGACTTTCTGCATACACACACTCAGTTCAGCCCTCCAGTGAGAACAGCATCACAGTACTGCAAGATACACAGCCAGATCTCAGGAAGCCATGAGTAATTCCAGTTGCTACCTTGAATACAGGAGATGCTCAACAGAGGCTGAGCGGATATTGAAACAGTCCTGTCCAGCAATGAGTGTTCACCAAAGCCACTAGAGGAGGGTGGGAGAGGAAGAGACATGGGGCACTTGAAGAATGGCACCCATCATAATTGCAATGACTTTTTTGGGGGGTAGTTTTGATCAAAAATTTTTTTCAGCATCCCAGTAAAGAAAGTGGTATCCAGTCTGTCTGTTCTGAACATCTCCTTGCATGCCTGTTCTTCTCTCTACTTTTATGAACTCAACTACTTGGAAGTTTGGAGAGGAAACCATTTACTCCTCATTCTGTCAGGAAGGCCTCAGATTGGGCGCCATCTAATCCCTCTGCAGGTCATTCATCTCATCCTTGACCTCCAAGCAGCCACTTCTCTTGTCCACTGGGCAATACCCTGCTTCTTCTCCAACAATGTTACAAATCACTGGTATGGTGATCTTTTCCAGTAGCCAAACTTCTCTTTTATTCCAAATCAAAATAAGCCATGTTTTAAAGACAAAAAATTCCTTTGTGTCTTATTGTTCTTCCTCATGAGACAAATTATCCAACATCCACTATTTAAGGGAGGAAAGGTTTATTTATTTCACAGCTTGTAGATGTTTCAGTCCATAATCAGCTGGCTCCAAAGTAGGATAGCATTGTAGACAGGCATTGCAGGGGGGAACAGTACATGCCAGGAAGAAGATACCAAAGCAACAAACAAGGGACCTTAGCAGCTTTTTCTGCGCTTTTACACTTTAACTAGACAACCTGGAGTTCTGTAATGCCAAAGCAAACAGTGGATTGATTTAGTCATAGTCCTAGCATCACACTCTAAATTCAGCCACCTCTGAATAAACACCACTCATAACCTCATGGACCTTGGCAGGACATCTAGACACAAACCATAACTATTTGTACGTCCTCTACTTGGATTTCTGTTGAGGACAATCTAAGGCCAACCAAGACCTAACATCCATGGGGATAGACTGGTGGTACTCTTCAGATTCAGTGATTGTAAAGGACAGGGGCCTACATGACCTGGGCCACGTCTACACTGAGGGAAGGTGGACAGTAGCCAACACCAACACATCCCCTCAGGAGGAAAGCAAGCGGCAAGTGAGGCATGGGCTCTGCACCCTCGCACTCACGCCCAGCCACTCAGATGTGTGGGCTCCTCATGCTTGGCCATGTTGCTCAGAACCATCAGCAGGCATCACTGAGTGATGCTGAGTCCCTACTCTTGGGCACAAGTCCTTGATTCTTTCCCTCTCACTTTGCCAGTCTTGAGTAATACCTGAGAATAGTTTTTCTGACAGAAAAGATGTGACAGATACCATGTTGTATGAAAGCTGCTTTCTCCCACCCGCTTTCCTTCCCTCACATATCCCAACCCACACACACTACCCATCTTCCCAAAACACACACCCAGTGGTTGGCTTTAAAGGGATTTGGCTGGTTTCGAGGATCTCAAGTACACAAAGGCATCCAACAGGAATGTGGGCATGTAGCTCATAGGGAGGTAAAACAACTTGGCATCCCAGCCAGCTGAGTACCGGGTGCGAGGATGACAGGCAGTCAGGGCATGTTCCATGCAGTCTGTCACCAAAGTCACATCTGCATTGCTACTTTGTTCCACCTGTTTAGATGATTTCTGGTCTGTAAAAAAAGAGAAATGATCCAGGTTTATTGCTACCTCCCACCAGTCCTGCTCTCTGATCAACATAATAAGAAACTTTTCCCCAAGAGAAACACTCCCCCTATCCAGAAGCCATATAAATCAAAGCTACCCAAATTTCCAGGGAAGTACCACTACTAATTCTCAACACACTATGGTTAAACACTAAGCCATATCTTCCTCTCTACCTGGGCTATTTGGGCAGCAAATATTGAAGGTCTCTCTCTTTTTTTTTTAGTAATTGTTTTTATTTTTAGTATTTAGTACAAGGTCTCACTGCACAGATCAGACTTGTTATGATTCTCCTGTTTTCAGCCTCCCAAGCACTGGGATTACAGATGCATGCCACCACACCAATCTCAAGCAAGGTCTCAGAGCCCCCCGCCCCCTGGGGGTGGGGCCAGCACAGTACACTGGGGATCGCACCTCAGTGCCTGGCTCTGCCTAAGCAGGCGCTTTAATCTGCTGAGCTATCTGTTCAGCCCTGATGGTCTCTTGAACACTGGAAATTATTCAATCCTATGGAATAACTTGGCTCTCATGTCAGAGAGCATTGAGTAAGCCTGTCTCACCTCTTCCTTAATTTGATTCTAATGATAATGAGGAGTTCAGGTGACAGTGTCCCGATTTCTGATCAGTCTCAAGCCCTCCTGATATGACCAGAACCCATGTGGCACCAAGCAAATGGGACTAAATCTCCTGACTTTGCAGGGAAAGAAAACTAGAGGAAGATCTCATACTGTTGAAGACACTGAAAGGACACAAAGGAGAGAATTCATAGTAGCAGTTTGCTTCTCTTCCCTCTCGCCTTAGCTTACTCACAGAATTCCAGAAAACTCTCGCCGTAGATCTCCTTGACTTCTGAGCTGACCTGGTTCCACACCTTCTGTATGCTTTGTAGGAATTTTTCACTACTGGTCACGTTGGTCTTGAAGAAACCAGGCTCAATAATAGCCACCTTCACCCCAAAATAGGAGAGTTCCCTCCTGCAACACACACAACAGCAGGCAAGGACTTCAGCAATCTTGGTACGTAAACTCAATTAGATAACACAACACCTTCATGTAAGATTGGGATGACAATATTTGAAAGCTTAGTGTCTGTGTGGTGCAGAAGCTTGGTTTTACAATGATAGTGATGAAATTATCTCTGCATGTTTCTTCATTCCTCCAAGCATTTTGCATATACAAGCCCAGTGATATAAATCCTACGGGCTTAGGAAAGGAATTCATTACAAGATACCTCCTACATATCTGAAACCTATGACCCAACATTTGGGATCCTGAGGAAAAAGACTCCTAGTTTGCTGGCTACCCTACAAACATACAAAGAAAAACCCACACTATCTACTCCTGTGTTGTTGATATCCAACACATGTCTAGGCTTTCCTATGTAACCTCTTCTATAACCAGGCCCATGCTCCTCTCTGCTGCCCAGGAGCTCCCCAGCCTGTGCTGTCTTCTAGAGTTTCTAGAGTGTATTGCTCAACCTGAATGCATTCCTAGCACCCCATTGCCTGAGACAGCTCTGGCCTGTTGTCAGCAGGATCATTGGTTTCTTTTTTTCTTTTTTTTAAGAATTATTTATTTATTTATTCATTAATTCATTCATTTTGTGTGTGTGGCCAGCTCAGCCCACCAGGGGGCTGGGCTGGCTGGCATGTGGTGCTGGGGGATTGAACCGCGGTCCCTGTGTTTTGCTTAGCTTAGCTTGTTCTAAGTAGGTGCTTTAGACCACTGAGCCATCTCACCAGCCCAGGATCATTGGTTTCTGCATGGCCCCAGCAGCTCCTATCAATCAGTCCTTTCTGTGGACATCCTGCCAACAGGATGAAGCGCACACCTATATAGGCCACAGGCCCTTCACAGCCTGCCTCTACCCACCTGCCAAGAACACCTCCACAAACCTTGAAGCTGCCATGAGCACCATGGTTGACTTGGGCTCAATCACCCTAGGAGGTGGCACTGTTGATACTGTGTCACTTCTCCCTCTCACAAATGTGATCTTTTTTTTTTCCAAAATACAATGTTAATGTTATGCTAGATGGCATTTATCAGGCATGCAAACAAAAGTCCAACAAACATCTGTTGAATTGCATAAGAAACCTCAGGCCAGCTGGATCACACAGGTCATGTGTCTAGCTATGGATACAGAGCATCTCTGCTGCAATTCAACCTTAGATACTTTCCATCTGTGAAGTCTCATCCAGTGCTGAGTTCATCAAATGAACTCAGGCCTTTCCTCTACACAACACATGGAATTGTGCCTCCCAACAAATGACCACTTGCACTCACAAATGCAAAGTGACAAAGTCCCACACCCAATAGATAAGGATCTCCAAGACGTGCTTCTAAGTCTAGAGCTATCTCAGACCCTGAAATAGACTACTTAAAAACAATGGGTAAAGGAGTCCCCAGGAGACCTCATTGTTGTCCGGTACCTGAGGCTGTCTGAAAAGGCCTCCACACCATACTTGGAGATGCAGTAGCCACCACCAAAGAGCGAAAGCCGACCCATGATGCTGGCGACATTGACCACACGGCCTTGTGCCTTCCTCACTAAAGGCAAGAGGCTCAGAGTCACCTCGATGACACCCAACAGGTTCACGTTCAGTATGTTCATGAAGTCCTGCTTGTTCAGCCACTCATTGGGAGCAGTGGGTAAGGAGATGCCAGCATTATTCACCAGGCCCCAGAGTCCTAGAACAGGAAAGATGGAAGAGCCACACTGAGTGTGTAAGTGGTCATGGTTAGGGCTCAAATCACCCTGCAGCAATGGAAAACATTCTCTCCTGGGAAGGAAGAAGAACAGAACACAGACAAGCCAGGATCTGCAAGACCTGGCTGCACGTGTTGGAGCTGCTGGCTCACAGAATTGATGCCTTCTTCCATTTTTGATTCTGAATGGCCCAGTTCACAGTCTGAGAGGTAGCAGAACATTATCTCATGTTTGTTCACTAGCAGAATACATTTTAAAGAAATATTATGTACCCATCAATATGAAAACAATGATTGGTTTTTTAACAAATCAATGAAATCTTATACAGACTTTATCTTTTTCTTGTTCTTTAAAGCAACATTTTACATTTCTCCCACACAATTACCATAGTAGTAGAAGACAGAAGATGAGGAGAAACAGAAAAGAAGAGAAAAAGAAAAAACAAGAAGAAAAGAAAATACTAACATGTGAGTAGAATTTGATAAAGAAGAATAGAAGCAATGACTTCTTGGGGGAAAGTTTCAAAAAGTGCTGTGTTTGTCCTCAGGAAGCTGACCTTGAAAACAGAGCATAGATGCGGCATTGCCTTCCTGAGAGTGCGTTTGCAAAATGCGACAGGAAGGCTTAGCATGGCACACAGCTCCTTCCTTCCTCCTCCAGAGCCATGACACAGCAATACGTTGTGGCACAGAGAACAGTGGCCCTGTCCCCACTCTCTGAAGGCCACCCTCCCTCATTCTATATGGTCTCCATATCATGATCTTCTCATGGCCACTCTGGATAGCCCCACAGCCACTTCTAGGAATAAACAACATTTGCCAGCCTCAGAGCACAGTGCAGTGCTGGCGAGTGCCCATTGGATCCAGGGCAAGGAGTACAGCATGCTGATGTGCAAGAGAGGGCCAGGAGCTCTGCACCTCCTCTGCTCAGAAACCCACCCTGCTGTTCAGGGAAGACAGTCCCTGTCCCTAACCCACTTTATCACTAAGAAGCCAACCACACACATAAATGTACTCGTGTCAGTAGAGCAGTGCCCACCAAGATGACATTAATGACAATACCACATCAGAAACAACTCCCACACACAGCATTCTGTATATCTAAATAGGTAGAGTTCTACAGAACAGTCTTCATTCAGTAGTAACACTGCTCCTCTTTATTTTTTAAGTAAAGAGATTAGGTATGAGCTGTGCACAAAAAATAAGTACATACAGGTCAAAGAGCTAATATTTTTCTCTTGGTGGTGAGATATTTTGCTAATTTTTCATGGTTCTATGCATTTCTGTATTTTTGACAATAGTCAGAGCTGACACTTATTCTTCAATTACAGAAACCAGTGCTCCTTTCTTCCCCTGTAACAGGACTAACGAAACACTGCAGTGAAAGATAAAGCAAACATGAGTCCCAGGTTTTGCCTTTCATAAACCAGTTCCTAATCTCCTAGCTGTTCTGAAAATAGGAAGATCTTAGCTCTCTGGTAGGGCATGTTGGGGACCCAGTAAGAGCACGTTTCAGTGCTGAGACATGAGCTCAACTCCAGCACACAACAGGCCAGCACACACCAGGGTGCCAGGCCCCAGCCCTCCTCCTGAAAGATTCCCCATTGTTCTCTGGGCACTCACACCCAGCAGCCCAGAACTTCTGCTTAGAAAGGCAGGCAGAGGACAGAGAGGAAATCTGGACAGAGAGGCAGCATTCACAGGAGGGGCCTCTCACCAAGACTACAGGGTCCCAAGGGTGACAGGAGAGATAAAGGCTCAAGTCCCACAGTGGGGAGGGAAGGAAGTTAGTCTCATTTCCAACACTACCCCCTCAGGATTTCTTTCCAGTCTCACCAGGGAGCACACAGAAGGTGCCCACCTCATACACAGAGGAAACCAACAGACATAGTCAAGAATCTGGCAATACCTCTGTCCCCCACACGTTCCTTCACCCACTGGGCAGCTGCAGCAATGCTCTCTGTCTGGGTGACATCCAGGATCACTGTCTGCAGCCGTCCTGACGTCTTCTTCCTCAGCTGCTCAGCCCCTTCTTCTGCCACACACGCAGCCAGCACCCTCAAGCCTCGCATGTCCAGCTGTCTGGCCAGCAGGTTCCCGAAGCCCGAGTCACAGCCCGTGATGAACACATACTTGTCTTGGAGGTTGCTCACCACCTGCCTCTCCCGGTACCAGCGCATCAGGTAGAACAAGCCCACAAGGGCCAGCAAGTACAGCAGCATGACTTCCCAGAAGCCAGGAATAGGAGTAGTGTTACAAGACAGGAGCTTGGCCTGTGTTCAGCCAGAAGTACAGAGGAAGTGAGATCCTAGTCGGCAGCACAGGGTGGTGGACTCCAAACGTCCTTGAGCTGTATCTGTGATTACTCTTTTATCACTGGCAGTGGAGCATTTTTTAAAATTCTGCTCCACCTCTCTGCACTTTGAACTCCTTTTGTGGATTTTTGTTTTCAGGTATTTTTAAACTAGTTTTTATGCCAGGGAGAGAGCTCAGTAGAATAAGTGCTTGCCCAACAAGCACAGGGTCCTAAGTTCAATCCCCAGTACTGCAAAAAATAAAAAATAGAAAAGTAGGGGTTTTTTGATTGCTTGCTTAATTTTGTGAGGGTTTTTTTTTTCCTTTTACCTTTTTTTTTTTTTTTTTTTTTGGTGGAACCAGGGGTTGAACTCAGGCCCTTGCGCTTGCCAGGGAAGTGTGTGTGTGTGTGTGTGTGTGTGTGTGTGTGTGTGGCCAGCTCAGCCCACCAGGGGGTGGGGCTGGCTAGCATGTGGTGCTGGGGGATTGAACCGCGGTCCCTGTGCTTTGCTAAGCTTGTTCTAAGTAGGTGCTTTAGACCACGGAGCCATCTCACCAGCCCCCCAAGGCTCTTCTTGAAGTTGCTATATAGGCCTGTCTGGACACAAACTTGTGGGCATCTTCTTGTCTTAGCCTCCAGAATATTTGGATTACAAATATGTGCCAACTTGCTGGCAGATACCTTTTATTTCATTGATCTACTGACGCCCTTGATCACCCCATGTCCTGCCTCCAAGAACAACATGACTTGTCAGCAGCCTGGCACAATTCCTTCAGTCTCTCTCTCTGCTGTCCCGAGCCACTCCAGGAATCCAAGGAATACCCCATGGCACAGGCCCCTCTCTGATCAGGGTCCAGGGTCAGACTGTCTACTCAAGTCAGCCCCTTGCATCAAGGACCTTCTGACGCAAGTAGGCACTGTTGGCAGACTGCACTTGTAAGGAAGACACATTCAGAGTGACTTCCCCTCCCCACCCAGGACTCCTCACCAGCCTCACCACTCAGAATACCTCCTCGGGAAATGAAGACATTTTCTTTCTTTCTTTCTTTGGCAGAACCAGGGATTGAACTCAGGTCCTTGCGCTTGCCAGGGAAGTGTTTATTCCACTGAGCCATCTTCCCAGCTCCATGAAGACACTTTCATTCTCTCTTATACTCCTAAAATACCAGCAGAATTTAGGGAGCATCTGAAGTTGGAAATTAGATATATATGTTGAGGCAAGACAAAGGCCAAAGTGCCTAAAGCAGCCAAGCTATCTCAAGCTTGAGAAAAACATCTTGCCTGAGATCATTCTAGTCATTAGTCACTGGTCAACCCTGTGTCTCATGGTACTAACTTTCTAAAATATGTAAATAAATGCTCCTACAGTGCTTATTCAGTTCCTGTCCTTCCATTAGGAAAGAAAGGACTGCCACCTGACCCCAGCTTTTGTCTCTTGTCTATATATTTTGCTTAACCCAATGCCATTTCTCCCCAGGACCATCTAGATTCTGTCAGTCTTAACGAACTGGCACCCACAGAGGGACAGCCAGTAAGAAAATTACAACTGGGCAGTGGGAAATCTCAATGTGCTCACAACAGGAGAGAGAAGTGAACTGGTCAGAGCCAGTTTTCAAGATAGGTGTGCCTCTGGTAAACATCAGATATAAAAACTTGGGGATGGAAGTTCACTAGAGGCGGAAGAATAAATGAGTTTAAAGAGAAGCCAAAGAGAGAAAAGTACATTGAATTACTAGTAGTTAAAAATGGGACAAATTGAGTCTCAAAAGCCACAGATATTTATAGATGTATATAAAATTTTTTGTTTTCTTGTTTTCTGTATTTATCTTACTTTTTAAGACCACCACAAAAGATTTCACTCAGAGTACCATTATAAAATTAACTCAAAAAAAAAAAAAATCAACTCTCAGGGCCGGGGAGATATCTTACTGGTCTAAGTACCTGCCTAGCAAGCACAAGGTCCTGAGTTCGGTGCCCAGTACTGCATGTCATGCCAGCCCCAGAACTAGACATGGTGACACAATGCTGTAATCCCAGTGCTGCAGAGGCTGAGACAGGAAGGATCACTACGAGCCTGAACTGCATAGCAAGACCCTGTATCAAATAAATTTAAAATGATAAAAATAAAATAAAATAAACTTCCAAGCATGAAAAGAAAGGTGAATCAAAAGTACTACTGATAGAGCTTAAACCCTCTAGCTTTGTCAGTCAGATGAAAATGAAAGAAAAAAAAAAATCTTTTAAATTGTGCACAGTTAGTTTGGAGCAGTGTGGCACCACTGGTGGAAGGAGCCCAGACCCAGTACAGGGAGGGCCCCACGCTCTGGTCCAAGGTGGACTTGGCTGAAATTTTGCAGCTGCATCCATGTGCACCACCAAAAACAGGCATGGGCACCTGGGGCCCCATGGCACATGCTATGTGCATTTCTAGCACCAAAAGTTCACCCAGTGAAAACAGCATCTGTGATCAGAATCCAGGCAGAATTGGGATATCCAGGGGCTAGTGTGGGGAGCAACAGCTGATGCACCCAGGGCCTGGGATACCGACTGAGATGATTCCTGAGCACATCCCCATTCATTTCTTCCCAGAGAGCTGGATTCCAGAAAAACTCCAAGGGTGCCTCCACCATGCAACCCACCAACCCCTAGCCACACCCATTACAATAGCAATGCACACTTTGCTAAGAGCCAGCAGACAGCAGCCCAGAGCATGGGAGCCCATCCCCAGCACTAAGGCAGGTTAATGAGCAGCTGCCAGGAACTGGCCCAGCCCCAAGGCAGCAGAGCAAAGACTGCAGCCAGACACTGCAAAAAGGTCTCCAAGCTTTGCCTGGTGTCATTCATTCAGATTATACAGAGAAAAAAAATCAAGGTTATAACTCACATTATTTAAAACATTGCTCAAATCATCCCAGACTCTCCTATCACTTAATTAGACATTCTTTCCTTAACAAAAATTTAAAAATTATAAATGAAAAGAGACCTATTGGGTTAAAAAAATAGGAATTAATTATTGTCATTATTATTTTAAATAATAAGATGAACTTAAAAAGACTTCTGGGCTGGCCAAATAGCTTAGCGGATTAAAGTGCCTGCTTAGGCAGACACAGGGACCAGGGTTCATCCGCTGGCCTGCTGTGCCAGCCCCACCCCCCAGGGGGCCCTGAGACACTGACTGAGAGTGGATATGTGTGTGCCTATAATCCCAGCGCTTGGGAGGCTGTAAACAGAAGGGTCACTATGAGTCCAATCTATGTAGTGAGACCCTGTACACCCTAAATGCATAAATAATAAAAACAGACTTCTGCAGTTGGCTTTTTTTTTTTTATTTTAAAGAAGGGTCTACAGAGTGTTCAGGGTCTCATTACTAGATCAGACTCGTAGTGATCCGCCTATTTATAGCATCCCAAGAGCTGAGATTACAGGCACAAGCCACCCCACCAAGTCTCTCTAGTTGGCATTTTGAATGAAGTAACTAACAACTCTGTCCAACCCTTTACATTATTTCTTTTGTTCTTGACAGACTTCTTGCAGCTTTAATTCTTGAAATTCAGATGCCAGTGCCGGACAATGTATCCGCAGAGGGAGACATATTAGTGAACCATTTTCCTGGTCATTCTTGTCTGAATGTAAATTGGACAAATTCTTTTTTTTTTTTTTTTTTTTTTTTTTGGTGGAACAGGCCCTTGCACTTGCCAGGCAAGAGCTTATCCTACTGAGCCATCTCCCCAGCCCCCAAATGGACAAATTCTTAAGCCCTCTTATTCACATCATGACAACCATTAGGAAAAAAATTAAACTTGCATATGAAAGCAAAAACAAAACCACCTGCAAAAACCCTGCAGATAATAAATATTGCTCATTATTTTCCACAAAGCCCAATTTTATTCACTCTTAATACCCTTGCAGTACTTGTACACCTTCTACACCGATCCTTGTTTCAGCAGCTGCTTGATATCTTCTCTTTCCTCCTCTGTTAGCTGCTCTTTTGGAAAATCCACAACAAAATTGATTATCAAAGCACCCTTGATGTTGTTATTGTCCAAGTTGGGGAGCCCTTCCCCTTTCTTCCATAGCTTGGCTCCCGGCCTGGTGATCTAGTCCAGGGAAATGTGCACCTTGTGACCATCCAAGTGTGCAACATCCATCTCAAAGCCAGCCAGAGTTTCGACTAGAGAGATGGTCACATTTCTGTACAGATCATCTCCTCTTCTTTCAAATATTCAGTACTTGGGGCTGGGAAGATGGTTCAATAGAATAAGTGCTTCCCTGGCAAGCGCAAGGGTCTGAGTTCAATCCCAGGATCTGGGAAAAAAAAAAA
>NW_004524862.1:433411-435340 GCF_000260255.1 Octodon degus
ATATAGCTTGACAACTTTGATTCGAAGCTGTAAGTCTCCAGGCTCACCATCCACGCAAGGTTCACCTTCCCCAATAAAGGGGTACTCCATGCCGTCTCTCACTCTAGGCTCTATTTCTATGCCATCTCTCACTCTAGGCTCTATTTCTACCTCCAGGGTTCGCTCTTCATTCACTGGTTCGACATCGACATCGGGACACTCATCGCACACCACCTCTTGGGTCATCTGGGCGCACCCAGGGTCCGCTGCGTGTTCCACATCTCTTGCAGGCATTTCCGTTTGCAGAGGTTTGCCTGGCCACCGACTTGTTTCCGACTACTTCCACACAGTTTCCTGTATACACTTCTTCCAAAGTGACTTCTAGATCTACAACGGTATCACTTCCTCTTGGCATGTTTCTGTCTTGCTGACGAGGGGTTACTCCAAACATGAAACCAAAATCTCCAAAGAAGTGTGAAAAAATGTCTCCATGGGAGTTCTGGTGGCCGTCTTTTAACCCTTCCTCACCGTAAGCATCATACTGTTTCCATCTCTCATTATCTCTCATAAGCAGCACCCAGATCCTGGCATTTCTCCTGGGCTTAGGGATCACCCGTGTTCCTGCCAGGATAGAGCTGCAGGGCGAGTTTCCTGCAGACCTTTTTAATGTACTTCATAGAGGCTCTGCGTGGAACCCCCAAGATCTTATAGAAATCTCGCCCGGGGATCACGACCCAGATGAGGAACAACTGCAACGGACAGAAAGTGCCCCAGTTCTGCGGGGGCATGATCCCTCTGCGCCGGTCCCTATCCTGCGAACTCCTCACGGCCTCTTCTGCAGCCACGCCGGCTCGCCAGCCCTTCTGGCCAGATGAGGCCGCCTCACACCCGGGTTCTCCTACTAGGACTGTACAGACAGCTAGCTTGGAATTAATTATTTAAAAGAAAAACATTTCAAAGGGCTTTCAGGCACAAGTGCATATCGCATGCAGGTACAGCAGCTGCAGGTCCACAGTAACAGAAGTGCTAGATTGCTGGTCTGGAGGAATGTAAAAGACAGTTCAGCCTCACAAAACTGACAAGGGGCTGAGGTATAGCTCAATGGCATAAGCACCAACCTGGCAAGCTCAAGGTCCTGAGTTCAATCCCTGGTACCACTAATAAATAAATAAACAAATAATAAAAATGGAAAAGAACTGACACTTAAAGGAAAACTTTTACATTTTTCCCTTAAGGTGATTGATTTTAAAAATTATTTCCATCCTCAAGACAAAGTTTTGTCTTTAATTTATTTTTTTTAATTTTTATTTATTTTTGTGTGTGTGTGTGTGTGTGTGTGTGTGTGTGTGTGTGTAGCTAGCTCATCCCACCAGGGGGCAGGACTGGCTAGCGTGTGATGCTGGGGGATTGAACCGTAGTCCCTGTGCTTTGCTAAGCTTGTTCTAAGTAGGTGCTTTAGACCACTGAGCCATCTCACCAGCCCTGTATTTAATTTAAATATTTATATTTCCTAAAATTTACAGTAATGAGGATTTTTAAAAACATTACTTAAAGTTCTGTTGATTCCTAATAAGGTTTACTGCCTATTTTATAGCCCTAAATATATTTGGCATAAAAAAAATTGTATTTTACCAACAGACTGTCTCGGCTTTTCTCTTGTTGCTGGGACAAAATACCTAGCACCAAGAATTAAGAAAGAAAAGGTTTAGTTAGCTCATAGTTAGCAGAGATTTTAATCCACTCTCAGCTGGCTTCAAGGCAGAGTGGCACATGGCAGAGGGTGGCAGTGTAGGGTCCGAATAATTTGGAAAATTATCATTTAAACAAGAGAGACCACCCTCCGGATTGTTCAGTAGCCCAAATTCCTAAAACCTTAAGTTGGGCTGTAAAACCACAGACCCAGCTTGAGCAAACATCACCTTCCCTGGGTTCGATGACATTCTTGTGAAA
>NW_004524862.1:439505-442921 GCF_000260255.1 Octodon degus
CAAAAAGCTACAACTCTTGTTGCATAGGTCCTGCTTTACCTTGGTCTTAACCATCCAGTAGAAAAGTATGAAGACGAAATATAGGAAGTAAAGCCATGCCGTTATGTTGAGCTGTGGGGGACTGAGGTCAACAATTTCTGACACTGCCATTTAAACAGAAGACCCAATGCTATTATGGGCTACTGGACTCTTTTAGAATATTTTGCTGAGTTTACCCACCTATAATATTCAAATAACGGAACTTAGCAAAAAAGGGGTATACAGATGAATGCCCATTTTGTATCTGTGTATTCAAAGTGGTTGGGATAGATATATAGTTGCATTCTCGTAATGAATAGAATGATTTGTTCTAATGGTGTTTGTAAATGGGATCTCATGTCCGCATCTTGTACAGCAATTAACCACTAAGAAGAATGTAGGCAGTGTGTTGGTTATTGAAACTGTCTTAGCGATTTGATTTGAAACTGTCCATTGCTATTTGTTTATCAGTAAAATTATGAAAAAAAAAAAACAACGAGGTGCAGGAAAAAATAATTCATCACCTGCAAGACGATGCAAAGTTGAACTATGTGAGACTAATAGTCATCAATGAGAAAAAAGGAGTGAATACAAATGATAAAAAAGAATAGGGGCAGAAATAATAGCAGAAGACTTCCCAAATATGAGGAAACAATCTGACATCCAGGTAACCAAAGCCTACAAAACGCCAAGTAGCTTCAACCCAATTAAAAACACACCAAGACATATAATAGTCAAGATCCCAGAAATCCAACACAAGAATGTCATACTGAAAGCTGCTAGAGAAAAGAAGCAGATAACATTCAAAGGAAAACCCATCAGAATTACGGCCCACTTCTCTTCACAAACCATGAAGGCAAGAAAAGCACGGAGCAGAGTACTTCAAGTCCTCTATGAAAAAAATTCCACCCCAGACTACTATACCTTACAAAACTCTCTTTCAAGTTTGATGGAGAAGTGAAATACTTTCATGACAAAAAACAGTTAAAGAATTTCATGACAGCAAAGCCAACACTACACAGACTACTGAAAGATGTTCTAGAGAGGGACCAAACTGATCAGAACTCCACCAATGATAACAGAAGGAATCCACTAAATAGGACAAACAATTAAGCACAGGAGCAAAAGCAGTTAAAACAGCATTTAAATAACATGTCAATGGTAAGTCAACACATTTCAATTTGTAAATGGACTCACTTCACCACTTAAGATAAATAGATTGGCACAGTGGATTAGGAAACAAAACCCAACAATATGTTGTATAAAAGAAACACACAACTCATAAAGAAACTCATAGGCTGAAAGTCAAAGGATGGAAAACAATACTACATGCCCCAGCACCTTGGAAAAAAGCAGGGGTAGCAATCCTATTCTCAGACAGTCTCAACTGCAAACCAAGAATGATCAAATGAAATAAAGAAGGCCACTATATATTAGTTAAGGGAAAAATTCAAGAGGAAGAAATAACACTCATAAATATGTATGCACCAAACATGGGAGCACCCAACTATATAAAGAAAACTTTAATAGACATTAAAAATCTAATATCCAATACAACAATCTTGACAGGAGACCTTAACACCCCCATATCCCAAAAAGATAGATCGACCAGACAAAAAATTAGGAAAGAAGAAGCAGAACTGAACCAGAGCTTGGAAAAAATGGACTTGGTAGACATATACAGAGTGTTCCACTGAACCACAGCAGAATACACATTTTTTTCAGCTGCACACGGGTCATTTTCTAAAATAGACCACATACTAGTACATAGGTCATGCTTAAGTATATGCAAGAAAACAGAAATTATCCCATGAATATTATCTGACCACAGTGCAATGACACTGGAAATAAATGACAAAAGAAACCAGAAAAAAACCTTAAATACATGGAAATTAAACAACACCCTATGCAGCAACCAATGGGTCACAGATGAAATTAAACAAGAAATTCAACAATATCTACAATTCAATGAAAATTCATCCACAACTTATCAGAATTGATGGGATGCGATGAAAGCAGTTTTCAGAGGGAAATTCATAGCTATGAACTCACACATTAGGAAAACAGAATGGGAACAAATAAATACCCTAATGCTGCACCTCCAACATCTAGAAAAGGAAGAGAAAAAAAAAAGACAGAGCCCAAAAACGGGAAGAAATCATAAAGATTAGAGCAGAAATTCATTCAATTGAGATGAAGAAAACAGTTCAAAGAATTAATGAAACAAATGCTGGTTCTTTGAAAAATTAAATAAAATCGATAAGCCCCTAGCTAACCTCATCAAAAAGAGGAAAGAAAAAATTCAAATATAAGCAAAAAGGAATGAAAAGGGTATAATTACCACAGACCCAGTGGAAATTCAGATTATCAATAGCTACTTTGAGAATCTTTACTCTCACACAATAGAAGACACAGAAGAAGTGGACAGATTCCTAGAAAGATACAAATTACCACAACTGAATCAACAAGACATAATCACTCTCAATAGCCCAATGACAGCCAATGGAATATTAGATGTAATAAAAAACCTACTGGCAAAGAAAAGTCCAGGTCCAGATGGATTCACAGCTGAATTCTATAAGAAATTTACAGAAGATGTAGTCCCTATACTTCTCAAACTCTTCAATGAAATTGAAAAGGAAGCTATCCTCCCAAAATCATTCCTGGAAGCAAGTATTATACTGATACCAAAAACAGGGTAAGATGAAACTAAGAAAGAGAACTACAGGCTAATCCCCTCATGAACAAAGATGCCAAAATCCTCAATAAAATCCTAACAAATAGAATACATCAATTCATCAAGAAGATCATACACCATGACCAGGTAGGATTCATCCTAGGGATGCAAGGATGGTTCAATATTCGAAAATCTATCAATGTAATACACTATATCAATAGGGTGAAAACTAAAAACAACATGATCATCTCAATTGATGCAGAAAAGGCTTTTGACAAAGACCAATACTCATTCATATTCAAAGTCCTACAAAAAATTGGAATAGAAGGTCTCTACTTCAATCTGATAAAAGCCATCTATGACAACCCAATGACTAATATAATTCTCAATGGGGAAAAACTGAAATCTTTTACTCTAAGATCGGGTACAAGACAAGGATGTCCTCTCACGCCTCCTATTCAATATAGTTCTGGAATCAATGGCTAGAGCCATTAGACAAGACGGAGAAATAAAAGGAATAAGAATAGGTAAAGAAGAAGTGAAACTATTATTATTTGCAGGTGACATGATACTTTACTTGGAAGACCAAAAGAATTCCACCAAGAAACTACTAGAATTGATAAACAAATTCAGTAGCATAGCAGGATACAAAGTCAATACCCAAAATTCAATAGCATTCCTCTACACAGATAACAAACACACTGAGAGGGAAATTAGAGAA
>NW_004524862.1:443021-449422 GCF_000260255.1 Octodon degus
GCTCTCTGTTCCTGTGTGTTCAGACCGCCCTGTGTGCACACAGTTAATAAAATTCCCTTTGTTCTTTGCATGAGAGACCGACTCTTGGGGTCTTCCTTCGCGGCGACTCGACCTTTACAGCAGAAGACAGCAAAACAGCAAGAGCCAGAAAGGGAGGAGCAGTGGCTGTGGTGGCAGAGAGCAAGCCTCTCTCCCTTTCTTATACTGCTTCCAGGCTACCTGCCCCAGCGCGGATGGAGCACTCACACCCATAATCCCAGCAGCACTTGCACCCATAAGATCATGAACTAATCATAACCTCTAGATAAAAGTCCACCCCACAACTGGGTGATGCTTTGGCGAGACAACTAGACACAAACAATAAAACAGGTCTTAAGAGTGACCAAAAAATCAGAATAGGTGTTGACAAAGAACTGGACCTCCCCCTCCAGCAGGGTCAAAAAAGGTGTATTTAGGTTACGGTCCATTAATAGCATTGTGATTCCAGAAGCTAGTACAGGTAATGAGAGAAGAAGAAGTAGGGCTGTGATTCATACTAATAATACAAATAAGGGTGCTTGGAATTGTGTTACAGCTGGTGGTTTCATGTTGATAATAGTCGTAATAAAGTTAATAGCTCTTACAATTGAAGATACTCCTGCTAAGTGCAAGGAAAAATTGTTAGGTCAATGGAAACGCCTGCTTGTGCTAAGTGCCCAGCTAATGGTGCTATGGGTCACTCAGAATAGGAACCAGATCAGCCAGATTGGAATTTAATAAGCCACTTGTTACTGAGCTCAGGGCCAGTCAGCTCTCACCCAGGAGAGGACCTAAAGGTGGCTAGCCCAGGATGGAACCACATTTAGTTTGGTAAACAAATTTACCACGTCTGACACAAAATGTAGCCTTGCATAGCCTGAGGTTACAAGGAGGTAAGCCCATTTGGTTTCCTTTTGAAGTCTTCTGTGTAAACTAACTTTGTTTACAGGAATTAGTGAGGCATTTTATCTTAGCAAACAACAAAAACAGCCACTAGGTATTAAACAACCTAGAACAATGGTGAGTATACATTTTTCACACAACAAAAAACACAAGCTATGCATTCATAGCCTAAAATGTGAGTTAACCCAGAACAAATGGTGGGTAAACTATTCACCCTGTCCCAGGCCCAGCCTGTACGATTGATGAGGCAAAAAGTAAAAGAGAAGACAAGGTATAAAGGTTTGAAATGTGATCTGAAAAGGCGTTTAAATAGTCACTTGATTTTGACATTCCATTTAAATGGTGGAAGGCCTGATGGTGGCCTCCAAAAGGGTGCAAACAATGATAATTTTTTCATATTTCAGTATAAAAGCAAATTATCCAACAAAGACATTACCCAAACTGTTCAGATCCAGGTTTAATTATTTTACAACCCCAACTGATTTTCATGCTTGGTAATATTAATTGGCTTTGCACAAATCAACATACACTCCCAGGGGGACCTTTGAACCTGAAAATTACTGATGTTCTTTTTTTTTTTTTCCGGAACCAGGGATTGAACTCAGGCCCTTGCACTTGCCAGGGAAGCACTTATTCCACTGAGCCATCTCCCTGGCCCCTTGATGTTCTTAAGGCAGAATAAAATACCAAAAAAGTATATTCATTATAGATAAAAGGGTCCTTTTCAAATAGCTTTGGTTATAAAGTGCGAACTATCATTTTTCTTCTTCCTTCAGTTCAACAGCAGTAGTTATGACAATTTCCATTCTCTTGGCAATCTGCATTGGCTAACTTTTCTGGTGTTATTGACTGTCATTATCCTTGAGACAAATTAATTCAATTTGCTTCTGTTTTCACAGAAGGGGAAGGGTCATCTGAGGGTAAAGGAGGTTATGTGATGGCTTCCCTTCCAAAATATGGGATACAAGTTTTTACCAGATGATCAAAATTCAATTACAAAAACAAAAGAGGGAACTATCCCTACAAAATTTACACTTCATAGACCTCATTTGGCAACCCATACTATTAATTTTTTAATTCTACAAAATATGGAGGTACAGCAGCAGAAAGATAAGCCCATCAGGTAAAGCAAATAAGCTAATTTAAAGTGGAGGATATACTTGTGTTTTGCTGGAACTTGCTGTCTGGCTGTATCATGAAATCAGTTCTGGAAAAAAAGTTGATAATGATGAAGTTAGATACATTCTGGAGCCTGTTGAAGAAATTGACTCAGAATGCTGAGAAGATGATAAGCAAAACAGGACTCAAGAGTCTGAATAAGTGATTGAATATATAGAGATAACAGACCTGAAAATTACTGATGTTCTTTTTTTTTAAATTTTATTTATATATTTACGTGTGTGTGTGTGTGTGTGGCCAGCTCAGCCCACCAGGGGGTGGGGCTGGCTGGCATGTGGTGCGAGGGGATTGAACCGCGGTCCCTGTGCTTTGCTAAGCTTGTTCTAAATAGGTGCTTTAGACCACTGAGCCATCTCACCAGCCCTACTGATGTTCTTAAGACAGAATAAAATACCAAAAGAGTATATTCATTATAGATAAAAGATTGAATTCCTCCCAAATTCATCTGATAAGATATCTTTGCTAATTGACAAACAACAAAACATGACTAATCTACTTATAATTACAAACTTCTAAAATTGTATTGTTACTAAATTCAATTTGGTCAAAATATGTTTGAATGCACTCTGATTTTGCAAAGATGTTTGTTTATTTTGTGTGTTTATTATTTGTCCATTCTGTGAATACCTATTCCCTTTTTATTTTGAGCTTGACAATTTTTCTCTTTTCCTCTTTTTTCTTTTACATTTTTGCATCATTTGTTCATAATATAATTTGAGTTATAGATATTGTTTTTGGTACTGGAGATCACACTCAGGACCTTACACTATTAGCCAGGCAGGTGCTTATGCCACTAAGCTATCTCTCCAGCTGGGATATAGACTTTAAGGCATGCTTCTACCTGGATTACCAGCTAGTCTAAGCAATATTAGAATTGTTTCCTCACAGCTCACCAAAAAACAAAGGTAATTAGCCGGGGAGATAGCTCAGTAGAATAAGCGCTTGCCCGGCAAGCTCAAGGACCTGAATTCAATCCCTGGTTCTGAAAAAAAAAAAAGGCAAAAAATAAAGGTAATTAGTGGTTGGCCAGATAGCTCAGTGGACTAAAGCACCTGCTTAAGCAGGTGCAGGGATCAGGGTTTGATCCCTGTCATGCACTGAGCCGGTGATTGAGAATGAGCGTGGTGGTGTACATTTATAATCCCAGTGCTTGGGAGGCTGAAAACAGGATGATTGCTGTGAGTCTGATCTGTGTAGTGAGACACTGTAGACCCTGTACTAAAACATATTTTAAAAATTAAGGAAACTAAACAAAATTCTTTAGGGTGGTGAAAGCTTATTGGCCAGGACTCCAATTGATGAATATAATGGTGTCTAACCTTTGTTTATTAATAAGGAACCTCCAATGGTCTCAATAGTTTCTTGGCAGACACCCCCAAAAATTGGTCATAGTCAAAACATAAAGTTTTCCAGAAAACGTAAAATAAAGTCTTCTCAAAAAAAGATGGTCTTGGTACAACACTAAGTTAAGAAATATATGTTTTTACATGTGTATAATAATTTATTATTGTTAATCTCATGGTATATTAAATGTATTCATGACTTTAGATGCATAGATCTTCCAAAATGTAAAACAACTATTGTTTACTGTGATATGACTTTCCTTTAGATTCAGATCTCTGCATTTAACAACAACATTTACACAATGTACATCCCATTAAAGTTCAACTAGTTAGGTAAAAGCTTCTTATGTGTTTGATAGAAATGATTGGGTAAAAGGGTTATGTTATGTCAAAGTGAAAATTTAAGTATGTTACAAAATGTCATCATGATTGTGATGCTGCTGTGCTATATATGGTTTTGATTTCTAAATTTCTGTGTAAAAACATGTAACTGTTGTCTTGTAACATTCTATAGGAAAAAAACATCCTATAGGGATTTGAATACTAGAATATCCATGGTTTCTGGAAAATAACAGTTCCATTTTATGTTCTAAGATGTTTGATATTCAGATAAGATAGCAATGTCAAGCTCACTGCCTCCATCAGAATATAATATCATTGGGCTAGCCAGATAGCTCAGCAGATTAAAGTGCCTGCTTAGGCAGATGCAGGGGCCAGGGTTCAATCTTCAGGGTGCTGTGCTGGCCCACCCCCAAGGTGCACTGAGATGGCAATTGAGACTGGGCATGGTGGCACGCGCCTGTAGTCCCAGTGCTTGGGGGGATGAAAATAGGAGAACCACTACAAGTCCAATCTAGGTAGTGAGACCCTGTAGACCTTGTTGACCCTGCACTAAATGTATTTTTAAAAAAAAAAAAAAAAGAGAGACTGTAATGTCATTAATTTTTTCTTCTGCATGTTCAAGAACTGAGGTTTGGAGACCAACAATTACAGACAGATGGGCTAAGAGGATAGCTAATATTTTGGCCCTGGACTTCCAAGGTCAATGAGAGCCCAGGCCATAAGAGAACTTCTGCTGCAACATGCTAACTTGGTTGAGTCTCTGATCTTCTGATCAAGGAGATTATGGGATCACAGAGGAAAGTGATTCAACGAGGTATAGTGTGCCTAACGAGACTCAATTAGGAGAGAAAAAAACTCTCTCAAACTTTCTCAAAAGCAATTTGGTCAGTGGTTGTGGCTCATCCAATGGCTGACACTGAAAGAACTAAGAAGTGCTATACGTGGTTGCAAAATAATTCCTGTGCAGACTTAACTAACATTGATAGAAAAAAAAAGATTAATAGGGATCTCTCTTTAACTTGATCTTAAATATCCAGTAGAAAATTATAGCCATGCTGCAAGTGTGGAGGAGAGCTTCTGCTCTGTCCGGTCCAAGCCCAGGCCTGTGGTGTGAGAGAGGCCTTTCCCCGAATTCTCAGGGCCTACCCCCACCCCTGCCACACCCAGCATAGCCCACCCTCTGAGAGAGAACTTCCCCCACACCTCTGGCCCGCTCCATATATAACCAACCCCTGGCCCTGTGAGTATTGGGGAGAGCTTCTGCTCTGTCCTGTGCCCCCCCCACCGCTGGTCCAAGCGCAGGCCCAGCCCAGTCCCACCTCATGAGAGAGGCCTTTCCCCATGTTCTCCGGACCTCCCCAATCCTGCCAGACCCAGCACAGCCTGCACTCTGAGAACTTCCGCCGCTCTCTTGGGAGTCCTGCAGACCCACCAAAGCACAGCCTCAGAGAGTGTGTGGGAGAGCATCTGGGCTCTCTCACCCCTGTTCCTCATACACCTTCAGACCCACCCCAGACCTGGCACACAGGCTTGGGGTAAAACCCTGCAGCTAAAGTCCCTGCAGTGAGACTAGGGTCAAAACCACACAGCTAATCCAGGAACATCTTACCAGAGGGATACAGCAAGCCCACCTCCAAAGGAAACAACAATAAGGAGCTGAGCACAGTAGACAGACCCAAGCCAGGCACAACTGCATGAACTAGAACTTGGTATATCAGTACCCGAATTTCAATAAGTGATAAGGATATAATTGCACAAAAGCTCTACACCAAAGGTCAGAGGTCAGTGCTATATGAAATGATAAAGACAAGGAGTGAAATGCAATCTCAGGCCTTGACCCCACCCATAACAAGTGCAGGGGACACTAGCACAGCTGAAATAAATGAATCAATGTCAGAAGTAAATAAACAACAGCAGAAAGATATAGAGGAACTCAGAGCAGAATTAATTTCTGGAACAAAAAAAAAGAAAAAGAAAACTCTGAATTCATAGCATCTGAACTTAAGAATCAAATGCAGAAACATATGGAGGAAATACAATGCCCACCCGGAGCAAATGCAGTGGACACTAGCTTAGCTGAAATATATGAATTAGTAGCGGCGGAAATAAATAAGCAACTGCAGAAAGGTTTAAAGGAACTCAAAGCAGAATTAATGTCTGAAATGAAAAAAGAAATCTCTGAACTCATAACACCTGAACTAAAGAATCAAATACAGAAACATTTGGACGAAACCTAATCTGTAAAAAACTCTGCACTAAAAGAATTAATAACTGCTTCTAAAGAAGACACTGATTTAAAAAAATACAGGAGATTAAAAAACTTCCTTGAATGAGCAATACAGGAAAGAAATACATTGCATGTAGCAGAGCCAAAGAGATGTAGAGGAACTTAAAATCTCAATCGCAAGCTTGCAAAATCATTTGAGTGAAAGTAAAGATAGAGTTTCAGATCTTGAAGATGCTGGTGCAACTAGTGAAAAGGTAAGAAAAGATCTTGTAAAAAAAACAAGGTGCTCCAGGAAAATGAAATACCTTGGAATTAACCTAACTAAAGAAGTCAAAGATCTTTTCAATGAAAATTACAGTACTCTTAAAAAAGAGATCCTAGAGGATTTC
>NW_004524862.1:454322-468275 GCF_000260255.1 Octodon degus
CTAGGGATGCAAGGATGGTTCAATATTCGAAAATCTATCAATGTAATACACTATATCAATAGGGTGAAAACTAAAAACAACATGATCATCTCAATTGATGCAGAAAAGGCTTTTGACAAAGACCAATACTCATTCATATTCAAAGTCCTACAAAAAATTGGAATAGAAGGTCTCTACTTCAATCTGATAAAAGCCATCTATGACAACCCAATGACTAATATAATTCTCAATGGGGAAAAACTGAAATCTTTTACTCTAAGATCGGGTACAAGACAAGGATGTCCTCTCACGCCTCCTATTCAATATAGTTCTGGAATCAATGGCTAGAGCCATTAGACAAGACGGAGAAATAAAAGGAATAAGAATAGGTAAAGAAGAAGTGAAACTATTATTATTTGCAGGTGACATGATACTTTACTTGGAAGACCAAAAGAATTCCACCAAGAAACTACTAGAATTGATAAACAAATTCAGTAGCATAGCAGGATACAAAGTCAATACCCAAAATTCAATAGCATTCCTCTACACAGATAACAAACACACTGAGAGGGAAATTAGAGAATCAATACCTTTTACAATAGCCCCATGAAAAATGAAATATCTTGGAATTCATCTAACTAAAGAAGTCAAAGTTCTTTTCAAGGAAAACTACAGTACTCTGAAAAAAGAGATCGTAGAGGATTTCAGAAAATGGAAAGATATTCACTGCTCCTGTATAGGAAGAACCAACATCGTGAAGATGGCCATACTCCCAAAATTGTTGTATAGATTTAATGCAATCCCTATCAGACTACCACCAACATACCTCCCAGACCTAGAGAAATTGTTCCTAAAATTTATTTAGGACCAAAAAAGACCTAGAATAGCAAAGGCAATCCTGGCCAACAATACAAAGCAGGAGGCATTACAATTCCTTACTTGAAATTATACTACAAAGCTAGTGTAATAAAATCAGCATGGTATTGGCAACAAAATAGACCTGAAGATCAGTGGAATAGATTAGTAGATGCAGAGGCCTCTATGAACACACTGAGCCACCTGATCTTCGACAAGGGGGCCAAACATGCTTACTGGAAGAAAGATAGTCTCTTTAACAAATGGTGTTGGAGAATTTGGCTCTCTACATGCCAAAAACTAAAACTTGACCCACGTTTACCACCATGCACTAAACTAAAGTCAAAATGGATTAAAGAACTGAGTATTAAATCAGAAACACTAAATCTCCTAGAAGAGAAAGTAGGAGGATCTCTTGAAGACATAGGAGTAAGCAAAGAGTACATGAATAGAAATCAAATTGCATGGGAAGTACTTGAAAGAATTAACAACTGGGGCCACCTCTTATTAAGAAGTTTTTGCACGTCAAAAGAAATTATCAACAAAGTGAAAAGACAACCCACAAACTTCAAAAAAATTTTAACTAATAGGCACTCAGACAAAGGTCTGCTCTCTAGAATTTATAAAGAACTAAAGGACATTAGGGCCCCTAAATTTAAAGACCCAAAACAGAAATGGGCCTTTGATATGAGCACACACTTCTCAGAGGATGAAATTAAGGAAGCAAATAAATATATGAAAAATGCTCCTCATCACTAGTCATTTGTGAAATGCAAATTAAAACAACACTGAGATACCATCTCACCCCAGAAAGAATGACTATCATAAAGAAATCAACCAACAACAAATGTTGGAGAGGCTGTGGGGAAAAGGGAACCCTTCTCCACTGTTGGTGGGAGTGTAGACTGGTGCAACCATTATGGAAATCAGTATGGAGACTCCTTAAAAAACTAGGACTGGAAATTCCATTCCAGCCTGCTATCCCCCTACTGGCAATTTTCCAGGAGGAACTGAAAGCATCATATCATAGTGATATATGTGTACCTATGTTTATAGCAGCACAATTTGTGATAGTCAAATCTTGGAAACAACCAATATGCCCATCACATGTGGAATGGTTGAAAAAGATGTGGTACTTTATGTAATTGAGTATTACTCAGCTATAAAGAATGATAAACTCAAAGCCTTCATATTTAAATGGATGCCAGTTAAAGATATATTTATAAGTGAAATAAGCCAGACACACATGTGTAAGTATAATATTGTCTCCCTAGTATAAGAACTTAAAAGAGGAATTACACATAGAAAGTTACAACATAAATAAAAGGAAAGTGAGAACTTGAGGATTGGACAATGGGGAGTGGACAAGGAAAAAAGCTGGGAAACATGACAGGGGCAAAGCCATACATTTGTATGCATGAGATGGGTGGGGCAGTGATCCTGAGGTACATCAGCAGGTTTTTGAGACTAACGGTTGGCTGGTGAGATTCTCACCCTGGCTAACTCTATATGCTGGTGCCTGTGAGTCAGGCAGCTGCACCAAGGATGGCGATGTGTAACAGAGGGGTCACGCTTGGAGTGCCTGCCATCCTGGTCTTCTAAATATGTACTTCTTGTCATGACGTCATTTATTGCCATAATGCTCTCAAGTAAAGATTTTGGTTTTTTTTTAAAGGGTGACAAATGAAAAAAAAGTCACAAGAATAAGAAAAAAAATGTCACGGGTCTGTCCTGTTACAATTCTGTATATGGTTAGATTTCTAAATTTCTTTATAAAATTATGTAAATGCTTATTTCTACCTTTATAAAATTATTTTTCCTACATATTCTGTAAGGTCTTTAAGTTCAACATACCAATATTTGATGGAAAATACCTGTTCCATGATATGCCAAAGATGTTTGATGTTTAGACAGACAGAGTAAACCTAACTGCATATATTACAGGTTAATAATAAGCTTCTCTTCTGGAGGGTTAACAACCTAAGTTAGCAGTTCAAAATTGGAGAAAAGAAAGGGCTGCAAGGACAGCCAACATTTTGGCCCTAGCCTTTCAAGGTCAGTGAAGACTTGGGACATAGGAGAACCTGTACTGTAACAACATGTAACTCAGTTGCACTCCAAATTTTCTAATCAAGAATATCATGGAGCCACAGAGGAATGTGATTGATGATGTAGAGTGTGCCTGGGGAGAGTCACATGGAGAGAAAATACATTCTCTCAGGCTTTCACAGAGAGCAAATTGGTCAAGCAATGGCCATGACTCATCCTCATGGCTGACACTGACAAAGGATCTACATAGGGCGGTACAGGGATACAGGATAAATCCTGAGGGTACTTGACTGACCATATCATATACAAAAGTTACATTTCTTGCTATATAGGTCTTGCTTTATCTTGGTCTTAACCACCCAGAAGAAAAGTATAAAAATGAGGTATATAAAGTAAAGCCATATTAATACAGTGAGCTATAAAAGGTTCAAGTCACTAACTTCTGAAGATAACCCACTAATATTATAGACTGCTAGACAGTGTTGGATTGTTTAGCTGAATTCAAACACCTTAGTATTTAGATGCTAAAAGAATATTCACCCCTGACAGGACTAAACAAAAACAGGGGATACAAAGGAAAGATCGTTTTTTATTTATACATGCAAAATAGTTAGGATAGCTATACAGCTACTTTTGCTTAATTCAATGAGAAGAAAGAGATGTACTAACAGTATTTGGACAGGATATCCTGTCTGCTTCTTGTACTATGGATAACCACTAAGACAATAACAATGTACAATGTACTGATTATTGAAATTGTTCTATTATTCAGCTTTGAAACTGTCTCATTCATATTTATTTCTCAATAAGATAATAAATAAATAAATCTTAAAAAAGAAAATTATAACCACAAGATGTAAGAAACAACACCATAGTAACATTACCTATAAAAGGTTCAAATCACTATCTACTTCTGACAATTGTCGGCTTATACTGATGACTATTGTTATGGATTGTTGCTCTATATAGGGATAACTTGCTGAATGCAGGTACGAAAATACTTTGGACTGAAAACTTTAGTCTAAATGAGTAAGTTCATCAAGAAAGAAAAGGTCATCTTGAGAGTTCTCCAACACAACTCCTTCAACTTGAATTGGCCACTCATCATTCATACTACAAAACAGAAAAGAAGGAGATGTAGGGAATGACTGAAGATGGAAACTGGTCACATGTGGGAAGGTAAGGCAAGGCCAAAGTTCCTAAAGAAAAAAAAAAGTTCCTAAAGCAGTCAAGCTACCTCAGTCTTGAGAAAAACATTTTTCCACAGATAATTCCCATCATTAGTCAAGAGGCAACTCTATCTCATGATGCTAATTTTGGAAAGAATATAAATAAATGCACCAATATTGTTTGTTTACTTCTCCTCTCATTAGACAGAGGACCACCCATCTGACCTCATATTTTGTATCTTCTCTATATTTTCCTCATCCCATTGCCATTTCTCCATGGGATGATCTACAATACTGTTTTCTTGAAGAAGAGTGGGCACAAAACAGAACCTTCCTTATATTAGAAATATGTGGAAAGAGGAAGTGGAACACCAATAGGGAGTCTGAGATCTAAAGCAAAGAAGGATGTGATGAAGGGATGGGTGTAGCTGGATTGCCTGGACTGAAATTCACAAGGCTGATGGGAGACTGGAATAGAATGACTTTCATAAAGCATGTACAGCAGTACTAACTTTCACCTACAATAGACATCCTTGCCAGCAGAATGGATGCAGATGGACATGACTATCATGAGAACAGGACCACCAGAGAATAAACCTAGATGGCTTTTCCTGTATATTTTAGTAAAATTATAAGTAGATGAAACTATTATTGTGGTATGTGGAGTTTTACAACCAGACTGTGGCTCAGCAATGCCCCTAACTCTTCGGATCAAGCTTACCAAGGCCATTCCAGCTCAGATGAAGTAGATTGTGTACTAACCCATACACGGGACACCCTTTCTGATCCAAATTTGAGGGATCCAATCAGTCCTGTGGCCTCACAAGACCACACTTTGGCCTGTCAATAAGTCTCCCCAATAGCTACACTCTGTTCAGTTCTAGATCTACTTGCCTCCACTCAGTCATATGGCACCTCAGGGCCTATTCTCAAACACTAGAACTGAATTGCTCCAGTTTCCATAACCTTCCCTCCACCCTCTGCTCTGGGGCCTCCCCTCCCCTGCCTGCTCATAAATCCAAAGTCCAGGCCCTTCAGACACTGGGGGAATAAGGGAAATAAGAAACCCTATTGAACAAGCACCACAAAAACAGCAGGGTTCTCTGAATCTCAGAACAATCCTGAGTTCCTGAACCACAATCACCAGAAAGGTGACAGCTCAGCATAGCCAGTGTGGACACATGGGAGAGATTCTATTGAAGAAATCAAAACAAGCTGAAAACTGGACCCTAAAGCCCCAGCCTGTGGAGGGAACCTCCATTGAGAAATAGGATGTCATTTCACAAGAGTGTGATGGAAGAGGATGTTAGGGGAGCTTGGAGGAGCAGAGAAGCCAGAGTTCTACAGCACAAGTCTGCTTCTGAATATCTACATCTACAAATTCCAGACAGGTGACTAATAGAAAAACAGACCAATTTGCAATGAGAAATTTCCTAGAAAAGTCTGAGTCTCAAGTTTATCCATTATACATCTCAGAAGAGGGACAACAACATGGTACTTGTTCAGTTCTCCCTTTACACATATACACTAGTCACCAGCAAAAAGTTGGCTGGAGACTTGGAGAGTTTTAGCTTCCTGGTGGTGCCTCTCTCTGCTCCTACCACTACTCAGCTCCTCCTGGTATTCCTGCTGGAGTTGGGGTTTTTCCAGGAGTCTCCCTCTTGGGCTTATTACATCCATAAAGGAACAAAGAACTTAGAAAATTCTCAGCAGGAAGAGGAACCTACAAATACACAACCAGCTAAGGGAATTCTCAGGGCTTTGGGAACTGCAAACAGTTATAAACTTTTCTCTTAGTGATGACAGGTTTCTTCATTGGAAAATTCCCAAGTACATCATGTGAAGTGACATTTTCCAGTGCATAGAAAGTCTGCTCTGCTCTTCCTCATGGTGATAGATATATGACTTCTGTCTGGGAGATAAGTGCTTCACAGAATGCTCCAGGTTCTGCAGTAATCACTCAAAATACTGTGCTGTTGTTTTCTGTTTTGTTTCATTTCATTTTCTTTTGTTTCCCTTTGGTTTGTTTTTTGAAGACAGGATCTAGCTCTACAATCCAGGCTGGCCTCGAATTCCTTATTATCCTCATGTTTCAGGCTTCCAACCACTGAAATTACAGGCATGGAACACCACGCCAAGGTCCTAAAAGTTTCATGAAATGAGAGGAGAGGAACATGGGTTGGGACTTCCTGACCTGCTGTTGAGAAGAAAGTAAACCCACAGAGGCATCTGTTGCTGACACTCTGAACCTTTCCTAACCTCTCCCTGATTCACCTATATAAGGTCACCAACAGTGACAAGCACATCCCTATCTATACCTTGGAATACAGGCTTAGGAATAAACCAGTCCTGAACTGATGAGCACCTGGATGACCTGACATGGCTCAAGGAAGTATCTGTGAAAGGCCACCTTCTGGAGTCAGGGAAACCAACCCAAACATATGACCCAAGTATAAATTGCTAAATTATTATGGCCCTAGCTCAATATGGCTGAATCTCCAAAACAATAGCTTATCTTCCCAGGGGCCACTTTCTCCTTCATCCCTATTGCAGCCTCAAATACAGCTTCCTTTTACCTTTTCCTAATGAACTGGGAGCCCCAGTCAGCTCCTTAGGTGTCACTGAATCTGCCCTTCAAACTCTGCCCTTAGCAAAAATCCATATAAACCCAGCTCCCCTATGTCTCAGGTCAGAGGATCTCTGCCATCACTCAGCAATCCTTTCTGAGTCCTCAATAACAATAAATTCCCCTCCCCTTTCTTTTACCTCTGCTTCTCTGCTGCACTGAAAAACCTAACATTTTGGTGTCATGGCTGGGATAAGCAAAGCATGTGGCTCCTGGGGGGTCAATCCCCAGTTCTGAGCCCCTCTGATTATGGGCCACTCTACTGTCTTCTGGGACCTGCCTATTTGCTGTTGCTAGCTTGCATCCAACACTGTTCCATTTCTTGTAGGTCAGTCATTTCTCAGTTCTCAAGGTTTCCTGTCTTGATTTCTCAGCCTGACTCAGAAATTGTGGGCCCACATCAGGATATCCACTGCATAACCCTTAGGCTGGAGAAGCTGCCCTCATGTTCCTTGTGTAGGGTTACTGCCCTCATCCCCTGAGGCAGGATACTAACCCTCCTGTCCCTGGGACCCTTCCTTTTTTGCTCAGTGATGGCTGAAGAGAAAAAGGTGGGGATTTTTTTCTCATATTTAGATCTCTCTGTGGAGTGTGAAGCTCTTGACTCAACTCAAATTCAGTCACTATGGGAAATATTCCTTCCCACCCTCCAAAAGACACACTGGCTCCCCTGGCCTCCAGGAGGCCATAAAACCCAAAAGATTACTGCCAGATGGCTTGGCTGCAATGCAATGGCAGCTAGTGTCCCAAAGGGGAAATTTTTGACCCCTTAATCTTCCCAAGTAAAAACTTCTGTTATCACAGTGGCAAATGGTCAGAAAGCCCTTTACATAAAGGCCTTTATTGCTCTCAGGACATGCACCTCCCTCCTTCACACATGTGGGGTGACTCAAATACTTTTGGCTCATCCCACATCACTAGCCCCTTACCCTATCCTCCTCAGGATGCTCCTCCCCCTGCTTTTACCACTACCCCACACCCACTACTCACCCAACCACCTCAGTCTCCACAGAGTTAGATCCCCCTGAGTCTCTGCCACCATCACTTTGCCTTCTGACATTCTCAACTCCTCTCCTCTCCTCTGCTGCCTCCTCATCTGCCCCTCACCTCTTGCCATCTGACACTTCAAACTACCCTCCCCCTGCCATCCCTTTACCCTTCTCTCTCCCTGCCCCCACTCCATCCCTTTCTGCCCTCTCCCACCAATTTGCACCCCGTTTAAAATCCTCACCATCCCAACCCATGTCTCTAGCTCATTCATCCCAAAGGCAGTTTTTGTCTCTTCTTTCTCCAAGTTTCTCACTTTGGGACAAAGTGTGATCTTGGAACAGCTAATGGCACATTCTTCCCAGGGCCATGCACCTCCCCCTACCCCCCCCACCCCCGTGATCTGCCCAGGGGCTGGAGCTGGAAGCAGGGACAACAGCCCACAGAGCATGGGGCCCTATCTATCCTGCTTTTCCTCCAGAGCCTGTTGCTCACTTTCCCTCACCCACCTCAGAAGGTAGCCCCTCTTTATGCCACAAGAAAGGCATTCTGAGTTAGTGGCTTCCTGGTCCTTCCCCAGACTGTGCCTAAATCAGGAGAAAAAAAGTCTTCCTCTGGTTCTGTTCCTGTCAATTAGCCCCAGATATCTGTTGCAAGCTGCAAAAGCTGGAAGTGTCTCAGGAATGCATTTGTCTCAGTTGATGAAAATTGCTCAGAAAGTGTTTTCATAGTAGAAAGGATGCACATATCAATACTTGATGGAAAATACCTGTTCCATGTTATGTCTAAGATGTTTGATATTCAGACAGATATTGAAGTTAAACCCAACTGCATAAGATGTAGGGTAATAATAAGCTTCTCTTCTGGAGGGTTAACAACCTAAGTTTGCAGACCAAAAATTAAAGAAGTAGAAGGGCTGCAAGGACAGCCAACAATTTGACTATTGCCTTTCAAGGTCAGTGAAGACTCAGGACATAGGATAACCTATTCTGTAACATCATGTAACTCAGTTGTGCCCCACATTTTCTGATCAAGGAGATTATGGGCCACAGAGCAAAGTGATCAATGATGTAGAGTGTGCCTAAGGAGAGTCACATAGAGAGAAAACATTCTGCCAGGCTTTCACAGAGAGCATATTGGTCAAGCAATGGCCATGACTCATCCACATGGCTGACACAGAATAAGGATCTACAAACTGAGGTACAGGATTACAGGGTAAATCCTGAGGGTACTTGACTGACCTTATCAGATACAAAAGTTACATTTCTTGTTATATAGATCTTGCTTTATCTTGGTCTTAACCATCTAGCAGAAAAGTATAAAAACAAGGTATATAAAGTAAAGCCATCTTAATGAATAGAGGGATTTGTTCTAATAGTGTTTGCAAATAAGATATCATGTCTGCATCTTGTATAGCAAATAACCACTAGGAAGAGAGTATGCAATGTGTTAATTATTGAAACTGTCATACCGATTTGATTTGAAACTGTCTCATTGCTATATGTCTCTCAATAAAATTATGGAAAAAATAAAATAAAATAAAGTAAAGCCATATTAATATGTTGAGCTGTGAAAGGCTCAAGTCAACAACTTCTGTGGATAACCCACTACTATTGTGGACTGCTAGACTGTGTTGGATTGTTTTGCTGAATTCATGCACCTATAGTATTTAGATGCCAACAGAATACCCATTTCTGACATGACTAAACGAAAAAAAAGCAATACAAAGGAAGGACCATTTTGTATCTGTATATGCAGAATAGTTAGAATAGATATACAGCTACTTTTGCTTAATTCAATGAGAAGAAAGATTTGTACTAATAGTGTTTGGACAAGATATTCTGCCTGCATCTTCTACTATGGATAACCACTAAGAAGATAACAATGTACAATGTATTAATTATTAAACTGTCCTATTAATCAGTTTTGAAACTCTCTCATTGATATTTGTTTCTCAATAAAATAAATTAAAATTAAAATAAAAAATAGAAAGGATGCACAATGGAAATATAGACAAGAAAAGGGGAAAGTGATGACGGCAGCCTATATGAAGGAGAGCCAGTTGATAAACAGGGACAAAGTCATAATCCCCTTGATCCAGACCAGTGTACTGAATGTAAAAAGAAGGCGTATTTCAAGTGAAAATGTCCAAAGCTGCTAGAGAAGGAAAGGAAGGAAGTGTTTTTGATGTAATCAGAGAAAGTTTCAGATGGATGAGTTTGTGGGTCTCTGTCTCTCAGTCCCAAGATATTAACTGCCAATGGAGGGAAAAAAGCCTGGTAGACTTTTGGTAGATTCTGATGCAGCTTTGTCAATAGTTACCCAGCTGATGGTCCCACTTGAAAAACAGAAAGTGCTCTGTATTTTCCCAGTGCTGGGGGGGGGGGAGAGAATCCCCCAGGTCTGTCAAATCATGTGCCCCCAGTAATAGTGGAGTTAATGGGATGTGGGAAGCCAGTTTTTTGAGACAATGCCTAATAGCCATAAAAGCTTAAAGAGATTAAACACCACATTCAAAGGCTTCAAGAGACAGGTATATTGAGGGAAGTGTTAGTCCCCCTAAAATATGCTCTTGCCAATCTGAAAGCCTAAGACAAATAAATATTGTCCTGTCCAGGACTTTTGAACTGTAGGTGCTATGGTTGTCACCCTCCACCCTACTGCACCTAACCCTTATACTCAAACAAACATCTTTTCAAAATCAGAATTCATTCAAATATATTTTTGGGCAAATTAGATAATAACTTTTTAAAGTTTGTAATTATAAAAAGGCTAGTCAGGGCTGGTGAGATGGCTCAGTGGTCTAAAGCACCTACTTAGAACAAGCTTAGCCAAAGCACAGGGACCGCGGTTCAATCCCCCAGCACCACATGCCAGCCAGCCCCATCCCCAGGCAGGCTGAGCTGGCCACACACACACACACACACACACACACACACACACACACACACACATAAATAAATAATAAAAAATTAAAAAATTAAAAAAATAAAGACTTCTCTGAATTAAAAAAATTGGTTAGATAAATGTAATACATGTTGTTGTTTACACATTATAACTTGAGTGTCTCTGACTTATTCATATTTCATGTGTTAAAGATGCTCTTGATACAAAACTAAATTAAATAATGACAATTTGTTATTGCTAATGTAATGGTGTAGTAAATATATTCATGCCTTCTAAATGTACAATATTCTAAAATATAAAACTGAGATTATTTATAATGTTTTTTTCAGATTTAAACATATCCCTTTCTCTTATTTTTTTAAGTGGAATATGAAGAGATTTATTAGGATGCTAAGAGTGAATGACACATTAGGACTCCTTATGTAGTGAAGAATATATTTGACCCACACTGTGGCAGGAAACAGAGGTGTGGGCACCCAGAGCTGGTGCCAGTGGCCACTGAGGCAGTAAATCCTAATCCAACAGAGAAACTTCCTGCTTGTACCCTAGCTTCCCGCCAGGTCTCTATGATCTGCCCACACCCTCCACTCTGGCATAAGGTGACCCAGCTGCCTGTGCACCTCCTGTTATTTGAGCCTTGGAAGAAAACTTCTCAAGCTATCAGGCCCTCCACAGTAACTTGCCCTCAGAGAAATCCCAGTGCAAGAGGTTGGAGGGGCTGGGGAGATAACTCGTTGGCATAAGTCTTGCCTAGAGAGTGTACTGGCTCAGCCCAAGTCAGCTGGCTCCCTGGCCCACTCCCTGGGGCTATGTGTGGAGTTCTCCACACATCCCTGCAGTGCACTGCTCTGCCACCCTCAGGCTGGGGCAGGAGCAGGGCTAGGGCATGAACACATCATGCTGTCAAAAGCACCCGGGGATACATAAGAGACACCTGGACATTAGCCCGTAACCCCATAGAACACACACAGCCTCCCAGATGCTGAATTCCCTGGTGAGCATAGATAACTCCTTGCCATGGTGTCACATGCAACTATTCTGCGTGCCAGTCAAGAGGCTCCAAGTGACCTAGGTTGACTCCCATCCTATCCTTCATACAGCAGGACAAACAGAGCTCCATCCTGGCTCAGGTTTCTCTTGGCTCTTTCTGCCTCTAAATGATGCTACCACTGTGCTTCTCTCTGGTTTGGGCATTCGCTCATTTTTTTTTGGGGGGATGGGTAAAAAAAAAAAAAACGATGGCAGAGAAGAGGATGAGGAAAAAGTATCCCGTAAGACAAAAACAATACAAAGCCCAGAAACCAAATTTAGACAATATTCTATAACAAAGCTACTGAAAATATTTCAGGCTAAGACAGATAATATACATAACTCTGGAGGTAGAGTCTCATGGAGAGCCAGAGGCTTAGACCAAGAACCGTTCAATAGACTGCTGGATGGACTGGATCTGCTGCTTCAACTGAGAGCCTGCTTTGATGCTGATGGAACTGGCAATGACTGGCCAGGAGACCCCACAGGCCTGCACCAGAACTATCAGGCCCCCCACAGTAACTTGCCCTTGGAGGCTGGAGATCTAATACAGCGATTATTAGATAAGAACATAGGACACGTCTTATCTTCACAGAGCAGCGGGAGATGCAGGATGATCTCTAGGGGCTCTGCATCTGCAGCCATCACGATACATTCTGAGGTGCCCCTGTTGAGGATTTTGGTGGCCTCGTTGGCTCCTGTTTGTAGTTGCATGACTGCTGGACAAGGTCCAGTAGCTTCTTGGTGAGGTGCGCATCTGCGAGGGTATAGCCCTTTGGGTTTACATCAGCCTCAGTCATGGCTGCTGCTCCCTGGATTCCTTGCTCTCCACCTCCCTTTCTCTTATGCTCCCAGTATTTCTAATAAGAGTTTCATGTCAAGCCAAGATGAGAACATCAGTCAAATGATAATTTTCTAATAAAAACTTATGCGATGTGTATGCTTTGTGTGTGCCATTACATTTAGAAATGGTTAGCCAAAATGGAGGTTTCATCATGACTGCTATGCTACACTACTATGTCTTACTTGATGTCAATTTTTTTCTGCAAAACATAACCATTGTCTGTTAACATTCTATAGGGATTTAACTACTAGAACATCCATGATTGGTAAGAAAATAATAGTTCTTTAATTACATTTTATATTAAGGTGCTTAATACCCAAATAAAGTATTGATAACTACGTGTAGGGCTGGTGAGATGGTTCAGTGGTCTAAAGCACCTACTTAGAACAAGCTTAGCAAAGCACAGGGACCATGGTTCAATCCCCCAGCACCACATGCCAGCCAGCCCCGCCCCCTGGTGGACTGGGCTGGACACACACACACACACACACACACATAAATAAATAAAATTTTTAAAAAATAATAATAATTAAGTGTATTGCTCCCAACTAAGTATACTAATGTTGACCCTCAGTCACCTGAGGGCATGACCCTTGCTAACCCTCACTTCATTTCCTAATCTCTTCCCATCTGTGGAAAGCTTAAAAGACAGATCTCAGTCCTCAAACCACACAGACAAATTTACCTAATCTTGCTTTTCATGTCTTCAATAATAGAGACAAAAAATTAACTATATACATGTGCCAGTTTCTGGCTGCAGCACTCAGGGCTCCCATCAAAGCAGAACCTAGGCAAGGTGATGCTAAGCCTAAACAAAATGGTGCCACCTGAGCCCTTCATGGGCCATGTTTCAAGTGCTGTGAAGAACACTGAGTGTGAGCCTGCCTCAACCTGTGGCCACCACCAGGACCTTGTCGCATCTGCAAGTTAGAAGGTCACTGGACATGTGACTGCCCTGTTCACCAGAGAGCTGATAAATCATCCAATTTCCTACCCTCACAGAAAAAAATTTACTGCAGCCATATCCATTGATAGTTGACCTGCTCAATCTTGCTGCTGAAGAGGATTGACAGGGCTAGGGATCCGTTGTCCCCCTTGAGGTATCTTTGTCAGAACCTTGAGTCTCACTGGACATCTCCAGTAAGATGCTCTTTACTTGTTGAAACTGGAGCCACCAAAAGTATTCTTCCAGAGTTTTCAGATCACTGTATTAGATCTCCAGCCTCCAAAGTAGGTGTTGATGGCCAACCTACACAACCCTTTCAGACAGCACCCATTCCCTGCTAACTCCAGACACTGTTCTTCACTCATTATTTCCTTTTCATCCCAACTTGCCCCACACCTCTCACGGGGAAAGATCTTCTCCAAAACCTCCATTTCTCTTTCACATCTCTCTCCTACAGTACTCATCCTACATATTCAACCTCAATGAGATACCAGCTCCTCCCACCTTCTTCCCTCTTCCATTGTTGACCACATACTCTGGGACACTTCCAGTATATATATAT
>NW_004524862.1:469137-473161 GCF_000260255.1 Octodon degus
TTTTTTTTTCAAATGACTTTTTACATGCATTTTGAATATAATCGCTGATTTTGGTTTTATTTACAAAAGCAGTACATCATTGAAGAAATTAAATACTTGATGTAACATAAAAAAACAAAATATAATCATATATAGGTCAAAGACTTAAAATTTCTTTCTTGGTGGTGAGATAATTGGCTAATTTTATTATGATTTCATGCATTCCTGTATTTTTTATAATAGTCATGATTGACATTTATTCTTAACTTACAGGAATGAATGTTCCTTTCATCCCCAGAACAACACTGACAAAACAGTATAGTGAAAGATAAAGCAGCAGTGAACCCCAGGTGTTGCCTTTCCTAAACCAGTTCCTAATCTCCTTGCTGTTCTGAAAAATATCCTCTGGTTGGGGTACATGAGGTATCAAGCAAGAATACATTGCAGTGCTGAGAAATGAGCTCAGCTCCAGCACATAACCGGCCAGCACACACCAGGGTGCCAGGCCCCAGCCCTCCTCCTGAGCAAGTCCCCAGCACTCACCAGGCACTCAGCACCCAGCAACCCAGAACTTCTGCTTAGAAAGGCAAGCAGAGGGCAGAGGAAATCTACAAAGAGAGGCAGCATTCATGGGAGGGTCTTCTCACCAAGACTAGAGGGCTTCGAGGGTGACAGGAGGGAGAGGGCTTAAGTCCCACTGTGGGGAGGGAAGGAAGTTAGTCTCACTTCCAGCACCACCTCCTCAGGAGCAGATACAAGGTGCCTGCTTCACACACAGAGAGGAAACCAACAGACACAGACAGGGATCTGGGGGATACCTCTATCCCCCACATGTTTCTTCACCCACTGGGTGGCTGCAGCGATGCTCTCTGTCTGGGTGACATCCAGGATCACTGTCTGCAGCCGGCCTAATGTCTACTTCCTCAGCTGCTTGGCCCCTTCTTCTATCAGACAGGCAGCCAGCACCCTCAAGCCTCTCATGTCCAGCTGTCTGGCCAGCAGGTTCCCGAAGCCCGAGCCACAGCCCATGATGAACACATACTTGTCTTGGAGGTGGCTCACCACCTGCCTTTCACGGCACCAGTGCACAAGGTGGAACAAGCCCACAAGAGCCAGCAGGAACAGCAGCATGACTTCCCAGAAGGCAGGGACAGGCACAGTAGTGAAAGCCCAGAGCTTGGCCCATGTTCAGCCAGAAGTAGAGGAGTAAGTGAGATCCCAGTCATCAGTCAAAGGTGACAGCCTCTGGATTACTTTCCATGGAATGTGGAATTACTCTTTGAACACTGGCTTTTAGAATTTCTTTTCTAATTTTTGCCCCACCTCTCAGCACTCTGAACTGCTTTGTGTTTCCTCAGGGTTTTTTGTAAGTTGTTTTGATTTGTTTTATTTGGGGGTTATGTTTTATTTTTCATTCCCTTTTTTGCAACAAGGTTTCAACATGTGCTGCAGGCTCATCTTCAACTCACTATGTAGCCCGAGCTGGCCTTAAATTCATGGAGATTGCCAGCGTCAGCTTCCAAAATGCATGTGTTACAGATGTGTGCCACCTTATTTGGTAGAACTCCTTTCTTTGTTCTCTAAATAAAAAATAAAAATATGTTTGTTACTGTAAACAGAAAAAAATTAATCTTTTGCTTATTTATTTGGTCCAGGGTCTCCCTACACAGGTCAAACTCATAGTGATTCTCCTGTCTTAGCCTCCCAAGAGCTAGGATTATGGGTATGTACCACCACTCCTGGCACGGAGTGCAGAAGATTCTGGGGCTGGCACATCACGTGGTATTGGGGTCCTTGTTCTTGTCAGGCACATGCTTCAACCTCTGAGCTATCTTCCCAGCCCCTGAACCCTCTTTCTTTTATTGATATAATGATACCCTTGATCTGATCATTCATGTTCTGCTCCAAGAAGAACATGACTAGTCAACAGCCTGCATAATTCCGTCAATTTCTCTCTGCCATCCTGTACCCCTACAGGAATCCATGGAATACCCCATGGCACAGGCCCCTCTCTGATCAGGGTCCAGGGTCAGAGTGTCTACTCAGGTCAGCACCTTACATCAAGGACCTTCTGACACAGGTAGGTGCTGTTGGCAGGCTGCACTTGTGGGGAAGACACATTTACAATGACCTCCCCCTCTCCACCAGGACTCCTCATCAGCCTCACCACTCAGAATACCTCCTTATGGAGGTAGAAATGAAGACACTTTCTTTCTCTCCAATACTACCCAAAATACCAGAGTGGACACCAAATGCTACCTTCCTGACACAGGAGCTACCTGGAAAGAGGGAGATCCCAATAAGGAGTCTGAGATCTGAATCAAAGAAGTGGGTGATGAGTGGATGAGGCTGTGTGGTGAAATGCCAGGACTGAAATTCCCAGAGCTGATGGGACACTGTAATATACTGACTTTCACAGAGCACATACAGCAGTAATGACTTTCACCTACTACAGATGGCCTTGCCCAGCTGAATGGATGCAGGTGGACATGACTGCAGCCATCTTGAATCGTAACCACTATAACTGCCCAACAATAATCCTCTCTGGATTTTTCCTTTATACATAGAAGAAGTGTAAGTAGATGAATCTGTTAGTGTGGTGTGTGGAGTTTTATAGCCAGAACACAGCTTCAGTCAAGTCCCTGACTCTGGATCCAGCTTACCTCAAACCAAGTTCATTCCAGTTCCCAGGAAGCAAATGTTGTCCTAACCCATATGTAGGACTCCATTTCTGACTCTAATTGGAGGGATCCTAACAATCCTGTTGCCCAAGAAGAACACACTTAGGCCTGTCAAAAAGTCTCCCTATTAAATACACTTTGAGCAGTCCTAGATGTACCTGCCTCTGCTCAGTCATATAGCACCTCAGGGTCTAATGTCACCATGAGGACTGAGCTGTTCCAGGTGCCCATGCAGTGCCCTCCACCCTCTGCTCTGGGGCCTTTCCTGCCTGCTCACACATCCAGAGCCCAGGACACTCACACACTGAGAGGGTACGAGCAGGAAAGTCTCCATTGAACAAGCACCAGAGATACAGCAGGATTCCCTGAATCTTGGACTGGGGTGCATGCCTGAACCAAAACCAACGGAAGGGTGACAGTTCAGTGCACATCCAGGGTGAATGTGTGGGCAGAGCATCCCCTGAGCAGACCAAAGCCTGAAAACAACAGCCTGTGTAGGGGCTTTCTGTGTGACACAGGAGCTGGGAGCAGGAGAGAAACCAGAGTTTTACACCTCTGTCGTGCTCCTGACTATCTATGTCTACCAGTCTCTGACAAGTAAATAACAGAATGACAGACCAACCAACAATGAGAAATTTCCTTAAAAAGTCTGAGGCTCAAGTTAATCCTTTACACACCCCAGAAGAGGGACAACAACATAGTACTTATTCAGTTCTCCCTTTAGACATATACACTAGTCACCAGCAACAAGCTGGCTGGAAACTTGAAAAGTTTTAGCCTCCTGGTGGTGCCTCTCTCTACTCCTGCCTCTCCTCAGTTCCTGCTGCTCTTCCTTCTGGGGTTAGAATTCTGCCAGAAGTCTCTCTCTTGGGCTTATTAACTCCATAAAGGAATAAAGAGGGCCCAGAGAAATAGCTCAGTAGAATAAGCACTTGCCTGGCAAGCGCAGGGTCCTGAGTTCAATCCTTAAAACCGAAAAAAGAAAGAAAAAGAAGAAAGAAAGAAAGAAAGAAAGAAAGAAAGAAAGAAAGAAAGAAAGAAAGAAAGAAAGAAAAAGAAAGAAAGAAAGAAAGAGCGAGCTTAGAAAATTCTCAGCAGGAATGGGAATCTGCAAATGAACAACCAGTGAAGGAAAGTCTCAGGGGTTTCGGGCTGCAACAAATTGCAAGTTGTATTCTTAGTGATGGCAGGTTTCTTTTTTTGTTGTTGTTGTTTTTCTTTTGTTTTGTTTTGTTTTTTCTGCTTTTATTTTTATTTTTTTTGATAACAATAAAATTCTTCATAGGAAAATTTGCATGGGTTTAGGTACACAATTTCTGTACAAGTATAGGCAGACATCATCAGATTTGTACTATCACATACAT
>NW_004524862.1:473261-483051 GCF_000260255.1 Octodon degus
ATATATATTTCCAGTACCGGGGATTGAACAAACATAATTTGCTGTCTCCTTACAAATGGTATTTGGTCTTCCTGTACTTAAACATAATAGCTCCTATCATTTAGTTCTAGATCTCAGGATTACCAATAATTCATTTGTACCTATTCTGGCACATGGTTCAAAGATTTCAGCTCAATAAACACAGACACTGGAAACAGGCACGATATGCCATAGTCAGTAGATCTAAAGTAATAGAGGCAAATGGGCTTTTAAAAGCTCACCTTGCCAAACTTATCCTGGCACTGCACCTGCCTTGGCATCAGCTTCATCCCTTAGCTCTAACTAGACTCAGGACACTTCCAGGGCACCCACTTTCCTAAGCATGTTTGAGCTCATATTGGTTAGAGTTCAAATACCAAAAACTACAAAACTGATACTCTTCCCCTTGGCCCTGATCATGGTGGAATGACACATTCAAATCATGGGTGCTTTTTCTGCTTTTCTTTTTGGGTCATTTAATCATGATAATGACCTCTTTACTCAGAATATTCTTCCTTTTTAAACTTTTTACAAGGTTTCTTCAATTCCTCAGATGAGCCTTCACTAATGATGAACTTCTTGTCCTGGCTGAAACACCTGGCACTAGCTTCTACAAGGGCATGAATGTAATCCTGTCAATCCTACCTACCCCCAAAGCGACACCCCTGTTCAACAGGAAGCATTCTAAAACAGTCATTGCCCCTTCATAAAAAACTAAAAGAAAAGAATGGTAGGTGCCAGCCAGAGTACAAACTGCTAAACAGGTCATTATTATGACCCTGATTCAAAATGGCTGAAACCCAAAAAAGGACAGCTTATCTTACCCGGGAAGACTGTCACCTCAATCCCCTTGAGTCCCAGTACAACTTCTTTTAACCTTTCCTTTGCATACAGGGAGCCCGAATCAGCTCCTTAAGTGTCACTGAAGCTACCACTCAAACTTGGCCCTTAGAAAAAATCCATATAACACCAGATCCCCTTTCTCTGAGGTCAGAGGCTCTTTGCCATCTGCCTGAGATCCTAACCATATCCTGATAATAATAAAGCTGGCCTTCTTTTACTTCTGCTTCTTTGCTGCGCAAAAAAACCTAACAGAGACCACTCTTCCCAGCCTCAGAGGTACAGCACACATTCCTCCATCTCTGAGCAGGATGACCCGTTAGCAGAAGGAGAGACACAGAAGTGCTGGAAAGGACAGGAAGTGGAGGGCTATGTACACCACTATCCAATCCTACTCTAAGCCCTACTCAGGTGGGAAACCACAAATGAAAGGGCAGTCATATATTGAAAGGGCAAAATATCAGAGTTGTAGACTTCCAATTAGGAGTCACTGACCTTGTGCTTCTCACAGAAGGCAGAGCAACAAAGTAAAGGCATCAAGTGCCTCCCTGTGGCATCCTGCGCCCTCAGATGAGTCAGACTCTGGCCCCAAAGGACCCACGCCTGCACTCAGGAAGAAGTCTGCATACAGAAGAAGAAATGGAAAGAAGTCTCTCCTCAGATCTGGGCTGAGGACTCAGATTGCTCTACAGGACACTTCCTTCTACCCCTCTGCTGCTTAGTCATGAGCAAGTTGCCACCCTGGAGTCAGGGAGGGCTGTCAATTCAGCCTGAGTGGCTCCACCCTCATGCACCACAGCATGGATCACAGGAATTTGTACCCTCTTGGTCTCCTGACCCTCTAGATAGGACTCGGGATGGGAGTCCAAGTCTTGTGAACATCTGCTCCACCAGGCTCTAAAGTGACTCAGTGACCTTTAGCTTTATGTCAGCATGTTCTGTGCTTGTGAGTGTGCTTCCTGTGGGGGAGGGGTGCTGTCTGTATGTGTGTGTGGGTCAGGGTTACAAGATTCAGAAGGTTTGGTACTATGAAGGTCTTGCTCTACTTTTTTTAAAAATGTATTTGGTACAGGGTCTACAGGGTCTCACTATGTAGATCGGACTCATAGTAATTCTCCTGTTTTCCCAGCCTTCCAAGTGCTGGGATTACAGATGCGTGCCACCACAGCCAGTGTCAATCATCATCTCAGCGTTCCCCCAGGGGCGGGGCCACCATGGTACAATGGGAATAGAACCCTGGCCACTGGGCTCTGCCGAAGCAGGTGCATTAGTCCACCGGGCTATCTGTCTTGCTCTGCTTTTGAGGGGAGAATGTGAACTGACTTTGAATGAGTTGGCTTGAGCCTTTCTGAGATTAAGAGCACCTCAGTTCTTCTTTGTAATCCTCATTTCTTCAGTATTCCCATGCCTGACCCAATACTCAATGCAAGTTTTAAAATAGATCACTCTGGAAACATCACCCAGGAGCTAGTTAATAGGTGCTATACATTACAGCAAAACATGTTGGGGTCATCTTGTAATTGTAGGTAATCAGGAGACTGAAGCTAGCCAGGAGCTGTAGACTTCCAATTAGGACTCACTGACCCTGTGCTTGTTACAGACAATGGAGCAGTGAGGCATGCAGTGCTTCCCTGTGGCATCCTGTGCCCTCAGATGCATCGGACTCTTGCCCGAAAGGACCCACGCCCACGCTCAGGAAGAAGTCTGCATACAGAAGAAGAAGAAAACTAAATAGAAAGAAGTTTCTCCTCAGATCTGGGCAAGGGCTCCCCTCAAAATACAGATACAAAGTACCAGAAAGGAACTTAGTAGTGACCTCTTGCCTACCATAGAGGAAGGCCTGGGTTCAATGCTGAGTATGAAAAAGTAGTATGATTTTAATGTTTTATTTAGCAGTGAAAATAAAATGAATTACTCTGAATTGGGGCCATAACTTTCTGTTTTCACAATGCACTCTGGTCATTTTTTAAGAACGCCCTGTTCTCTAAAGGCTTCAGATCCTCAAGCACTATATTGAGGCAAGGATGCTAACACAAGAGGAGGGAGTAGCTCTCATTTCCAATTTGTACTTAGCCCAGGAATCTCTATGACTTTGCATACACACACTCAGTTCAGCCCTCCACTGAGAACAGCATCACAATACTGAAGCATATGCATCCAGGTCTCAGGAATCCAGGGGTAGTTGCCATTGCTACCATGAACACAGGAGATACTGAACAAAGGCTGAGCAGATAATGAAACACTCATTTCCTGTAGTGAGTCTGCATCAAATCCACTAGATGAGTGTGCAAGTGGAAGAGACATGGGGCAATTGAAGAATGGTACCCATCATTACCAAAATGTCCTTTAGTGGAAGGTTGGTCTCTGTGGGACATTGGACAGGGGTTCTGCTTGTGAAGAATGGTGTCAGCTTATCTGAATAGAGATTTGGGACATTATAGACCTTTCTTCATATCTCCCTGTTTGCTAATTCCTCAGTCTAATTCTCAGAGCCACTTAGAAATTTTAAAAGAGAAACAGATGTCACATATCCTGGGGTAGGAAGGCCTGAGAGAGGGTAGAGATAATCCCACCACGACTGTGTAATCACACAAGTTACCCCCTAGCTCCCCCACCATCGCAGAAGGCACCTCACACTTTTTTTCTTTTACCTCACACTTCTGACTTGTGGTCTACACCCCACGACTCCTCCAGGCAATGTTCCAAATCACACAGAATGAGTAATCTGTTCAAACACCCAAAGTTCTCCTTTATGCTAAATCAAAAGCAATCAAAAGAAAGCCATGACTTCAACTAAGCAAATTAACTGATTTTATTTTCTCTGCCAGCAACCAGGTTGAGGAAATGACCTCCCCACCAAGACCTAAGGCCCATGGGGATAGACTGGTGCTGCCCTCCCATCTGATACCACAGACACAATGACTTAGAGGACAGAGACCACTACATCACCTGGTCCATGTCTATACTGGGGGAAGATAGACAGCAGCCAACACCAATGTATCCCTTCAAGAGGAAGGCAATGGGCAAGTGAGGCATGGGTTCCACACACTCTCTCTCACTCCAAGTCCCCCAGGTGTGTAGATTCCTCATGCTTGGCCATGTTGCTGAGCTCCTAAGTCTCTGAGGCATCAGTGAGTGATGCTGAGCCCCTACTCCTCAGCAAAAGTGCTTGGTTCTTTCTCTCTCACTTCACCAGTCTTAACTAATACCTGAGAAGATTCCTTTGGAACAAAAAGGTAGGATAGGTACCCTGGTGTGAGGGCTACTTTCTCCCACCCACTTCCTTTCCCTCACATGTCCCAAACCACACACATTATCCATCTTCTCCAAACATACACCCAACAATAGGCTTCATAGGGCTTTTTCTGGCTTTGGGGAGTGCAGGCACACAAAGGCATCCACCAGGAATATGGGCAGGTAGCTCATGGGGAGGTAAAAGAGCTTGGCATCCCAGCCAGTGAGTACGGGTATGAGGGTGACAGGCAGTCCATGCAGTCTGTCACCACGGAGAGGTCTCTTTTGCATTTTTGCTCCATTGGTATTAAATTTTGTATGGCTGTACAAAAAGAAAGATGATTCAAATTTATTTATACTTAGCACCATTCCTACTCTAGGATCAACTTAGGAAGCAATTTTACTCTAGCAATTCATGCTCCCCATATCCATCCCTTCCCAATCAAATCCAACCAGATTCCCCAGGAAGGGGCACAACTCATTATCAACAGAATACACTTCTACTCTAACCCACCTCCACCTCTCTTTCTAGGAATATTTGAGCTGCATAATTTTTTGGTTTGTCTTTCTGAGACAGGGTTTAATATGTAGTTCAGTCTGGCTATGAACACAGTTTGTAGCCCATGCTAGCCCTGAACTTGAAGTGATCCTCTTGCCTCAGCCTCCTGAGAGCTGGTATAAACATGCCTGGCATGGACTGCATAAACTGAAGATCTCTTGAACACTGGAAAGTAGCCAGTCATGTGGAATAAGATGCATCTCATGGCACAGGGCCATGAAGTCCATGTGTCTCCTTCCTTCCTCAGTTTTATCCTCTTGATAACAAGGGCTTCAGGCGAAAGAATGCCCCCACTTCTAATAAGCCAAAGGCCTTCCTTAGGTGTCCAGAATCCATGTGACACCAAAGGCTGAATGTCCTCACTCTGTGGGGAAATTGAAAATGGGGCAGACTTCATGCTATTGAAGACATTGGTAATACACTAAGGATTCCAGGCAAGGGTTTGCTTCTCTTCCTACTGTGCACAGATCATTTACAGGATTCAAGATACTTCTCACCATAGATCTCCTTGGCCTCTGAGCTGGCCTCGTCCCATGACTTCTTGTAACTTGCTATGAGTATTTCCTCGTTATTCACATTGGTCTTGAAGATACCAGGCTCAATAATAGCCACTTTCACCCCAAAATAGAAGAGCTCCCTCCTCAAAGCACATAGGGTCAGATAGACTTCAGCAATCTTGGTAGGCAAAGCAAAAACAATAACAGAGCACAATAGCTTAGCATAAGATTGGGATAGGAAGAATTTGGAAGCTTAGAATCTACCATGTGAAGGATCTTGCATTCAACAAAATGGTGATAGCACTGTGTCTGTGTAGGTGAACATTTTTTTCAAGCATTCTGCATATACCAGTCTATTGCTCTACTCTACCTGTTCTTCTAGAAGGCACATATTAAAACCTATCTCTCTTTAGATATGGTGCACAATCCTATAAACCAGCACTTGAGAGACTTAGGTAAGAAAATCATAGCCCTCAGACTAGTCTAAGCTACATAGTGATACCCTGTTGTTATGGTTTGTGTATAGTTGTCCCCTCAAAGCCTCATGCAGTCTTGGGGCAGCTTCTGGAGTTTGTGATTGATTATTGTGGGTGTGGATGCTGCAGTTGTACTGGGGTGGGTAATTTGCATTACAATGTAAGGTGGGAAGAGAAGCTAGCTGCTTGAGCTGCTGCTACTCCTCCCGTGCTCTTGCTCTTTGCCACCACTATGAAAGTTTGCTTTTTGCTATGTGCTGCTCTGCCTTGGACCCAGCTGAATATGGACTGAAACCTCCAGTAACTGTGAGCTAAAGAAACCTTTCCTTCCTTCATTTTGAGTGTCAGGTATTTGTCACACCAACAAGAGAAGAGTAACTAAGACACTTGTCTTAATTCAAAAAGAAAATAAAACACTAGTTATCAGTGTGCTTCTTGTATCAATGGATTGCCAGGCTTTGCCTGTGTCTCTTCTGCTGAAATCAGGTCCTTCTTCCCCATCTCTAGCCCATGGAGATCCCCAGCCAGATCTCAGCTGAACTCCTGCTACTGCCTTCATCATTCCCTGCCTTCCAGGGAATGTGGCTCAACCTGAATGCAGTCCTAGCAACTCACAATCTGAGACAACTCTGCCTTACAGCCAACAGAGTCCCTGGATTCTGATTGGCCCAGGGGGCTTCCTAATTCAATCCTTTCCCAGAAGCATACTACCAACAACATGAAGTCCAAAGCTGTCCAGGATCATCAGGCCCTTACAAGCCTACCTGTGCCTATCTGACCAGCGTACTTACACGTATCTGGTAGCTCTTGGGGTTACCATGGCTGACTTGGTCAGAACCACAGTAAGACATGGCAGTGAGGACTCTAGGGCTATTCTTCATCTCACACATGTGCAGAAGTTCTTACTTAGCTCAAGAATACAACATTGATGTTACACTAGAAGGCATTCACATAAAAGCAAACAAAAGCCAAATAAGCATCTGTTGACTTGGGTAAGAAACCTCAGGTAGCTGTTGAATTGGATAAGCAAACTCAGGCCAGCTGGATCATATAATACGTGTCTGGCTCTGGGCACAAATCATTCCTGTTCTGATTCAACCTCAGAGGCTTTCCATGTGTGAATGGAAAAAAAGAAAGAAGTTTAAACAGAAGTTTAACAAAACTCAGGCCTTTCCAATACATAACTCATGAAATGATCGGTCCCCAAAAATGGCCACTTAAACCCAGAAAGGGGAATTGAGAAACTCCTACACACAGAGGGAAGGATCTCAAAGATGGACTTCTACAAGGGAAAATAACTGAAACTCTGAAACGGGCTTCTCCAAAACAATGGGGAAAGGAGGACCAGGAGACACCATTACTGATCAGTACCTGAGGCTGTCCAAAAAGGACTCCACACTATACTTGGAGATGCAGTAGCCTCCACCAAAGAGCAAGACCTGGTCCATGACTCTGGACACATTGACCACATGGCCTTGCGTCTTCCTCACTAAAGGCAGCGGGCTCAAAGTCACCTCAATGAGCCCCAACAGGTACACATTGAGTATGTTCATGACTGCTTGTTCAGCTACTCATTGATAGCAGAGAGGAAGGAGATGCCAGTGTTATTCACCAGGCCCCAGAGTCCTGGGAACAGCAGGAAGATGAGAGAGCCACACTGCATGTCTGTGGTCAAATTGCTCAAATCTCTTTGTAACAATGGAAAGCATTCTCTCCTGGGAAGGAAGGACAGAACACAAAACAACCCCATACGTGCACATTTTGGAGCTGCTGGATGACAGGGTTGATGCCTTCTTCTATCTTTGATTCTGCCAGCTCACAGCCTGGCAGAAAGCAGGAAATCACCTCATATTTAATGTTTAAGAGAAAAGATGTGGGGCCAGGCAAATAGCTCAACAGATTAAAGCATGTGCAAGTAGGCACAGGGGCTAAGGATTCTATCCCCTGGCCTGTCCTGCCAGCCCTGCCCCTAGGGCCCACTGAGATGGCAATTGAGACTGGGTATGGTGCGTGCACCTATAATCCCAGCTCTGGGAGGCTATAAACAGGAGACTCACTACAAGTCTGATCAAGTAGTGAGACCCTGAACACTCTGTAGACCCTTCCCTAAAATACAGGAAAAAGAGAAGAGAAGAGAAGAGAAGAGAAGAGAGAGAGAGAGAGAGAGAGAGAGAGAGAGAGAGAGAGAGAAGATGTGAAAGAAATACTGTGCAGCCATTAAACTGGAAACAAGGGACAAATGATTAGTTTTTCAAAAAATTAATATACTCCTCCACACATTTTATTTTTTTCCAGTTTTTATTAAAGCAACTAATTCACCTCCCCTATACACACACAATTTAACAAGAGAAAGCAAAGACAGGAGTGTAGGAAAAAGGAGGGAGAAAGGAGAAGGAAAATGAAAGAAAAGAGAAGACTACCAGTGGGTAGAATTTGGTAGAGAAAGAATTGATGCCTCATTGGGGAAAATTTCATTGAGCTCTGTGTTGTCCTCAGGAAACTGACCTTGAAACTGAGGTGCTGACATGGAACCACCTTCCTGAGAGTGTGCTTTCAAAACCCAACAGGGCCTAAGATGTTTGAAATGCAGTGAGATAGTGAGGTTAAGCTTGATAGCCTAAATCGTTTGATAATAACAATAAGCTTTTCTTCTGGATGGTTAACAACCTAAGTTTGCAGACCAAAATTAGAGAAAAAGGAGGGCTACAAGGAAAGCCAACATTTTGGCCCTAGCCTTCTAAGGTCAATTAAGACTCAGGACATATGAGAACTTGTACTGTAACGTCATGTACCTCGGTAGTGTCCCAAATTTTCTGATCAAGAAGATTATGGGGCCAAAGAGGAAAGTGATCGATGACATAGAGTGTGCCTAAGGAGAGTCACATGGGGAGAAGACACTCTCTCAGGCTTTCACAGAGGGCACATTGACCAAGCAATGGCCGTGACTCATCCACATGGCTGCACTGACAAAGGTTCTACAATCTGAGGTACAGGATCTCAGGATAAATCCTGAGGGCATTTCGCTGAACTTCTCAGACCAAAAAGCTACAACTCTTGTTGCATAGGTCCTGCTTTACCTTGGTCTTAACCATCCAGTAGAAAAGTATGAAGATGAAATATAAGAAATAAATCCATGCTGTTAAGTTGAGCTGTGGGGGACTCAAGTCAATAATTTCTGACATTGCCAGTTAAACAGAAGACCCAATGCTATTATGGGCTACTGGACACTTTTAGAATATTTTGCTGAGTTTACACACCTATAATATTCAATAACGGAACTTAGGAAAAATGGTGTATACCTATGAATGTCCATTTTGTATCTGTGTATTCAAAGTGGTTGGGATAGATATATAGTTCCATTCTCTTAATGAATAGAATGATTTGTTCTAATGGTGTTTGTAAATAGGATCACAAGTCAGCATCTTGTACAGCAATTAACCATTAAGAAGAATATATGCAGTGTATTATTTGTTGAAACTGTACTTCCAATTTGATTTGAAACTGTCTCATTGCTGTTTATCAATAAAACTTTGAAAAAATTAAATTAAATTAAATTAAAAAAAAAAAACCAACAGGAAAGCTTAGCATGACACACAGCTCCCTCCTTCCTCCCCCAGACTTGCTATAGAGCTCCACACTGGGCCACAGAAAACAGTAGCCCTGTCCCTGCTCTCCCTCTTCCAGCATGGTCCCCACATCGTGATCTTCCCATAGCCACTCTGGATAGTCCCAAGGCAACTTCTAGAAATAACTAGCATTTGCCACCCGCAGAGCACAGAGCAGCACTAGGAAGTGCCCATTAGACCCAGGGCAAAGGGTGCAGCAAGCTGATATGCAAGATATGGCAAGATGCACCTCCCCTGCTCAGAAACCCATCCTGCTCTCCATGGAACACAGTCCCTGTCCCTAACCCACTCTATATCTAAGACCCCAACTATACACATAAATGTACTCATGTCAGTAAAGCAGTGCCCACCAAAGTGACATTAATGACAACAAAACATCAGAAATAACTCCCCCACACAGCATTCTGTACATCTAAATAAGTAAGGTTATATTGAACCACTGAACAGTCTTCACTAGGTGGTAACACTGCTTCTTTCGTTGTTGTTCTTTTAAAATTTTATTTACTTATTTGTGTGTGTGTGTGTGTGTGTGTGTGTGTG
>NW_004524862.1:503812-530545 GCF_000260255.1 Octodon degus
GGCAGAAATTCCTACTCGGTGGGAGGGGTGGGGAGGTATGGCGGGAAGGGTGGGGGGCGGCCCGAGGGGGTGGGAGAGGGTCCGGCCCATGCTGTGCCTGGGCTGGGACTGGTCCCGCCGGCGCAGGTTGGCAGGAAGCTCTCCACACACTCCAATGGCAGGTTTCTTTATTGGAAAGTTCACACGGGCATCCATGCACAGTGCCATTTCCTAGTGCGTAGAAATGTTGTCCCACTGTCACTCATGCTGAGAGTAATAATGTGCTTTCTCTTTGGGAGACCAGGGAGTCCCAGAACACTGCAGGTTCTGCAGCAGTCTCTGAAAGTACTATGTGTTGTTTCTTTTTGTATAGTGTTTTGTTTCATTTTTCCTCACTCTCCTTTTTCATTTCATTATATTTCACTTTGTTTTGTGCTGTATACCATTCTTTTCCCTTATATTATTTTATTTTTATCTATTTTGTTTTGCTTTGTTTGTTTTGTTAGGGACAACATCTATCTTTGTAGTCCAGGCTGGTATAAAATTACCTATGACCCTGTTGTTGGAGGCACCAAAGCGCTAAAATTATAGGCACAGGTTACCACACCAAGATCCTGAAAATTACATGGAATAATCTGAGAAGATCAACCTGGGTGAGACTCCCTCACCTAGTGCCAAGGAGAATAAGGCCAGTGCTCAGAGGAACCTGTTGCTGATGCTCCCAACCACTTCTGTTGATTACCTGACAGGCCCTCACAAGGCATTCCGTAGAGATAAACACTCTCTATCTACAGCCTGGGAAGTGGTCTTAGCCAGGCACAAACTCTGTACTGCTGAGCACCTGAATGTCCCCACATTGTTCACAGCAGTGCCTGGGCTACACCACCTGCTGGAGTCTCGGGAATGAGCTCAAACACACGGTGATCACTCTTTCCAGCGTCAGAGGGACACCACATGTTCCTCTGTCTGAGAAGGATATACCTTCAGCAGAAGGGGAGATACAGGAGAGCTGGAAAGGACAGGAAGTGAAGAGCTGTGTCCACCACAGCTGGAAGCCTATTCAGTAAGGTGGGGAGCCAGAAATGAAAGGACAGCCACATATGGAAGGAGCCAGATATCAGAGTTGCAGACTTTGAGTAGGATTCACTGACCCTGTGCTTCTCTCAGAGGGCAGAGCAGCAATGAGAAGGTGTGAAGTTCTCCCCGTGGCCTTCTGTGCCCTCAGTTGAGTCAGACTCTGGCCCCAAAGGACCCATGCCTGCACTCAGGAAAAATTCTGCATAGAGAAGAGGAAATGGAAAGAAGCCTCCCCTGAGATCGTGGCTGAGAACTCTGATTACTGTACAGGACACTTCCTTCTACCCCTCTGCTGCTGAGTCATGAGCAAGTTGACACCCTGGAGTCAGGGAATGCTGTAGATTCAGTCTGAGTGGCCCCACCCTCATGCACTGCACCATGGATCACAGGAATCTGAACCCTCTCAGTTCCCTCACCCTCTGGAGAGGACTTGGGATGGGGTCCAAGCCTTGTGAACACCAGCTCCACTATGCTATAAAGTGACTCAGTGACCTTTAGTTTTACATCAGCGTTTTCTGTGTGTGTGAGTGTACTATGGGGGAGGGGTGCTATCTGTATGCATGCATGTGTTAGGCTTATAAGATTTAGGAGGCTTGACACTATGAGGCTCTTCCTTTGCTTTTGAGGGGAAAATTTGAACTGACTTTGGATGAGCTGGTTTGAGTCTTCTCAGGACATAGAGCTCCTCAAGGATTCTTCTTGGTCATCTTTGTTTCTTCAGCATTCCCATGCCTGACCCAATACTTGGTAAAATTTTTCAAATGGAAGGTCCTTAAAACATAACCTAAGTCTAGTTAAAATATACATTTAACCAAGCATGCTAGTCTTAGATGTACTTGTGGTTACTAAAGAGACAGAAGCAAATTGAAAGCCAGCCTGGGCTAATTGGCAAGAGCCTGCCTCAAACTAACTATACAAATGACCAGAAAGGAGCTTAGCGATGGACCTTTGCCTACCATAGACAACAGCCTGAGTTCAATGCCAAGTATCAAAGGTAGTATAATTCTAATGCATTCATAGAGCACCTCAAGAGTAAATGTATTGCTCTGCACCAGGGGCCATAACATTCTATTTCACAATGCACTCTGGTCTTTTCTCAAATATACACTATTCCCTAAAGGCTTCAGATCCTCAAGGATTGCATTGTGGGAAGGAAGGAAGGAAGGTAAGACACTGGGGAGGTACCTCTCAGCTCCACTTTGCATTTAGCCCAGGAATCTCTATGACTTTCTGCATACACACACTCAGTTTATCCCTCCATTGAGAACAACTTCACAACACTGCAAGATATGCAGCCAGATCTCAGGAAGCCAGGGTTTATTCCAGTTGCTGCCTTGATACAGGAGTAGCTCAACAAAGCCTGAACAGATAAACGCTCTTATCCAGGAAAGATTCTGCATCAAATCTACTAGAAATGGGTGGGAGTGGGAAAGACCTGAGGCACTTGAATGGCACCAGTCATAATAAAAATGACTTGGAGGTGGTGTTTGATGAAAGAAAATAAACTTCTGCATCCCAGCAATAGAAATGGAATGTGTGCCATGGGTTCTTAAAATCTCCTTATATGCCTCCTGTTCTCTCTATCCTTGTCAGTGCAACACTAGGATGTTTGGAAAGGGAACCATTATTCTCTCATTGTGTGTCAGGAAAACCTTAAGTGGGCCTATCTAATCCCTAACTGGTTATCTCTGTCATCCTTGACTTCCAAGCAGGCACCTCTCTCAACCACTGAGCAACAACTTCATCTTCTGAAGCACCATTACAAATCACTGGGCAGGGTGATATTTTCCAGTACCCAAGCTTCTCTTTTATTCCAAAACAAAAGAAATCAAAATAAGCCATGATTTTAAGACAAAGAAATTGCTTTGTTTCATATTTCTTCATCCTGAGAGAAATTCCAAATGCCCACAAGTTAAGGGAGGAAAAAATTATTCAGTTCACAGTTTGTAGAGGTTTCAGTCCAAAGTCAGCTGGTTCCAAGGCAAGGTGGCATTACAGACATGCATTGCTGTGTAATGACAGCTCATGCCAAGCTGAAGGTACCAAAACAAATAAACGAGGGACCTTAGAAGCATCTTTCTGCTTCTTTACACCCTAACCCTTACAATCTCCTGCAATGCCAAAGCAACCAGTGGACTGATTTAGTATTCAATCACCCTTAATTCCAGTATCACACACTCTAGATTTAGCCACCTCTGAATAACACCACTTATGACCTCATGAACCTGTTGGGTAAAAGAGTTTGGCATCCCAGACAGGGGAATACCAAGTATGAGAGTGACAGGAGATCAGTGCATGTTCCATGTAATCTGTCACTGAGCACAGGTATGATTTCAACATTTTCCACAATAATTGAGGATATTTGATGTCTATAGAAAATGAGAAATGATCCAGGTTTATTTCCACCTCCCAGAATTCCTGCTGTAGGATCAATTTAGGGAGAAAGTTTTTCAAAAAAAAAAAAAAAGAAAGAAAAGAAAAAACCAAAAAAAAAAATTCCTCAAAATCCATCCAAATCAAATCTACTCATGTTCCTCTATTTAAAGAAATATGCCTAGTTACCAAGTTGACAAGGGTTGGATTGTAGTAGTTGAAATAGTGGGTTAATTTGAGAATTTAAAAGCTTAACTTGCGTCAGCATTTCCACACCCTAGGGCATGGTGGTCCCACACTGGGGTATTGTGGCTCATCACCCAAAGAATATAAAAGGAAATTGAGGAAAGATGGAGCATTCCATTTCCTGGGAGGAGTTCCATTCTTCCCAGACAGCTTGGAAGTCTCCTGACTTCTAGTACAAACTCTTCCCCCTCCACCTTGGATCCTTCAGCCTATAGACTCATCAGCTTCCTGTTGCAGACAGAACCTGTTTTGTCTATAGACAGACAGCGTTCTGTTTGCCTCCTGATACAACTTTCCATCAGAGATCCATTGGCCTCCTGATAGGGAACTGCACTTAACACTGAAGTGAGCTCCAGACCTTGCATTGACTCTTTCAGTCTCCAGTGTGGAGATACCCTCCTCATGCTACCTCATCTGACTCTGTGGCTGACCATCAAAAGCCGATCTTGTAATTTCTTACATATTTGTACATTTTGTGTTATTTTAGGAAAAAACCCTGACTGATGCAATTTGCAATTTTAACCTCGTGATAATGATGGGTTCAGATAAAAGAGTGTCCCAAGTTCTCATAAGCCCAAAGCCTTCCTTAGGTGACCAGAAGCCTCATGGTACCAAGGATATGGAACCAAATCTCCTCATTTGTATGGGACAGTACAAGAGGCAGATCTTATACTATTGAAGACACTAAAAAAATAAAAATGAGGAAGAATTTCTAGAAAGGGTTTGCTTGTCTTCCCACTCTCCTCAGATTACTCACTGAATTCCAGAGACCTTTCACCAAAGATCTCCTTGACCTCTGTACTGATCCAGTTCTACATCTCCTATAGGCTTAGCATGAAGTTTTGCTTATTGGTCATGTTGGGCTTGATGAAACCAGGCTCAATAATAGCCACCTTTACTCCAAAATAAGATCGCTCTTTCCTGCAAAACACACAGTAGCAGACAAGGATATCAGCAGTCTTCAGAAGCAAAAGCACAATTGGATAAGATGACAACAGTTTCATGTAAGATTGGGATGAGAATATTTGAAAACTAAGGATGTGTAATGTACTGGAGCCTCATTTTAAAATGATGGTGATGAAATTGTCTCTGTGTATTGTTTCCTTTGTCCAAGCATTTTACATATACCAGCTTATTGACATATATCCTATGGATTTGAGAAAGGAATTCATGAGAAGATATCTCCTACAAGAGGGATCTTTCCTACAAGAGGGATCTTTCCTACAGATATTTTCCCACAAACAGTATCAGGAAAATCTTTTAAAATGCCATAATGGGACAAATAGAGTTTACTAGCTTGGATGCCCACAAGGGAGGAGCCCTGTCCAGAAGAAGCAACATTGAAATCCTCGGCTACTGCATGCTGCAGTGGTTGTGTGGGAAACTTTCTTGGGAAAAGAACCTGAAGGACCCCGTGGGTACCCAGACTGCTAAAACAGAGTAAAACTTTTCATGTATTTTATCATTGCTGTAACAAGTCTGAAGAGTGCCTTAAAGGGACCTTATCTCCCAGACTAGATCACTGTTCATCTACATGATGGAGCAAATGTATTCAATTTGAAATAAAATTAAAAACCAAAGAATAGACATAAAGAGGCAGAAATGTGTGACCCAACATTTGGAAACATGAGGAAGAAGATTCACAGCTTGATCGCTACCCTGAGTGACATGGTGAGACTCTGTCTCAAGCAAACAAACAAACAAGCCACATTACCTGCCTCCATTTCCCTCATATCCCACACATCCCTTGACTTTGCCTATATCACCTCTACAATCAGGTCCATCATTCCCCTCTGCTTTCCAAGAAGCTCCCATCCTGTGCTGTCTTCTAGGGTGCACGGCTCAACCTCAAAGCTTCCTAGCACCGCACAGTCTGAGACACCTCTGCTCTACAGGCAGCAGGGACCCTGGGTTCTGACTTGTAGCAGTGCTTCCTGAAATCTGTCCTTTCCAGTGGCAGCCTGCCATCAGCATGAAGTGCACATACATCCAGGGACACAGGCCCTTTCAAAGCCTACCTGTGCCCACTCCCCAGCACACCTCCAGAAAACTTGTAGTTGTTATGGTCACCATGGCTGCCTTGGACACAACTACTCTCTTGCCCCTCTCTTAAATGTATCAGAGTCATGAGCTGAAGAACACAGTCTTGATATTGTGCAAAGTCACTTATCATGCAGTCAAACAAAAGTGCAATAAACAGTTGTTGAGTTGGATAAGAACCTCATGTGAGCTGAATCACAAAGCTCATATGTCTGGCTTAGGGGCCAGAGTCCTAGGTTCTCTCTTCCAACTGACCTCAGAGAGTCACTATCTATGAACCCTATTCCAGGGCAGTAAATAATTAACTAAACTCAGACTTTCTCTGTACACAAAAAATAAAATTGTGGCTCCTAAAAAGGGGCCAATTGAATGCAGAATAGAGAAGTGAGAGTCCCACAACCAGAGGCAAGAACCTTCACCATGGGCCACCAAGCTTGGAATTAATTGAAACCTTGAAATAGGCTTCTCCAAAATTCTGGGAACATGAGCAATTCAGAACCCCAACCCGATTCAGTACCTGAGACTGTCCAAAAAGGACTCCACACCATAGTTAGCGATGCAGTAGCAGCCATCAAGGAGGGAAACCTAGCCCATGACTCTGGAGATATTGACCACATGGCATTTTGCATTCCTCACAAAAGACAGCAGGCTCAGAGTCACCTCAATGACCCCCAACAGGTTCATGCTGAGAATGTTCATGAAGCCCTGCTTCTTCAACCACTCACTGGGAGCAGAGGGGAAGGAGATGCCAGCATTAAACACCAGACCCCTGAGTCCTAGGAACAGTTGGAAGATGGGGGAGACACACTGTGTGTCTGTGGTCACAGTTAGGGCTCAAATTACCTTTCAGTAATGGAAAACATTCTCTCCTGGGAAGGAAGAAGGACAGAACATAAACCACCCAGTATGTGCAAGACTCAGGCAGCACCTTTCGGAGCTGCTGGTTGACAGAGTTGATGTGTGACTGAAGCCTTAATTATTCAGTGACCAACACACTGCCTGGGAGGTACAAGAAAGTAACCTCAAATTGATGATTCCGAGAATAGATGTGGAAGAAATACTGTACATCCCCTGGTCTGGAAAAAAGGGAAATGAAGACAGATTTTTAAATAAATTAACATAATCCTCTATATGTTCTAATTTTTCAAGGTTTTTTTACACCAGGTAATTCACATACCACACAAACAATATTTAACAAAGGAGGGGACTGGGAAGGTAGCTCAGTGGAATAAGTGCTTGCCTGGCAAGCTCAAGGTCCTGAGTTCTATCTCTGGTACTGAAAAAAAAAAAGTAAAAATATTTAACAAAGGAAAAGAAAGACAGCAGTGAAGGAAAAACAGGAAAGGAGGCTCACAGGGAAAAAAGAGAGAAAATCAAAGACTAGCATGTGTGTAAAATTTGGTTGAGAAACAAAGAATTAATGTTCAGTTGGGGAAATTTTCAGAGCTCTGTGCTGCACTCAGAAAACTGAAGTTGAAACTGGGGCACTGATATGGGATCACCTTCCTGAGTGTGCATTTGCACAATCCAACAGGAAGGCTTAGCATGACATTTGGCTCCCACCTTCTTCCCCCGGCCTCACTATACAACTCCACCTTGTGCAACAGAGAAGAACAGCCCTTTCCCCACTCTCTGAAGGCCACCTTCCCTCATCCTGAATAGTCCTCATTTCACAGTCTCCATGTGGTCACTCTGGAAGGCTCCACAGCCACATCTAGGAATAAACAGCATTTGCCACACTCGGAGCACAGTGCAGCACTGGTGAGTGCCTGTTGGCCTAGGGCAAAGGGTGCAGCATGCCGATCACAAGAGATGGCAAGGAGTTCCACACCTCCATTGATCAGAAATACAGCCTGCTCTCCATGGAAGACAGTCCTTGTCCCTTATCCTCTTTATCTGTAAGAACCCAATCATACACATAAATGTACTAATATCAGCAGAGCAATGACCACCAAGATGACATTAATGACAGTAAAATGTCAGAAACAACACTCACACACAACATCCTGAATGTCTAAATAAGTAGAGTTCTATGGAACAACTGAACAGTCTACATTAGGCAGTAACAATGCTCCTCTTCATTTTTTAACTAAGAGGACTAGGTATGAACTGCGCACAAAATGTCATGGCATATGCCTCAATGGGTTAAAAATATTTTTCTCTTGGTGATGACATAATTCACTAATTTTTTATGATTTTATGCATTCCTGTATTTATTACAATAGTTATACAAAAGTCATAACAATAGACTTTTTTTTTTTAATTACAGAAACCAACGCTCCTTTCTACCCCAGTAATAGCACTAACAAAATAGTGTAGTGAAAAATAAAGCAACAGTGAGCCCCAGGTTTTTGCCTTTCCTAAACCAATCTTAGCTCTCTGGATGAGCCATGCTGGGGACCCAAGAAGAACATGTTGCAGTGCTGAGACATGAGCCCAACTCCAGCATGTACTTGGCCAGCACACACCAGAGTGCAAGGCCACAGCCCTCCTCCTGAAACGTTCCCATTTCTCAGCAGCAATCTGCACTCAGCAACCCAGAATTTCTGTTTAGAAAGGCAGATAGGGGACAAAGAGGATATCTGGACAGAGAGACCACATTCCCAGCAGAGCCCCTCTCACCAAGACTAGAAGGCTCCAAGGGAGACAGGAGAGGGAAAGACTCAAGCTTCCACTGAGGGGAGGGGAAGGACTCACTTCCAGCATCACATCCTCAAGATTTCTTTCCAGTCTCACCAGAGAGCACACAGAAGGTACCTGCCTCACACACAGGGAAAAAATCAACAGGCATGATCAAGAATCTGGGTGATACCTCTGTCCTCCACACGCTCCTTCACCCACTGGACAGCTGCAGCAATGCTCTCTGTCTGGGTGACATCCAGGATCACTGTCTGCAGCCATCCTGACATCTGTTTCCTCAGCTGTTTGGCTGATTTTTCTGTCAGACATGCAGCCAGCACCCTCAAGCCTCTCATGTCCAGCTGTCTGGCCAGCAGGTTCCAGAAGCCTGAGTCACAGCCCATGATGAACACATACCTGTCATGGAGGTAGATCACCACCTGCCTCTCCCAGTACCAGTGCACAAGGTAGAACAGGCCCACAAGGGGTACCACATACAGCAGCATGGCTTCCCAGAAGGCAGGGACAGGAACAAGGGCACAAAACAAGAGTCTGGCTCATGTTCAGCCAGAAGAAGTGTAAGAAGTGAGATGCTAGTAAGCTATTAGTGGTGGCTTATTGTTCTGCTGACGTGAGTACATCTAGAGTACCTAGTGTGGCATCTACAGTTATTCTTTTATCATTGGTTTTGGAACATTTACTTTATTCCTGCCCCTCCTCTTTTGCATACTGCCTTTGGATTTGGGGGAGGGCAGTTACAGTATTTTTTTTTTATTTAGAGGTTTTGATTTCATTTATTTACTCATCTTGAACTCTCTTTTTAGTTCAGGCTGAACTCAAACTCATGGGGACTCAACTTCCATATTTGGATTATAGACCACTGCCACATTCCTTGGCTAACCATGTTCTTTTATTAATATATTGATTCCCCCCCAAAAAAAAATATTGATGCCCTTGATCATGCCATATCCTGTCTCAAAGAAAAACATGATGAGTCAATAGCCTGACACAATAACATCAGTTTCTCTCTTCCATCCTGTATGGATTCCCATATAGGAATCCATGGAATACCCCATGGCACAGTGTCCAGGGTCAGACTGTCTATTCAGGTCAGCACCTTGCATCATGGATCTTCTGACACAGGAAGGTGCTATTGGAAGGCTATAATTGGAGAGAAGACACATTTACAATGACTTCCCTTTCTTCACTCCACATTCCTCATTAGCCTCACCACTCAGATTACCTCCTCAGGTAGTGAGGACTCTTTCTCTCCAATACTACCCAAAATACCAGAGGAGTGGACATCAAATGCTACCTTCCTGATATAGGAGCTACCTGGAAAGAAGGAGTGAGAGCACAACAGGGAGTTTGAGATCTGAAGCAAAGAAGGGGTTGATGAGAGGATGAGGCTGGGGGGTGAAATGCCAGAACTAAAATTCTCAGGGCTGAAGGGACACTGGAATAGAATTACATTCACAAAACACATACAACTGAACTACCTTTCCACTACTATACAAGGCCTTGCCCAGCTGAATGGATACAGAAGGACATGACTACAACCATCTTGAATTATAACCACTAGGACTGCCTGAGAATAAGCCTTGCTGTATTTGCTTATATACATAGAAAAAATATAAGTAGATGAGTCCGTTAGTGGTGTATGTGAAGTTTTATAGCCAGAAAATTACTCCAGCCATTTCTCTTGGATCAAGCTTACTTCAAACCAAGTCCATTCCAGCTCCCAGGAAGCAGATGTTGTCCTCACCCATACAACAGTACTCTTTTTCTGACCCAAATTAGAGGGATCCAACCAGTCCTGTTTCCCCACAAGAATACACCTCCACACTTCGACCTGTGAATAAATCCTCTTATTAAGTACACTCTGAGAAGTCCTAGATCTATCTGCCTCTGCTTGGTCATATAGCACCTCAGGGCTGATTCTCACCTATGAGAACTGATTTCTTTCATGTGCCCACACTGTGCCCTTGTAGTGGTCAATACATTGGGTCAACTTGGCTTGATCACCTTTGTGGTTCCACACTCTGGGCTGTGAGGGCCACATCCCAGAATAACTCAGCACAAAGAAAGGTATATAAAGAGGTTGAGGAAGGATTTGGCATTCCACTTCCTCAGAGGAACTACAGTCTTTGCAGTCAGCTTGGACTTCATCTCCTGGCTTTCAGCGCAGATTCTGAGGCCTCCAGATTGGATCCTTCAGCTTTCTGTTGCAGATTCTTCAGACTTTCATTGCAGGCCCAATGGCCAACTGTTAGAGACTGTTGGAGACTGTTAGAGACAGAACACTGCAGTGAGCTTCAGACCTTGGGACTGAATCCTTCAGTCTAGGGTGTGCATACACCCTCTGCACGCTTCCTTATCTGACTCTGTGACTGGCACATCTGGTGTTATATCTGTTATTTGTATTATATCTGTTCCTATAATAAAACCCTGACTATTACAGATAATGTTCCAGGAGTATAGTTGTTGCTGTGGCTAAACCTGACCACATGGATTACCAGCTTTTGGGAGAGGCTTATGGGAAGAGATAGGAAAGTTTCAGAGATGTCACAAGTGAAGTACAGGAATGGCTTCTACTGGTTCTGTATGGAAGATTCTGGTCAGAGCTCAGAAGAATAGAAAGCTGATAGAAAGCCTGCCTGTAAACATCTCCAGAACCAGGAGGTTTCTGCTGAGAAGAAGGATTGTACTGGTTGTTGGACTCCAGATGTTTTGTGTTATGGCTTGGCAGAAAGTTTGTCTGCATTTTGCTCCTGTCCAGAGACTTCACCAGAGACTAAGGCTAAGTATAAGGAATTGATTAATTTTTCAAAGGAAATCTCAAAGCAGTCAAATATTTAGGCAGCGGCATGACTATTGTTGGGGGCCTTTAGTCAAATATAGGTTGAGAATCAAGAGCAAAGAGCCCAGTTACTCTTCTCTCATTGCTGGGACAAATATCAGACATTCAAGATGAAGGAAGGAAAGGTTATTTAGTTCAGTTACTGAAGGTTTCATTCCATACTCAGCTGGCTCCAAAGGCAGACTATTTTGAAAATACCACAAACATCACCCCTCTGCTCAAGGTGGCCTCAATCATAGATGCTGCCACCCTGCACTACAGGGTCTAGAGAAGAGGCTGGGGAGCCACTGTGTCCAGGATGACCCACTTCACAACTCTATGAGAGGCCGTTGGCCTGGGGAAGTGTGTGCTGCCAATTTAAGGGTTCACACCTATCTGGCCTCACCCCTTGAGGCCCACCCTGGTCCTCTGGCCCTACCCCTTGAGCCATGCGGTGCTCCTGGAGATGCGTCCTCCCCATGAATTACATAAGGCTTTGGGGAAACAACTAGATACAAACCATAACATTCCACCCCTGGGTTCCCAAAGTCTCATGTACATCCCTTTGTGCAAAGGGCATTTTAATTTATCTATAATAGTTGCCAAAGTCCCCATTGCTGAGAAGTCCAAGTCCCAAGTCTCCAAGATCCAAAGAAAACTCTCAATTGTGAGCCCCTGTACAAATGAAAAGTTAAATACAGTCAACATTCAAAGGCACAATATAGGAGCTACGTCCCACACCGTCCATCTGCATCCATCGTTTGCTTTGGTAGCTCATCAGGTCCCCAGCAGCCAGCATGGTGCAGCAGACTGAAAGCAACGAGGCCTTTCAGGAAGCCCTGGCTGCTGCAGAAGACAAACTTGTAGTAGCTGATTTCTCAGCCACGTGGTGTGGGCTTTACAAAATGATCAAGCCTTTCTTTCATTCCCTGTCTGAGAAATATTCCAACATGTTGTTCCTTGAAGTAGATGTCGATGACTGTCAGGACATTGCTGCAGATTGTGAAGTCAAGTGCATGCCAACTTCCCAGTTTTTTAAAAAGGAGGAGAAGGTGAGTGAGTAAGTTTTCTGGTCTTAATAAGGAGAAGCTCAAAGCCACCATTAATGAGTTAGTCTGTATTTTCTGAAGAATGTAACTATCAGCTGCATAAAACTTTTAATTTTTTTTTTAATTTACAAAACAATAAGTATGGAAACTATATACCCAGCTTCCATCTGATTATAAAAGACAATAAAATATTATTTCTACCCTTTAAAAAAAGGCACAAGATAAACATTACTATTCCAAAAGGTATCCTGCATACAGCAGGATACCAAGCATTAGGACCAAAGCAAGTACAAAATCCAGCAGGGCAAACATTACATCCTATAGTTCCATATGGAACATCTGAAGCAATCAGTGGCAAATTGTGAGCTCTATGGGACTCTGCCCCATGGCATTCTCTGTGGTAGCTCTCATGGCTTCTCTCTTAGGCCAGTTTGGCTCCCTCTTTGCAGTTTTTCTTAGATGATCACATTCCTGGATTTTCCGAACTTCTGGAGTTTCCATTGAATAGACTTCTCTCTCACAGCTTTACACACTGCCCTCTCAGGGGCACACTGCCTGGCCTCCCAGGCCTTCTTCTGAAATCTAAATGGAAGTCTTCTTAATCTCATAACTCCTGCATTCTGCATACACCTAAAATCAATGCCACATGGGTGATGCCAAGGTTTGCTGCCACCTGGAGCAATAGCCAGGCTTTCCTCTCTCTTGGCTGTAGGGCTTAAGTTCCTGGATTTCTGAGCACTTTGACCCTGATTCCAAGGAAGAAATTCTCTATGCTGGTGCCCTTATGGAATCTGGTGTGGTGGCTGCCTCGATTCTGCAACCTGGTGTGGCTGTCACCTCCATTCTGGAACAGAGGTTCTGCGGATTTCTCCTCAAAGCAAAGTCCCTTACCCTTGCAATTCTGAGGCTTCAAAGGGTGAGAACCTGCCACCACTTGTGTTTTTGTTTTTGTTTTTGTTTTTTGTGATTTTTTTTTGAACCAGAGATTGAACTCAGGCCCTTGTGCTTTCCAGGCAAGCACTTATTCTACTGAGCTATCTCCATAGCCCCCACCACTTGTGATGTACTCAGGACATCCTTTCTACTCTCCTGTTCTTCCTGGGCAATGGAGATCTCAGCTCTATGTTTGCAGTCCACAGTCTTCTTGGAGCTTCCTTTCTGGCCAAACCCACATTTTATCATTTTGCTGGGCTCTTTGCTCTTGATTCTCAACCTATATTTGACTAAAGGCCCCCAACAATAGTCATGCCACTGCCTCAATATTTGACTGATTTGAGATTTCTTTTGAAAAGTTAATTAGTCCTCCATCCTTAGCCTCAGTCTCTAGCAAAGAAAATTTCTGGACAGGAGCAAAATGCAGACAAACTTTCTGCCAAGCCATAACACAAAACATCTGGAGTCCAACAATCCTTCTTCCCAGCAGAAACCTCCAGTTCTGGAGATGTTTACAGGCAGGTTTTCTATCAGCCTTCTATTCTTCTGAGCTCTGACCAGAATCTTCCATACAGAACAGCTGAAGTCATTCCTGTACTTCACTTATGGTGACTTTTCTGAACTTTTTCCTATCTTTTCCCATAAGTCATTCCCAAAGGCTGGTAATCCATGTGGTCAGGTATAGCAACAGCAATGACCATCCTCCTGGTATCAAATTCTGTCTCAGTTGCTCTTCTGTCATTGCTGAGACAAATACCTGACACTCAAAATGAAAGAAGGAAAGGTTTATTTAGATCACAGTTACTGGAAGTTTCAGTCCATACTCAGCTGGCTCTAAGGCAGACTATTTGGAGAGTACTATCTTCCCCAAACATCTCCTCTCTGCCAGAAGTGGCCTCAATTGCAGATGCCACCACTCCACACTACAGGGTCTGGAGGAGAGGCTGGGAAACCTCATCCTGGATGACCTGATCCACACTTCAAAGAGAAGCCATTGGCCTGGGGAAACATGCACTGCCAGTTTAACTGTTCACACCTCTCTAGCTCCACCCCTTGGCCCTGCCCTGGTCCTCTGGCCCCACTCCTCAAGCCATGCACTGTTCCTCGAGCCACGTCCTCCCCATGACTTACATGAGGCTTTGAGGGGACAACTAGACACAAACCATAATAGCCCTCCACCCTCTGCTCTGGGGCCTCTCCTGCCTGCTCACACATCCAGAGTCCAGAGTGAATGCTCACTGGAAGGATGAGAGCAGAAAAGCCTCCTTTGAATAAGCACCACTGAGACAGCAGGATTCCCTGAATCTTAGACTGGTTTGAGTGTCTGATCCAAAACCAATGGAAAGGTGACAGTTCAGTGCATATCCAGAATGGGCATATCAGTAGTGCTTCCTCTGAGGAGACCAAGGAAAGCTGTGGAGACTGGCCCATAAAACCTGTGTGGGGGCTCTCTCTGTGACACAGGGGAGTTGGGAGGAGCAGAGAAGCCAGAGTTTTACAGCTCTTGGCTGCTCCTGACTACCTGCATCTACCACTCTCTGACAGGTGAGTATCAGAATAACAGACCAACTGGCAGTAAGAAATTTCCTAGACAAAGCTGAGACTCCAGTTCATTCATTACACATGCTAGAAGAGGGACAACAACATGGCACCCATTCCATTTTGCCTTTAGAAATGAACATTAGTAACCAGCAACAAGGTGGCTGGAAACTTGGAGAGTTTTAACCTCCTGATGGTGCCTTTCTCTGCTCAGCTCGAGCTGCTGTTGTTGGGGTTAGAGTTCTGCCAGGAGTCTCCCTCTTGGGCTTACTGACTCCATAAAGGAATAAAAAACCTAAGAAATTCTCAGTAGAAAGGAGAACCTGCAGCTACACAAACAGCTATGGGAAGTCTCAGGGTTTGGGAGGCTAGAACAAATTGTAATTTTTTTTCTCAATGATGGCAGCTTTCTTCATTGGAAAATTCCCACAGGTGTCCATGCATAGGACCATTTCCCAGGGCATAAAAAGACTGTTCTGCTTTCACTCATGTTAAACATAATAATATGCTTTCTTGTTGGGAGATCTAGGATTCCCAGGTTCTGCAGCAGTCTCTGAAAGTGCTGTGTGTTGCTTTGTTGGCTTTGTATGTTTTGGATTTTTTGTTTGTTTGTTTGTTTTTCTTTATTCTCCTTTCTTTTCATTTTATTTTATTTCCCTTGGTTTTTTTTTCTGTGTATCATTGTTTTCTTGTGTATTATTCTGTTTTCCTTTGTTTCCTTTTACTTTGTTTTCTTAGGTACAGGCTCTAGTTCTGTAGTCAAGGGGGTTTCAAATTCCCTATGATACTGTCATTGGTGGCTCCAAAGCACTAAAAATATAGATGTGGGATACCACACCAAGATCCTGAAAGTTACATGAAACAACTCTTTCACCTAGAGCCAAGGAGAACAAAGCCAGTCCTCAAAGGAGCCGATGTTGCTGATGCTCCCAATCACACCTAACCATTATATGACAGGCCCTCACAAGGCATTCCATAGTGACAAACACTTCTCTATCTATAGCCTGGGAAGTGGCCTTATCCAGGCACAAATTTTGTACTGCTGAGCACCTGGGTGTCCCCACATTGTCCACGGCAGTGCCTGGGCTATACCACCTGCTGGAGTCTCAGGAACCAGCTCAAACACATGGTGACCACTCTTTCCAGCATCAGCATTCCCTGACTCCAAGGTGTCAACTTGCTCATGACTTGGCAGCAGAGGGGTAAAAGGAAGTGTCCTGTACAGCAACCAGAGTCCTCAGCCATGATCTCAGAGGAGAGCCCCATGATAGAACTCTTGCCTGTCATAAAGCATAGCTTGTGTTCAATGCCCATTTTCCAAAGTAGTATAATTTTAATGCATTTATAAAGCAGTTCAATAGGAAATGAATCACTCTGGAACAGGGGCCTTTGTTTTCACAATGCACTCTGGCCTTTTTTTAGGTATACACTATTCCCTTAAGGCTTCAGATCCTCAAGGATTATATTGCTGTAAGGAAGGTAAGACATTGAGGAGGTGCCTCTCAGCTCCACTTTGTATTTAGCCCAGGAGTCTCTATGACTTTCTGCATACACACACTCAGTTTATCCCTCCATTGAGGACAGCATCGCAAGACTGCAAGATACACAGCCAAGTCTCAGGAAGCCAGGGGCAATTCCAGTTGCTGCCTTGAATACAGGAGATGCTCAACAAAACCTGAAGAGATAATAAAATGCTCTGATCCAGCAGACTCTACATCAAATCCATTAGAGGAGGATGGGAGTGGGCAAGACCCGATTCACTTGAATGGCACCAGTCATAATAACAATGACTTGGAGGTGGTGTTTGATGAGGGAAAATAAACTTCTGCATCCCAGCAATGAAAATGGAATGTGTGCTGTGGGTCCTCAAAATCTCCTTGTATGCCTGTTCTCTTTACTCTTGTGAGCTCAACTGCTTTGATGTTTGGAAAGGGAAATATTTATCTCTCATTGTGTGTCAGGAACGTCTCAGATGGGCACATCTAATCCCTATGCAGGCCATCCAGCTCATCCTTGACTTCCAAACATGCACCTCCCTGGGTCACTGGGCAGCATCTGCTTCTTCAACAGTGTTACAAAGCACTGGGCATGGTGATCTTTTCCTGTACCCAAGGTTTTCTTTTATTCCAAAGCAAAAGATATCAAAATAAACCACGATTTGAGACAGAAATTGCCTCCTGTCTCATATTTCTTCATCCTGAGAGAAATTACCCAACACCCACAAGCTAAGGGATGAAAAGATTATTTAGCTCATAGTTTGTAGAAGTTTCAGTCCATAATCAGCTGGCTTAAAGACAGGGTTCAATTGCAGAACAGGCATTGCAGAGGAGCAATTATCATGCCTGTCAGAAGGTATGAAAAAAACAAGGGACCTTAGCAGCTTCTTTCTTCTCATTTACACTGTTACTAGACAAACTGAAATAGAGCTATGCCAGAGCAATCAGTGGACTGACTTATTATTCAATCACCCTTAATCCTAGCACTACATTCTAGATTCAACCACCTCTCAATAAATCCCTGATGACCTTTGGGAGGACATGTAGACACAAACTGTAACCATTTGTATGTCCTCTGCAAGGATCTTTGTTGAGGGGAGATCTAAGTCCAGCCAAGACCTGAGACCCTTGGGATAGTATGGTGTTGCCCTCCCACCTGAAACCATGGACACAGTGATTATAAAAGACAGAGGTCCTTATATCTCCCGGGCTATGTCTATACTGGGGGAAGGTAGATAGTAGCCAACACCAATGCATCTTCTTTTCAGGAATGCAAGAGGCAAGTGAGGCATGGGCTCTGTACCCTCCCACTCATTCCTAGCCACCCAGGTGTATAGATTCCTCAGGCTTGGCCATGTTGCTCAGAGCTGTCAGCAGCTGCCTAAGTCACTGAGGCCTCAGTAAGTTAAGCTGAGTACCTACTCCTCAGCACAACTACTTGGGTTTTTCACTCTCACTTCACCAGTCTTGAGTAATACCTGAGAAAATAATTTTGAACAGAAAACATGGGACAAAAATCATGTTGTACAAAATCTGCTTTCTCTCACCCACTTTCCTTCCTCACATACCACAACCCACACACATTACCCATCTTCCCCAATCACACCGAACAGTTGGCTTTACAGAGCTTTTTCTGGCTTTGGGACGACCAAGTACACAAAGGCATCCAGCAGGAATGTGGGCAGGTAGCTCATGGGGAGGTAAAAGAGCTTGGCATCCCAGCCAGGTGAGTACCGGGTGCGGGGGTGACAGGACGTCAGTGCATGTTCCATGCAATTTATCACTGAGTTCACATCTGATTTCCACACTGTATCCACTAATGTAGCATATTTGGTATCTATAAAAAAAGAGAAATGATCCAGGTTTATTTCTGCCTCCCACTTTAGGGTCAATTTAGGGATTAAGTTTTCCCTAAATTAAAATGTTCCTCACAGCCAGAACCCATCCAAATCAAATCAATGCATATTCCCCAGCAAGTGCCACCGCTCATTCCCAACAAACTATGGTTTCACACTAAGCCACTTCCACCTCTCTTCCTGGGTTATCTTGACTGCATTAATGAAGGCCTCTTAAACACTGGAAATTATCTAAGCTTATGGAATAAGCTTCCTCTCATTCCAGAGGCCCAAGCCATAGGGCCATGAGTGAGCATCTCTCAACTTGTTCTTAATTTTATCTTCATGATAATGATGGGTTCAGATAAGAGTGTCTCAAATTCCAATAAGCCCAAAGCCTTCCTTAGGTAATCAGAAGCCTCCTGACACCAAAGAAATGGACCCCAGTCTCCTCACTTTGCATGAGACAGAGGCAGAGGCAAATGTCATACTATTGAAGACACTAAAAAACAATAAGGACTTCAAGAAGGGGCTTGCTTGTCTTCCCACTCTCTTCAGATCACTTACAGAATTCCAGAAGCCTCTCGCCATAGACTTCCTTGACGTCTGAGCTGACCCGGTTCCACAACTCCTTTGTGTGTCGTATAAATGTTTCTGTCTTAGTCATGTTGGTTTGGAATAAACCAGGCTCAATAATAGCCACCTTCACCCCAAAATAGGAGAGCTCCCTCCTGCAACACACACAGCAGCAGACAAGGACTTCAGCAGTCTTGGTATACAAAACACAATTAGATAACACAACAACACCTTCATGTAATATTTGGGTGAGAATACTTGAAAGGTTAGGATCTGCATTGTGCTAGAGCTTGGTTTTTAAATGGTGATGAAATTGTCTCTGTGTGTTTCCACATTCTTCCAAGCATTTTGCATATATTAGCCTAGTGACATAAATCCTATGGGTTTGTTAAAGGAATTTGTGAGAAGAGACCTGGTCTCAAAACAAACAAAAAAAACTCACATTATCTACCTCTATTATCTGCCCTCATATCTCACACATCTCTGGACTTTGATCATATCACCTCCTCTACAATCAGGCCCATGCTTCCTGTCTCCTGCCTAGGAGATGCCCCAACCTGCGCTGCTTTCTAGGGTGTTTGCCAGAACCTGAATGCAGTCCTTGCAACCCATAGTCTGAAACACCTCTGCTCTGCAGGCAGCAGGGTCCCCGGGATTTTAGCTGGTCCCAGTGGATCCTGTAAATACATCTTCCAGGGGCATCCTGTCATCAGCATGAAACACACCCCTGTCCAGGGCACAGGACTTTCTCAAGCCTACCTGTGACTATCTGCTCAACACACCTACACAAACCCTGCAGCTGCCATGGTCACAATGGCTGGCTTGGGCACAACCACTCTAGGAGATGGCAATGATGATTCTATGTCTCTTCTCCCTCTCTCAACTATACCTTTCTCAAAAAAAAAAAAAAAAAACCACAATGTTAATATTGTGCTAAAAGGCATTTTTCATGCATCCAAACAAAAGCTCAATAAGCAGCTATTGAGCTGGGTAAGAACCTCAGGCCAGTTGGATCACACAGGTCATGTGTGTGGCTTGGGGCCCAAAGTCCTAGGTTCTCTGTTCCAATTGACCTCAGAGGCTTCCCATCTTCCCTCCTCCACAGCAGTAGAAGTTTATCTGAAGTCAGGATTTCCCTATACACAAAACATAAAATTGTGACTCCTAAAAAGGGACCACTTGAATGCAGAACAGGGAAGTGAGAGTCCCACGCCTAGATGGAAGTATTTTCAAGAAGGTCTTCTATGAAGGAGCTAACTGAAGCCCGCAATAGGCTACTCAAAAATTCTGGGAACATGAGCAACCCAGAACCCCAACCTGGTCCATTACCTGAGGCTGTCCGAAAAGGCCTCCACACCATACTTGGAGATGCTGTAGCCACCACCATAGAGTGTCAGCCGGCCCATGACACTGGAGACATTGACCACACGACCTTGCGCCTTTCTTACTAAAGACAGCAGGCCCAGAGTCACCTCGATGACACCCAACAGGTTCACGTTGATTATGTTCATGAAGTCCTGCTTGTTCAGCCACTCATTGGGAGCAGAGGGAAAGGAGATGCCAGCATTATTCACCAGGCCCCAGAGTCCTAGAACAGGAAAGATGGAAGAGCCACACTGAGTGTCTGTGGTCACAGTTAGGGTTCGAATCACCTTGCAGCAATGGAAAACATTCTCTCCTGGGAAGGAAGAAGGACAGAAACAAAACAACCCAGTGTGTATAAGACTCGGCTGTATGTGTTGGAGCTGCTGGTTGACAGAATTGATGCCTTCTCATATATTTGATTCTGCATGGCCCAGCTCATTGTCTGGGAGGTAGCAAAATATTACATTGCTATGGTTTGTGTCTAGTTGTCCCCCTAAAGCCTCATGCAATCCTGGGATGACTTCTAGAGTTTGTCATTAATTCATGATCCAGGGTTGATATTATGTGTGAGTGTTACACCTGGCCTGGGTTGGAGAGCCTGAATGCAACATAAGGGAGACAGACTTGCTGTCTGTTGCCACTGCCACTGCTCCTCCTTTTTGCCTTTGCTCTTTGCTGTTTTCCACTGCCATGAACCACTGCTCTCTGCATTGTGCCACTCTGCCTTGGAGCCAGCAGAGTATGGACTGAAACCTCCACTAACTGTGAGCTAAATAAACCTTTCCTTCCCTCATTCTGGATGTTGGGTATTTGTCCCAGCAACAAGAGAAGAGTAACTGAGACACACACCATATTTGATCATTATCTGAATACATATTGAATACTGCTCATCCATTAGTCTGAAAACATGGAATTCAGGACTGGCTTTTTAACAAGTTCATATCATCCTCTACGTTTTTTTTGTTATTTAAAGCAGTTAATTTACATTACATACACACACCATTTAACAAGGAAAAAGAAAGACAGGAGTAAGGCAGAAATCAAAAGGGAGAGACAGAGGAGAAGGAAAAAGAAAAAAAGAGAGAAAAAACTAATAAATTGGTAGAATTTGGTTGAAAAAGAAAGAACCAATGCCCAGTTGGGGAAAAGTTCAAAGAGTTCTGTGTTGTCCTCAGGAAACTGACCTTGAAACTGGGACACTGATATGCAGCCACCTTCCTGAGAGTGTGCTTGCAAAACCCAACAGGAAGGCTTAGCGTGGCACACAGCTCCCTCCTTCCTCCCCCAGGCCTCGCTACACAACTCCCCACTGGGCCAGAGAGAATAGAGGCTCTGTTGCCCCTCTCTGAAGACCATCCTCCCTTATCCTGAACAGTCTTCTCATCATGATCGTCACACAGCCACTCTGGATAGCCCCACAGCCACTTCTAGGAACAGCATTTGCCACCTGCAGAACACAGTGCAGCACTGGCGAGTACCCATGAGACCCACGGCAAAGAGTGTAGCGTGCTGATGTGCAAGAGAGGGCCAGGAGCTCTGCACCTCCTCTGCTGAGAAACCTATCCTAAACTCCAGAGAAGACGGTCCCTGTCCCTAACCCACTTTATCTCTAAGACCCCAACCATACACATAAATGTACTCATGTCAGTAGAGCAGTGCCCACCAACATGACATTAATGACAATAACACATCAGAAACAACTCCTCCACACAGCATTCTATATGTCTAAATAAGAAGAGTTCTACAAGACCACAGAACAGTCTGCATCAGCTCCTCTTCCTTTTTTTAAGTAAAAAGACTAGGTTTGAGCTGTGCACAAAAAATAAGTGCATACAGGTCAAAGGGTTAATAACGTTTCTCTGTTGGTGGTGAGCTAATTCGTTAACTGTTTTTATAATTTCATGCATTCCTATATTTTTTTTACAATAGTCATAGCTGACATTTATTCTTGAATTACAGAAACCAATGCTTCTTTCTTCCTCTATAACAGCACTGACAATACACTGTAGTGAAAGAAAGCAAACGTGAGCCCCAGGTTTTGCCTCTCCTAAACCAGTTCCTAATCGTCTAGCTGTTCTGAAAACAGGAAGATCTTAGCTCTCTGGTGAGGCATGTTGGGGACCCAGTAAGAACATGTTGCAGTGTAGAGACATGAGTGAGCTCAAATCCAGCACACAACCGGCCAGCACACACCAGAGTGCCAGGCCCCAGCCCTCCTCCTGAAAGATTCCCCATGGTTCTCTGAGCACTCACACCCAGCAACGCAGAACTTCTGCTTAGAAAGGCACACAGAGGACAGAGAGGAAATCTGGACAGAGAGGTCACACTCCCAGCAGAGTCCTCTCATCAAGACTAAAGGGCCCTTGGACTGGTGAAATGGCTCGGTGGTCTTAAGCACCTACTTAGAACAAGCTTAGCAAAGCACAGGGTCCGTGGTTCAATCCCCCCAGCACCACATGCCAGCCAGCCCCCTGGTGGGCTGAGCTGGCCACACACAAAAATAAATAAATAAATAAATAAATAAATAAATAAATGTAACCTTAAAAAAAAAAAAGACTAGAGGGTCCCAAGGGTGACAGGAGGAAGAGGGCTCAAAGCTCCCACTGTGGGGAGGGAAGGAAGTTAGTCTCACTTCCAGCACCACCCCCTTGGGATTTCTTTACACTCTCATCAGGGAGCAGACAAAAAGTGCCCACCTTGTATACAGAGAGGAAACAAACAGACACAGTCAGGAATCTGGGCAATACCTCTGTCTCCCACACATTCCTTCACCCACTCAGTGGCTGCAGCGATGCTCTCTGTCTGGGTGACATCCAGGATCACTGTCTGCAGCCGGCCCGACGTCTGCTTCCTCAGCTGCTCAGCCCCTTCTTCTGTCAGACAGGCAGCCAGCACTCTCAGGCCTCGCGTGTCCAGCCGACTGGCCAGCAGATTCCCGAAGCCCGAGTCACAGCCTGTGATGAACACATACTTGTCTTGGAGGTGGCTCACCACCTTCCTCTCCAGGTACCAGCGCACAAGATAGTACAGGCCCACGAGGGCCAGCAGGTACAGCAGCATGACTTCCCAGAAGACAGGGACAGGCACAAGGGTACAAGACAAGAGTCTGACCTGTGTTCAGTCACAAAAAGAAGAAGAGGAGAAGCCAGAGAGGTACAAAAGGCAGGCAGTCTCCTGTGCCATGCATGGCGTGGAGCCTGCATATTAGTCCCTTATTACTGTGTTTCTAGAATAAGCTCTTTTGATTAATGCTTCCTCATCTCTCTCTTCTTTGGCCTGCTTTTGTTTTAGTGCTGTCTTTGAATATCCCATGTACTGTCTCCAAGAAAAACATGGCTAGTCAGTAGCTTGTCTTTGTATGAGAGTTTTGATGGGGTTGGGGACAGTTGAGACAGTTTAACAGCATAAGCACCTGCCTGGCAAGCGCAAGGTCCTGAGTTTGATCCCTGGCACCAAAAAAAAAAAAAAAAAAAAAAAAGAGTTGTGATGGCAGACCTAAATACACCACTGTCACAATAGACAGATCAACTAGACAAAAAAAAATCAACAAAGAACTATCACAACTAAACCAAACCTCTGAATAAATTAACTCAGTAGATATCTACACGGTGTTTCACCCTACAACAACAGAATAGCCATTCTTCTCAGCAGCACACAGGACCTTCCTCATAATAAACCATATATTAGCTCACAGAACATGCTTAAGTAAATACAAAGGAATTGAAATTATCCCATGCATATTATCAGATTATAGTTCAATGAAACTGGAAATCAATGGCAAAAGAAACCACAAAAACATGGAAATTAAATAATATCCTCCTGAAAAAAACTGATGGGTCACAGATGAAATTAAAGAATAAATTAGACATTAGACAGTTTCTACATTAAACAATAATGTCAATACAACATATCAGAACTTATGGCACACAGTGAAAGCAGTCCTTTGAGGAAAGTTTTTAGTGTTCAATTGCCACATCAGAAAAATAGACTCAAATAAATAACCTCACATTGAACCTCAAGCTTTTAGAAAAAGAAGAGAAATGTAAACCCAAAGTTTAATGTGAAGGAGGAAATTATAAAGATCAGAACACAAATTAATGCAATTAAGACTCAGAAAATAATACAAAGAATCAGTGAATCAAAGAGTTGGGGGCCAGGGATATAGCTCAGAGGCATAAGTGCCTACCTGGCAAGTGCAAGGTCCTGAGTTTGATACCCGGTACCACAAAAAAAAAAAAAAAAAGAGTTGGTTTCCTTGAAAGATTAAAGACAAACCCTTAACCAGTTCTATCAAAGAAAAAATAGAAAAAGACTTATATCCATGCAATTAGGAATGAATAGACCAAAAGCATAATAGATCCTGCAGATCCAGAAGATCATAAATACCTAATTTGAGAACCTATATACACTGATAAGACTGAAAACTCAAAATAAATAGATTCCTAGCTACATACAAATTACCTAAGCAGAATCAAAGAGATATAAAAATTCTAACTAATCCAATATCAGTCAAAAAAATTGAAGAAGTAATTTTAAAACTATCAACAAGGAAACACCCCACTCCTGACAGATTCACTGCTCCACTCTACTAGAACCTACAAGAACTTTAGAGAACTCTGTAAGAATCACTAATCCTCAGGAGTTGGGGAGATGGCTCAGTAGAATAAGTGCTTCCCTGGCAAGTGTAAGGGTCTGAGTTCAATTCCTGGTTCCTCAAAAAAAAAAAAAAAGAATCACTAATCTTCAAACTTTTTAACGAAATTGGAAGAGAAGCAGTATTCTCAAACTCATCCTCAGAAGCAAACACTATCCTGGTATCAGAAAGGACCCAACCAAAATGGAGAATTACTGGCCAGTCTCCCTGATTAACATAGATACAAAAATCCTCAGTAAGATACTGGCAAATGATGCAGCAAATGCTCTAAAATGTTATACAGGCTGGGGAGATAGCTCAGCAGTCTAAGCACCTACTCAGCAAGCACAAAGACTTGAGTTTGATCCTTGGTACTGCACACTGTGCCAGCCCCGAAACTGGGTGTAGTGCCACATGCCTTTAATCCCAGCACTGGGAGACTGAGACAAGAGAATCACGACAAGTTGAGACTGTGTAGTAAGACCCTGCATCCAATAAATAAATAAATAAATAAATAAATAAATAAATTTTTAAAAGAATGTTATACACTATGACTGGGGAAATAGCTCAGTGGAACAAGCTCCTGTCTGGAGAATGCAAGATCCTGAGTTCAGTTTCTGGTATAGAAAATGAAAAAGAAAAAAAAAAAATTTACACCATTACCAAGTGGGTTCCATCCAAGGGATGCAGAAAGGTTTCAATATACGCAAATCAATATGTGTCATACCCCACTTTAACAAAAGCAAGAACAAAAACCATATGATCATCTGAATAGACACAGAAAAAACATTTTTCTAAATTCAATACCTATTCATGATAAAAAAAAAACCCAACAGAAAATAAGAATACAGTGTTTTTACCTCAATCTGATAAAAGCCATCTATGACAAACCAACACCTAACATCATACTAAATGGTCAAAAACAGGGCCAGGGAGATAGCTCAGTGGTCTAAGCACTCACTTGACAATCTAAAGGACCTGGGTTCAGACCCCAGTACTGCATGCTGTGCCAGGCCCCGTGCCATGCTGGCCACCAAAATTGAGCATGGTGGTACAGGCCTATAATCCCAGCACTGGGGAGGCTGAAAACAGGAGAATCACTAAGACTCCAAGCTGTACAGTGAGACCCTGTACCAAATACTCTAAAAAATAATAATAAATGCGTATTTAAACACTATACTGGAGAAGAAAGTAGGTAGAAATCTTGAAGACACAGAAGTAGGTAGAGAATTCATGAGCAAAAAACAAACTGCACAGGAAATACTTCAAAGAATCAACAACTGGGATCTCATCTTCTTGAAGTTTCTGTATATCAAAAGAAATCACCAACAGAGTAAAAAGAAAACCTATGAATTGGGGAGAAAAAATTTACTGACTGTCCCTCAGACAAAGGATTTCTATGTAGAACATATGCAGAATTTTTGAAAAAAAATCAGGCCTCCAAAATTCAAAGGCCCTATTCAAAAATTAGCATTTGAGATGAACATACACTTCTCAGATGAAGAAATACAAATGGTAAATAAATATATGAAAAAATGTTAAACATCATTGATCACTTGAGAAATGCAAGTTAAAACAACACTGAGATTCTGTCTCACCCCAGAACTAACATCAATAAGTCAACCAGTGACAAATACTGGAGGGCTGTGGGGAAAAGGAACCTTTCTCTGCTGTTGGCAGGAATGCGGATTGGTACAACCACTATGGAAATCAATGTGGATATTCCTCAAAAAATAGAATTAGAGGTCCTATTCAACAGAAGAATTCCCCTCTTGGGTATTTTTATAGAAGAACTGAAAACATCATACTACAGTAATATATGTGCAGCCATGTTTATAGCAGTACAATTTGTCATAGAATCTTAGAAACAACCCAAATGTCCATCAGTTGAGGAGTGGATAAAAAAGATGTGATATTTTTACACAATGGAGTATTACTCAGCTATAAAAAAGATAAGCTTTTTTATCTTTTTTTAACAAGAGACCATACTTATAAGTAAAATAAATCAAATTCACATGTGTAAACATTGTATTGACTCTCTTGTGTAAGAACCTGAAAGAATAAATAAAATCTCAAAGGTACAATAGATACTGTGAAAGGGAAAGAATCTGTTCAAAGGGGAAGAACAACTGGA
>NW_004524862.1:530745-537872 GCF_000260255.1 Octodon degus
AGCTATACAATTATCCAAGCTAGCCTATATATATATATAGGCTAGCTTGGATAATTGTACTGCTGATTTATGCTGGTCTATTGAAAGCATCAGTTAATGTTAAATTTTCTTTCTCTCTCCTTTTCAATTTTTTGTAACTTTTTTGACCAATTTTGCATGCTTACATCTAGTAATCTGAACAACTACTTTGAAGACATCAATATACAATATAACAACCATTGTTGCATTTCTATTATTTTGTTTAGTGAAATTCTGTATCATTTCTAATGTTTTTTAACCATTATTCTCTTTAAAAAATAAAAATACTTAAAAAAAAAAAAGCTTTCACCCTAAAATCAGGAACAAGACAATGATGACCACTGTCACCATCACTGTCACCATTCCTGTTCAATATAGTTCTGGAGAGATTAGCTAGAGAAATTAGACAAGAGAAAGATATAAAAGGAATAAGGAAACCAGGCATGGTGGTATATGTCTGTGATTCCAGCACTGGGGAAGCTGAAAACAGGAGGATCACTATGAGTCTGAGCTGTGTAGTAAGACCTGTACCAAATAATTTTTTTAAATAAAAAAAAATATTTTTAACAAAAGGAATAAGAATAAGAAAGAAAGAAGTTACATTATCATTACTGCTGGATGACATGATCCTCTACATAGAAGACATTAAAAACTTCACCAAAAGACTCCTAGATTTAATAATGAAAATCAGTGGCAGAGCATAATAAAAAGTCAACACTCAATGCCAGGCATGGTCTCACACACCTGTAATCCTGGAACTCAGGAGGCAGAGGGAGAAAGATTGCATCAAGTTCAAGGCCAGCCTAGGCTACATAGTGAGTTTAAGACCAGCCTGTACTACATAGCAAGACCCTTCTCAAAATTTTTGAGAAAATCAATACCATACATCACAAAACTAGAGAAAACAATCCTAAAATTCATTTGGAATCAGCAAGACCTAGAATAACAAAAGTAATTCTAGGCAACAAAGACAAGACAGAGGAATCTCAATCCCAGAGTACAAGTTACAATACAAAGATACCAGGATAAAAACAGCATGGTACTAGCGAAACAATCATAATAATCTGAGGGTCAGTGGAACAGAATAAAAGATGCAGAAATAACTCCCTTATTTCTGATAAAGGGGCCAAACACCTTAACTGGAAGAAAGTCTTTAACAAATGTTGCTGGGAAAAATGGTTTTCCACAAACTGAAGTCTAAACCTAGACCCTTATCTCACTATATATTAAACTAAAATCTCTCTTTCCAGGTGTCCTCGTGAGAGTGACATCATCTTTAAACCTTCTGTGTCAATCCCTGATACACCGCAGTGATGCTCAGGAAAGACAGGGCAACCTGGAAATCCAACTACTTCCTTAAGATCGTCCAACTTTTGGATGATTATCCAAAATGCTTCATTATAGGAGCAGACAATGTAGGCTCCAAGCAGATGCAGCAGATCTAAATGTCCCTCCAAGGGCAGGCTGTGGTGCTGATGGGCAAGAACACCATGATGTGCAAGGCCATCAGAGGACATCTGGAACACAACCCAGCTCTGGAGAAACTATTGCCTTATATCCAGGGGAATGTGAGCTTTGTGTTCACCAAGGAGGACCTCACTGAGATCAGGGATATGCTGCTGGCCAATAAGGTGCCTGCTGCTGCCCATGCATGTGCCATTGCACCACGTGAAGTCACTGGGCCTGCCCAGAACACTGATCTGGGGCCCAGGACGACCTCCTTCTTCCAGGCTCTGGGCATCACCACTAAAATTTCCAGGGGCACCATTGAAATCCTTAGTGATGTGCAGCTGATTAAGACTGGGGACAGGGGCCAGGGAGATGGCTCAGGAGAATAAGCTCTTTGCCTGGCAGGCACAAGGGCCTGAGTTCAATCCCTGGTTCCAAGAAAAAAAAAAAAAAAAGACTGGGGACAAAGTGGGAGCCAGAGAGGCAACCCTCCTGAACATGTTGAATATCTCCCATTCTCCTTTGGGCTGATCATTCAGCAAGTGTTTGACAACGGAAGCATCTACAACCCAGATGTGCTTGACATCACAGAGGAAACTGCATTCTCACTTTCTGGAGGGCATCCACAATGCTGCCAGTGTCTGTCGGCAGATTGGTCACCCAGCTGTTGCATCAGTGCCCCATTCTATCATCAATAGGTACAAGCGGGTCCTGGCTTTTTTGTCTGTGGAGACTGATTACACCTTCCCACTTGCTGAAAAGATCAAGGCCTTCTTAGCTGATCCATCTGCATTTGTGGCTGCTGCCCCTGTGTCCGCAGCCACCACTGCTGTTCCTGCTGCTGCAGCTGCCCCAGCCAAGGTGGAAATCAAGGAAGAGTTGGAGGAGTCACATGAGGATATGGGATTTGGTCTCTTTGACTGATCACCAAAAAGCAAACTATTCAGCCCGCCTGATTGGCAAAAAGAAAGGAATAAAGGCATAATTCTGTTTCACAAATAAAAATAAAAATAAACTAAAATCAAAATAGATTAAAGGTCTAAATACTAAAACAGCAACTTAATCTGTTGGAAGACAGAATAGATAAAACTCTTAAAGACACAAATGCAAAGACTATAAATAAAACCCCAACTGCATAGGAAATATTTCAAAGAATCAACAACTGGGATCACATCATGTTAAAAAGCTTTTGCAAAAAAAAAAAAAAAAAAAAAAAAGCTTTTGCATGATAAAGGAAACCACTGACAGAGTGAAGAGACAACACAAGGAATGGGGGAAAAATTTACCAGCTGTTCTTCAGACAAAGAACTAATGTCTTCAATGAAAAAAACACCAAAAAATCAGATGCCCACAATTTAAAGACCTAATCCAAAGGCCAATGAGATAGCTCAGCAGATTAAGTGCCTACTTAGGCAAGCGCAGGGACCAGGGTTTGATCCCCAGTACTGCATGCCGAGCTGGCTCCACCCCCGGGTGCACTGAGCCTGCGACCAAGACTGGGCACAGTGGCACACGCCTGTAATCCCAGCACTGGGGAGACTGAAAGCAGGAAGATCACTGAGTCCAAGATGTGGAGTGAGACGCTGTACCAAATACACTTTTTTTTTTTTTTTTTTTTTTTTTTGGCGGAACCAGGGATTGAACTCAGCCCCTTGCACTTGCCAGGGAAGCATTTATTCCACTGAACCATCTCCCTGACCCCTCAAATACATTTAAAAAAAAAAAAAAAAGCCTAATCCAAAAATGGGCATCTGAAACAAACAGATGTTTCTCAGATGAAGAAGTACAAAGAGCAATACATATATGAAAAAAATGTTCGGGCCGGGGAGATGGCTCAGTGGCATAAGCGCTTCCCTGGCAAGCGCAAGGATCTGAGTTCAATCCCCGGTTCCGCAAAAAAAAAAAAAAGAAAAAAAATGTTCAACATCTCTGGTCTTTAGAGAAATGCAAATTAAAACAACACTCAGATTCCATCTCACTCCAGAAAGAGTGGCTGTCATCAAGATATCAACCAAGGGGGCTGGCGAGATGGCTCAGTGGTCTAAAGCACCTACTTGGAACAAGCTTGGCAAAGCACAGGGACCGCGGTTCGATCCCCCAGCACCACATGCCAGCCAGCCCCGCCCCCTGGTGGGCTGAGCTGGCCACACACACACACACACAATAAATAAATGTAATAAATAAAAATAAATAAATAATTTTTAAAAAAAAAAGTTAAAAAAAAAAAAAAAAGATATCAACCAAGGACAAATGCTGCCAAGGCTATGGGGAAAAAACCCTCCTCCACTGTTGGCAGAAGTGCAAATTGGCACCGTTAATGTGGAAATCAGGGTCTGGGGAGAGAGCCCAGAGGTCTAAGAGCCTGCCTGGTAAGCACAAGGTCCTGAGTTTGACTCCCAGTACCACATGCCGTGCTGGCCCCAAAGCCAAGTATGGTGGCACACACCTGTAATCTCAGCACTGGGAAGGCTGAAACAGGATGATCAATACAAGCTGCATAGCGAGACCCTGAACCAAAGGAATATATATATATATACTTTTGTGTGTGTGTGTGTGTGTGTGTGTGTGTGTGTGTGGTACTGGGTATTGAACTGAGGACCTTGCACTTACCAGGCAAGTGCTTATTCTACTGAGCTATCTCCCCAGCCCAATAACTTTTTTTAAAAAAAGAAAACAAACAAAAACATAATGTTCAAGAGCATTAAAACAATTCATCATAACTGGGACCTCAGAAAAAGGAATAATAGCATATAAAACAAAAATGAGTCGTTTAAGTATGGAAAGCAGTATGGCAATTTCTCCCAAAACTAAAAATAAGGACTAGCAACATAGCGCAACAGACTAAGCTCCTGCTTTGGCAAGCACAGGGACCAGGGTTGGATCCCTGGTTCCACATGCTGAGCCGGCCCTGCCCCTGTGGCGCGCTGAGTCAGCAAGTGAGTACAGGGCGTGGTAGTGCACCTGTAATCCTAGTGCTGGGAGGGCTGTAAACAAGAGGACCACTACGAATTCGATCTGTGCAGTGAGACCCTGTACCAAATACATAAATGAAAAGAAAAAAAAAACCTGTAATTTTAGAGATTCCATTTGACCCAGCTATTCCCCTTCTAAATATTTCCTGAAAGAGTTAAAAAGCATCACACCACAGCGATATACACACACTCATGTTTATAGCAGCACTATTTGTGACAGCTGGATTTAGATATAGCCTAGATGTCCATGAGTAGATGAATGGATAAGAAAACAGAGGACGCCATTTCACAAGGAGAGCAGCAGGAAACTAGGGGAGTGGGCAGGGGTGGAATAAACTAGGATTTCAGAGCTCAAGCGGCTCCTCGCTGTTCATGGTTATCTTCAGTGCTCTCTTCATTAAAGAGGACAAGGAGCAATGGAAGACTCTCACAGGAAGCAGTGGCTGTAGGAAAGCTCCTCCCCCTTGTGGCTAGTCTGTGGCCTTGCAGTCTCAGCACAGCTGTTGGCTTGAAACCTGCCGCCGTGGACCCTTCACCCATCCTGTCATGATCATTCTCACCACGTTCAAGATGCCCCTCTCCAGCACCCTGCCTGCATCCTCCAGGAAGGAGGGAAGCAGCCAAGACTGTGGGTTGGCAAAGGGATGGATCACATGTTAGCTGGGAAAACCTGTTCCTAGTCCTACTGAGTTATATAGCTCCTTCCTAAGCAAGAGATAGGAACCAAAAATTATATAGACAAAACCCTGCCTGCCAGGAGTCAAAGATCTGGGAGGCAACAGGAGACCCAATGACGTGCTTTTCGACAGGCCAGCATTGCAAATGGAAGAAGAGAGAATTTTCCTTGTGGCACCCAGGCACACGCCAGAATTAGGTGCCAGATCCACCCAGTGAGTCCTGGATCCCTCCCCAAGAAAAGAGGCCTGGGAGGGGTGGGGTATGCTGAGCTTTTGAGGGGACAATGAGACCCAAGAATGTCAGACTGCTTGTCTTTGTGGTTCTCCTCCCACTAGGCCAGGCTTTTAAGCTATAGCCCCAAGGAGAGGCCCACTACGCTCCTCCTAGTCCAGTGGTGGTGAACCTATGGCGCTGATGTCACAGCAGGTTGTTCGTATCACTGAAAGCTCTGTCATTGTGTTTTTCTTTTAATGTGTGAGGTTTTGGTTGCGGGGGGTTCTTTTTTTTTTTTCTTTTGAAACTAAAACCTCAGTATTCAGTCTTAATTACAGTGTTGGTTGGTACTTTGCAATAAATAAGTGGGTTTGGGATTGGTAGTCTGGGCAATCTCTAAAAGGTTCGCCATCACTGCCCTAGGCTGTGTCCGTCTGGAAGCACTGGTGAAACTGGACCCTGTTGGTTCACCTCCCCGATCCTCTGGAGATGGGCCCATATCTCTTGAACATCATACCTCTAGAAGCTACAAAATGGATCAACAAAGCCTTTTTTTTTTCTTTATAAGAAAAATAACAGATATCTAGAAGCTCTATTTTAAGCCTGAAGCAATGGTTTTGTTTGAACAAAGCAACATGGGTGGTCCCTTGAGTGTGCTGAACACTGGAACTTTGGTGTCTCATTGAGATCAGAGAGTGACTTACACCAATTTTGGGGTGTTTCTGTCAGTGTCGAGCTTCTAGTGAGTGTTGCGATAGAGGACTTTGCAACATACCGCTTTGCTTTCCATTGTAATCTATATTCTTACACTGTCTAACAATATGAGATTCTCTAAGGACTCCATTTTCCTCTTCTTTATAATGAAGGAAGAAAATTAAGATAATTTTGACAAGTCCTCTCAACTCCAACTTTTGGGCAGCCTAAAACTGTCTTTACAAAATGATGACTACTTAGGAAGTCAGAGTCTCAGAAAGCACTGGAGAGTTCACGGGGAATTTCTGTCCAGCATCCAGTTAGGTGCTCAATAATGGTTAGCAGAAGTGGAAAAATTCTGGCTTCTGTAAGGAAGAGTCACCACCCCTGGACAGCCCTGGAGCCCATAAAATAGGGAATCTGAGGGGAGAGACAGGAGGAGAAGAAGAATGGGAAGTTGAAGGGAGGGGAGCAAAGCAGAGCACGCTGGAGAGTTTCTGGGTAGTGCTGATGTGGGGGGAGGCAGTGATCCTGGGGCCCTTTCACTGGCTTATCAGTGTCTCCAAGCTTCCCCTTCCTTAGATTCTTGTTGCAAACCCTCTCCCACAGAAGAAATCAGACACTAAGTAAACCATTGTCCTTCATCTTATGGAAAGATTTGAGTGGGAAACAAACATAATTCACCTACCCCTTCTCCAACTTCTCCTTTTTTTATCTTATAGTAAGATTTCTTTTTAAGGTATAATTTATAAACCTGTCACATGTACAGATACATATAGTCGCCACAATAAGTATACAGAATAATTGCATTGCTCTAAAAATGCTCCTGAGCAAAATCCTTGTTTAACATAATTATAATTTTGTCTTCTCAAGAATGTCATAAAGGAGGCCGGGGAGATGGCTCAGTAGAATATGCTTGCCTGGCAAGCACAGGGGCCTGAGTTCAATCCCCAGTTCTGAAAAGAAAAAAAGTCATAAATATAGAATCATATGCTACAGAAGCTTTTGAGGCACACTTCCATGTAGCATAATGCCTTTGAAATTCATCCAAGTAATTAGGGATATCAGCTGTTCAATCTTTTCTTTTCTTTTTTTTTTTTTTTT
>NW_004524862.1:537972-555587 GCF_000260255.1 Octodon degus
TTTTTTTCTTTTTTTTTTGGTGGAACCAGGGATTGAACTCAGGTTCTTGTGCTTGCCAGGAAAGCACTTATTCCAGTGAGCCATCTCCCTGACCCTTTTTTAATTGTTGAATCACACTGTATTTTACAGGTCTATTACAATTTGCTTATCCATATACAAGTCAAAGGTCATTTTATTTCCAGTCTGGAAATATTATAAATAATGGTAGTATTAACATCTTTGGGCCAGTTTTTATGTGAACATTTTTTCCCATAATTTTATTGAGAAACAAATAGCAATGAGACAGTTTCAAATAAAACTGGTAGGACAGTTCCAATAATTAACACATTGCATACTCTCTTCTTAGTGGTTATTTCTGTACAAGATGCAGACATGATATCCTATTTACAAACACTATTAAAACAAATCCCTCTATTCATTAAGAGAATGTAACTATATATCTATCCTAACCATTTTGAATACACAGATACAAAATGGACATCCATCTGTATCCCCCTTTTTGTTTAGTTCCATTATTTGAATATTATAGGTATGTTAACCCTCCCCCACTCTGGTCCATGGAGTAGGTGCTCCCGCCTTTGGCCCAGACATTTCCCAGAATTCCCAGTCCTGAGTCACCTCCAGAAGCAGATGCTTACCTCCTTTTTTATCCTAGTTCCTGTCTATAAGAAGCTCTTTGAGGATAGACATTCTAAACTTTTGGACATAACAAACATCTTTGGCAACTAATGACTCCATAACAGTGCACATGTATAATAGACAAAATTTTACCTATATAATACCTTGCCTGGAAATGGCATTTTAGGTTCAGGGAATCCTGGCTAGGAATCCTGAAAAAGTTTATCAACTACTAGTAGTGTGGCCTTGACAGTATATTTTTACTTCTCTTTCCCTGGTTTTCTCATACCACTTCATAAATTGTTATGAACATTAAATTGTATAATACAAGTAAAGCCCCTTATAATAGTGTCCAACAAATGATAACTATTCAATAAATGTTGTCTGTTAATATTACTACATCTCTTTTGTGGTAAGTTACTGTGACATTTGGGAATATCTCCATCCTTCTACATAGGAAGCATAACTCCATGCAACTAAGTAAACAAGGTTGATTTTGAACCAATTCAGGAAAACATGGCTGCTGCTGGAACAGAGAGCGGTACCTCAATGTTAATTCCACTAAAGCAGCCTCATCTTCTGTATCCACAAGTAGAGGAGCATTATCATGGCAAGTGCTTTACATATATTATCTCATGTATCTCTGTGAGGCAAGCGCTATTATCCCCACTTTACATAAACTGAGACTCAGAAAAGTTAAGTGATTGACCCAAGTCACATAGCTGCTCAATAATGGGACAAGATGTCAAAGTCAGGTACAATCTTCAAACTAGCATTAATTCCACTGTGTCTCCTGAAAGGCGAGTGTACAGGGAGGAGCTGACCAACAAGAGCCATGGCCAAGGGCACATCCTTCCTTGGGCCCCGGAGACCCCCTTTTCCAGGGCTGCTGGGCAGACAGGCTGCATGTCTGACTGCAGGAATACAAGGTCACCACTGCAGCCAGACTTGGCTTCTCCCCTCAGTCATCTTTTGGAAGCTTGTGCTGGAGACTATAGTACAATCACTGCCCAAGTTCTCAGACTGACCAGTGCATCATCCAGCTGCCCCTGCCACACAGGCCAGGCAAGCCTGGGAGTTCTTGGAATAACCTGTCTCACTCTCTCCGGGGCCCAAGCACAGCCCTTTGCCCCCCTCGAGCCCTGGGAAGTAGTTTGTCTTTATCTATGCCTCTCAATACCTCCTCCCTAGTACCTTCCTTCCTTTCTAATTGTTGGTCACAATGTCTTGTCTACACTTTTTTGGGGAAAAAAAAAAAGGTGGCGGGAGGGAAAAAGAGTAAATTTCCAGGAATTGTTTCAAGGCTTCTGCTTCTGCTGCTTAGAGCAAAGCTGCACCACCACCACCCCTGCTGCCACCACCGCCTCCCCAGTTTGGCAAGGAACATTGCCCCATGCCCCTCCCTCCTTCCCTTCCTCCCAGGCTCATTTCAGCTACCCCACCCCCAGAAAATTCACATGAAAACTGCAGAGTTCTCACTTATTGCTTCCTGAGGGAGCAGCCTTCCTTCTGAGCCTGGGTCAGAAGGAGCCACCATGACTTCCTCACACTGTAAATGCACGCTGGTGACAAGCAGAGGTGGGGGCTGGACTAGGTGAAGGTGAGGCTGCAGGGCGATGTCTCCATATAGAAGGGAAAATTCAGAGACCAGGGAGACAAAAGTCACAAGCATGCAGTCTTGAGAGGAATGGAAATGGCCACGAGTGAGGTCCATGTGGAGAGAACAGAGACCAGAATGAAGAGCTTGGTCTAGCAGAAGCTCCATTGGCACAGTTTCAAGGCACAGAGAGGGAAGCAAAATTCTCAGAAAGCTCCTTACTAGAAAAAGGATAGACTAAAAACTAAGATCAGAGAGAGAAAGGGCCTGCTAATCGATCTGAGAAATCAAAGTAAGTCACGTTTCATACTAGCATAGCATAGGACAGATTTCTGGATGTAGGAATGGTCTGATAAGCAAAGAGAACTGCAAAATGAAAACTGTCTCTTTCAATGGAGAAGAATGGGGTGATAGTGGTACAACAATGTAAGCCCACATAATGCCGCGGAACTTTATACTTAAAAATGGTAAAAGTAGGGCTGGGGAGATGGCTCAGTAGAATAAGCGCTTGCCTGGCAAGCGCAAGGGCCTGAGTTCAATTCCCAGTTCCGCAAAAAAAAAAAAGTAAAATAATTTTTTTGGACAGGATATCCTGTCTGCTTCTTGTACTATGGATAACCACTAAGAAGATAACATTGTACAATGTATTGATTATTGAAAATGTCCTATTAATCAGTTTTGAAACTGTCTCATTGATATTTGTTTCTCAATAAAACAAAATAAAATTTAAAAAAGAAAAAAATGGGGAAAGTAGTAACTAATGTATATTTACCACAGTAAAAACTTAATTAAAATTTTTAAATCCCTTCTTTGAATGTCTAAACAAAATATAGTACGCACATACAGTACAATAATACTCAACCATGAAATGGAAGGAAGTACATATGCTATGGTGTAGATAAAGTTTAAAAATATGCAAAACAACAACAACAAAAAAAAAAAAACCAGACACAAAAAAGTCACCCGTTCGACTATTCTATGTATAGTGAATATCCAAACTAAGTACAGCCACATGGACAGAAAGCAGACTGGTGGCTACTAGCTCTCTCAACCGCATTCAAGAATAGGGCCGGCTCGCGGCTGGTGAGATGGCTCAGTGGTCTAAAGCACCTACTTAGAACAAGCTTAGCAAAGCACAGGGACTGCGGTTCAATCCTCCAGCACCACATGCCAGCCAGCCCTGCCCCCTGGTGGGCTGAGCTGGCCACACACACACATACACACACGCGCGCGCGCGCGCGTGTGCACATAAATAAAATAAATAAATTTAAAAAAAAAAAGAAGAAGAAGAATAGGGCCGGCCAAATAGCTCAGCGGATTAAAGCGCCTACAAGCAGGCACAGGGGCCAGGGGTTCATTCCCAGGGCCTGCTGTACTGGCCCCACCCCATTGGCAATTGAGACTGGGCATGGTGGCACACACCTGTAATCCCAGCTCATGGAGGCTATACACAGGTGGGTCACTATGAGTCCAATCTAGCAGTGAGACCCTAAACACCCTGTGGACCCTTCCCTAAAAAAAAAAAAATAAATAAAATACAGAAAGAAAGAAAGAAAAGAATAGCTGCTCTGCCACTGGCTACTGGCCATGCGCTCTGTGGACAGAGGAAGGACACATTTCCTAGTGCACAGGAAATGTCACAAGGTCATCACACTTTGCACCCTGGATACTCCAGAGTGGCCCATGAAAGACAACAGGTTTAAGAAGCAAGAGAAGCTCTTCTTGGACGTGAGGGCATCCACATGGGCTAGTCAGTGTAAAGCATCAAGAAGACCCTGCTAGGAACACACTAGTAATGTCCTCTTGATGGGTCCTGCCTGAGGGAACCGTTGTGTGCTAACTGGAGAACCCGGCAAGACAGGACAGGGCTAGGTGTGCTAAACCTTCAAGAACAACATCACCATCATTTTCTACAATCCCAAGACCATCATGAGAGGTGTGAAGCTACTCTTCCCTCTCTGAAGATCATCTCTGTCAGCCATGCTGTGGTGGCTGTGGTGATGGGAGGTGGCCAAACTGACAAACCCATCCTAGAGCCTGGCCATGCTTACAAGTGATGCAGAGGAACAGCTGGCCCTCAGTGTGCGATGTGGCCACGGACTCTATGGAGCATCCTTCAGGCGCACAAAGCATCAACACATTGGAAAAACCTCCACCATCCATGGATACACCACTGCTGGCCACAAAGTGGGTCTCCTCACTGCCGACCAGACCTGGAGTCTCCGTGGAACCCAAAAACCAGGCAGAAGAAAGAACCAGGGATGAAGTGCTCTGTAAACATCCTTCTAGCACTTAAAAAATAAAGATAAAAAAGAACTGTGGTTTCCAGGGCCTGCAGAGAGGAGGACACATTGCAGGAAGTGACCACTTCATGGGCGTAGTTTCCTAATACGTATTTGGCTGAGGTGGGAACAGCATAACAATGTAAATGTGCTGTATGCCACTGAACTATATGCTTTAATGTGGCTAGTTTTATGTTGTGAGAATTTCCCCCTTGATTAAACTTTCCTTTAATCCCCAACAACCAATGAACACTTGGTCCTACAGCACACAAAACAGGCCCCAGGTCCAGGTGGGTCTGCCATGTGCACTGTGGCTACTCTGGACCCCAAAGAAGAAAAAGATGCCCATCCCTCTACCCCCGGTGGTGTCTCGAGAATCAGTCCGGACAACTGAAGTGCAAGGGTGCTAAGAAGCAGGCAGCTCCACTGACACAGGGCCTCATGAACACAAGGCACAGGCCCAGAGCCCCTTACCCTTGCTTAGAAAGCAAGAAAAGGCAGGGAGCCTGGTCTTTTCCCAGCCCCATTCCTTATCTCCACCCCAGCCACAAACCACACACTCCCCCCAGGAGGCCAGAGTCCCAGGGAAGATGATGTGTCTTTTCTCCCTCCCCATCCAGTGCTCTCCTAAGCTCAGGCACAGCCCTCTCCCCCTCCCACATTTTATCTTTTCTCTCTCCCCAGAGTCTTGGCTCCAATCCCAAAATGTGCATTTCTTTCTTTTTTTTTTTTTTTTTTTTTTTTTTTTTTCTTGCGGTACCAGGGATTGAACTTAGGTCCTTGCACTTGCCAGGCAAGCACTTATTCTACTGAGCTATCCACTCTGGCCCTCCAATCCCAAAATGAAGTAGGCAGGGAGTTGGAAACTTTATGGGGGTAAGGGGAACCTGCAGGGGTGAATGCAAGCCAGTAGGGTCACCAGAATCATTAAATCTAGGCTGATTTTCAGATCTGTTTTAGCTGCTATCACCCCAGTTCTACTGAGTAGCAATTGACGGGTGGGAGAATGGGGCTGTGAGCTGCCTCAGAGAGAGGGAAGTGTGCCTTTATGAAAGATGCTTGTCACCAGTCAGCTCTGGAATTAGCACTTTACCTTGATGGCTCATTTAAATTTTACAGTCATCCCTTTTCATAGCCACTACTGTCTCTATTTTGCACAGGAAAGAACTAAGGCTTCAAGAGGCCGAGTCACACAGCTAGTGAGTGAAGAAGAGTCTGGGCTTTAATGCTTGCACCATTCCTAGATCTGAGTCTGGGACATCCCCTCGAACTGGATTGGGTGAACGCAGGAAAACAGAAAACCCTCCTAAAGAGCTGCAGCCAATGATAGCTACTTCCCAGATAAAGGGTGGCCCTGAAGCCAGCAGCAAAGCCAGCCCCACAGCCACTGTCCCACCAGCCTCCTAGCAGCTCCCTAACAACCCAGGCCTGCAGGACCTCCAGGACAGAGGTGCTCCAGAGGCAAATTCAGGTGAGTGTCTCTGTGTCCCAAGAAAGAGACTGAGTGGGGGATAAATGCTTAGCAAAGATGTATTGGGGGGAGGTCCCCACCTATGGTCCACATAGCAAGACGGGATGTCTCTAATAAAGACATACACTAAAATGCTAGGAATTCAAGTGCTGGGAGAGGGGAAGATTGGAAACCACCTGGAGCAGAGGGGCCAGCTGGACTGGAAAGAAAAAAACCCTTGTTGGGCACAAACAGTCCTGAAATTCCTTAAACAAAGTGTCTCTGCTCTTGGGTCAAAGAGGGCAAGTTCACCAAGGCTAAACATCCCTTCCTTGCCTTTTCAGGCCCTTAGGCCCCAAGTTGCTGTGCCTTCTGACTGGGAAACGTAAGACTGCTTTCAAGGTCTCCTTTCTCTTCCAACCCTCTCTTCTTCCCAACAGGCCTTTGCTTGTCCTCATGTCAGTCAAACCGAGCTTGGGACCCAGCCCTTCAAAGGAGCCCACTATGCTGCCTGACAATTACTTTAGAGAGATCCACAACTGGACAGAACTGCTCTACTTCTTCAACCACACCATACCTGAGTGCCACATAGAGCTCAGTGAGAACACCAAGCGTGTGGTCCTCTTTGTCCTCTACCTGGCCATCTTTGTGGTTGGCCTGGTGGAGAACCTCCTGGTGATCTGTGTGAACTGGCACAGCTCAGGCCGTGTGGGGCTGCTGAACCTGTATATCCTCAATATGGCCATAGCGGACCTAGGCATCATCCTGTCCCTGCCCGTGTGGATGCTGGAAGCCACACTAGACTACACCTGGCTCTGGGGTAGCTTCTCCTGCCGTTTCATCCATTACTTCTACTATGCCAACATGTACAGCAGCATTTTCTTCCTGGTGTGCCTCAGTATTGACCGCTACGTCACACTCACCAGCACTTCTCCTTACTGGCAGCGCAACCAGCAGCGAGTGCGGCGGGCAGTGTGTGCAGGTGTCTGGGTCCTCTCAGCCATCCTCCCACTGCCTGAAGTGGTCCACGTCCAGTTGGTGGATGACATCGAGCCCATGTGCCTTTTCATGGCACCTTTAGAAACATACAGCACATGGGCACTGGTGGTATCCCTATTCACTACTGTACTGGGCTTTCTGCTGCCCTTCCCTCTCATTGTTGTCTTCAATGTGCTGACAGTCCGCCAGCTGCAGAAGCAAGGACTGCCTGAGGGCTGGCGCCACTGCCGACTGGTGTGTGCCTACATAGTTGTCTTTGTCATCTGCTGGGTGCCCTACCACATGACTATGCTGCTCATCAGCCTGCTGGGAACCCATATCTCCCTCCACTGCTACCTGACCCACCTGCTGTACTTCTTCTATGACATCATTGACTGCTTCGCCCTGCTGCATTGTGTTGCCAACCCCATTCTTTACAACTTTCTCAGTCCAAGCTTCCGTGGTCGGCTGCGAAATGCTGTGGTCCATTACCTTCCAAAGGATCAGGCCAGGGCAGGGGCCCGGGCTTCCTCTTCCACCTCTTCCACACAGCACTCCATCATCATCACCAAGGAGGGCAGCCTGCCCATTGCAGTGGGCCCCAACTCCACCCAAGCCTGAACTTCCAGCACCCTCTTTGCCTCAAAATGCTTCATCTTCACTCTGCAATGTCATAGCCAGGTGAGGCAGATTCTAGGCTCCTCCACTGGTAAAAATAAAAGGCTGGAGGGGAAGATGAGAGAATGAGGGAAGGGGTGGAGGAATGGGGGAGAAGATTAGAACATTCAAGGCCAATTCTGAGCATATTTTAAAATACTGAAGTGGGAGAGATGCAGAGGGGGTGAGGAGGGATAAAGAATAAGTCCTTTTTTGGTGTTGCACTATTTGTTTCAGTCCCTGTGTCTAAGGGAGCCACATATGCACATGTGCCAAAAAAAAGTAAAATAAATAAGAGACAGCCATGGCTCTAGATCTCAGAGAACTCTGCACTACAGCTGGGTTTGGAAAGGGAGCGGAGGCTACAGGGATGGTCTGCAAAGAAAACTAGACGTGCTCGTCTCATAAATCACCCTGACCGGAAAAAATGAGCTCCACAGGAACCTCACAAAACTTTCCTTTTCTTTGTGTGCTTGTTGATCTTCCAGCTCACTGCGCAGGTTGTGAGGACAAGAGGCCAGAGGCCAAGGAACCAGGAGGCCTCAGCAGGACGTTCCCTAGTGGTGCATCCTCAGTGCCATGATAAGCAGAGGCGGGTGGGAAAGCAAGGGTGGGGCGAAGCCCGTCAGAGACAGGCACCCTGCAGCTGGGTCAGCAGGATGGTCTCTCCACCCTTGACCCCTCAGGAAACACAGCTCCATTTCCTTGCTGATATCCTCCCGTCCCCTGTGTCCATCCTGGCTTTCCTCCCCCACAGCACATGCACTCAGAGCCCACGCTCCTCACAGCAAACCTCCCAGCTTTGGGTCTAGGACACAGTCTTCTAGGGCAGTGATGGGAAACCTTTCAGAGCTTTCAGTGATAACAAGCAGCTGGCTGCAGCACAGTGCGCCGCAGGTTTGCCACCACTGCTCCAAGGGAGACACAGAGCTCCCCACCTCTTCCTTGCCCTCCAGATCACAGGAAAATAAGAGGACATCTGTTTCAGGAAGGGGCCTTGAGAATGCCAGCTGCAGGTGCTGGCAGTTGTTGCATCCCTTGGCCCTTGCATAGGTTGGGGAAGGCCCAAGTGGAAATTTCCCTGCTTTGTCACAGGGCAGAACTCTGGCCCCAGGCACTTCTTCCTCGTCCACTTCTTGATTATTTTCTTATCCAGCGACTTACATTAACTACCACTTGTTCTATAGATAAAGATGGTCCTCTAATTAACAAGTAGGTCTTCTGGAAGACTCATTTATCAGCTTAGGAAATTAAGACCATAAACATGAAAAACTGATGTGACAGCCTAAGAATAGGTCCTAATTTCTGCCTTTCAATTCCACATTCTTAGCCTCCTGTTTGTGGAGTAAGAACTGGTCCTGAAGTCACTGATCTCTTGACTGTCTCGCCAGTCCTGCTCAAGAGCACAGCATGCCAGGAATGTTTAACTTGGAATAACAGCTCACTTCCCAGAGAGCATTTCCTCTGCTCCTGTGCTCTCTGGGAACATTTAAACACATACCCCAATGGTGCACACACCCAGGCCTGTCAGCAGTACAGAGGGAAACCATATCTGCCATCCACTGCTCACTAGGCCCAAACCTGAAAAGGTCTTAAACTGTAACAGCTGCTCAGTGGTGCAGAGCTGAAGGTTTTCTGAAACAGGAGACTAGATTGTGACTTGGGACGTACAATAACAGTTTAACCTAATAATGCAGAAGCCACATTAAAATTGTTCACACTTACAAAGCAACCCAAGATCAGATACCCATGTGACTGCCAGGAAGATAACTGGTTTTGGAAATGAGAAATGGAGCTTAGTCAGAGGAGGTATAGGAGGGCCCTATACTTCCTTAGAGTTCCTCCACCCATGGAAGGGAAGAGTGGGAAGTGGCTACACTAACTGCTGCAAAGCTGTTCTACTCTGCACTTACTGAGCACCAATGAAAGCTGGTCCTGAGCTGGTCCCCATGTGCCCTGGGACCAAACAAACCACATCCCTCCACACCTGCTGGAGGCTGGCTTCCTCTGCGGAAGCATTTTGGTACCAACCTCTTGCAATTAGCTCAGACCTCCATCTCTTCCTTGTTCGAGTCTTCCTTTCCCCTCCCCACTTTCTATCTGTATTGGAGACATTTGAAGACACACTGCTTCACCATGAATTAACAGCAATGGCAAGTCAGTGTGTCTGGCCAAGACCCTTACGTAGGTAGTAATCTTGGTTTAAGTGGACATCTGCAGAGGACCACAGCAGTCTCTGGGCTGATAGCAGATGTCCTGAGAGATGCGCACCTGATAATGTTGAGTCTTTGACTTAATTTCCCGCTAAAGCAAGTCAACAAGCTAATCTTGGGAAATTCCAACTATAGGAAAAGAAAATGGGCTACATGAAAGAATTCTGGCATCTGTGGAACCATGCCTTACTGAAAGGGTGATGAGCTCAGATAACTGGAACTCGAGACAGGGGCATGTTCACAGTACACAGGAAAAGAACTCCCATTTCAAATTTCTTTTTTTATTATTCTAAATAAAAACCACACTTTGTGCTGAACAATGGAATATAAAAGAATCAGATGTACAACGATTTTAGACATCTACTATTTGGGAAAAGTTTACAAAATGTACAAAACTTTACAGCAATAGATAGTAAACACTTAAATATCAGGAGGTCAGTACTTATTAATTTAGTGGAAAGAGTTAGACATCAACACCTCTTCTCCGTTTCAAAAGATTTTAGCTATTACAGGTAGGGGGGAGGATAGGTGGATTGGACAAGACTGTTTTGTTTTGTTTGTTTGTTTGGTTTTTTTGGCGGAACCGGGGATTGAACTCAGGCCCTTGCGCTTGCCAGGGAAGCGCTTATTCCACTGAGCCATCTCCCCGGCCCAAAAGACTGTTAAAGAAACATCAAATCAAAAGCTTCATTTTCATTCTGATGTGAAGCTTATGATGCATAATCACACTGAAACAAATGCGGTGAGCACCTACTTCCTGACTCATTTGATGCAGGATTTTGTGACACGGACACACAGGGACACCCAAACAGGCCTAGGCTGTCCACACAGCCCACTCCCATGCCAACAAAATCAGTGTCCAGCTATAAGGATTTAAATTCATTTTCAAAGTCAATGGGTGTGGGGTCTGGGGAATAGGACACAGCAAGAGGCAAGAAAATTTTTCAGTAGTAAAAACCTGACTGGGGGAAAGATATCTAAGCCCAAAAGTTTGTCCTGAAAACAAAGTGGGGCTGATGGGTCAGAAGAGAAATAAAAAAGAACTTTACCCACTTCCTGGTTCTTATGGGTCACCTGGGTCCAATCCCTACCTCACCTCTTTTCTTCCCAACTAGTCATTCAATCATAGGACTTGTATATTTTAGATTTAGTATCAAATATTAGGGTTTAGAACTCCCATGGGTGTTGAGGCACCCATGGACCATGAGGGGTCACTAGAGTGCAGGACACTGATCCCCTCCCCTGGCCACAAGTAGCCTCTATGGTTTTCCCGGCATTCCATTTAAGTATTGCTGTTTCCCCTTAGGAAACAAGTTGGGAATGACCCCAAATTTGGTTTAATGCTCTACAACCACCATCTTAAAAATCCTAATACTCTGTGAAGAAGAGGGCTGTGTGAATTATGTAGCTGGTCCTGAGTACTGAGCAAAAAGGGAAAACAGGAAAAGAAACAACATTCAAGGGTCAAACAGAACTTCAGAGTAATACAGCAGAGGGCAGTACTAGACAGCAACAGGATCCAATGAATACCACCAAGTCAAGTAAATACCTTCACCAGGTATCCTAGAGCGCCCTTTGCCACAATACAGCGTTTCAAGTAAAACAACTCAGGAAAGAGTAAGCTAGAGGCAGAGGAAGCAAACATGACCTCATGTGGATAGGAAGTTCATGTATGAATGTGGGGGATGCCCAGAGGGACAGGGTTTGGTCACTGTGCCTCACCAGTTACTGATCCTGCTTGCTACATGTCTGACTGGGATCAACTGGGCCTCCCTGATCAACCATTTCTCCTCAGAGAAATCAGGGGGGAGCAGTTTTTTTAGTGTTTCAAGGGCAAAATTTCAAGGATCTGCTTTTTGGTTTACTGGCACAAGGGGAAAACTTCACAGTTTCAGGTTACGTATACAAATCACCCAGCATCTGTGATGCCCTCTACTAAGAAAAAGAGTTTCTTCCATGTATTTATCCATTCTCAGCTACCTGACAGGGTTCTAGTAAGTACCACCTCTCTCAGCAACCATTCAAAACTCAGTCCTTATCAAGCCTCAGAGGATCCTTCATGTTTGAGAATAGCAGATACTTGACTACTCAAGTATTATAGACTCCCTTCTTAAATTCCTACTGGTCAGTGTAAAAAGTCTCAGCACTGCTTTCATCATGAGATATTCTGAGTCAGGTTTAGATGGTAAAAGGTGGGCCTTTAACCAGCCATTACACAATCCTCTCACCTGGTGGAGACTAGAAAGCCCACAGAGAGCCCTGTGCTCTAAGGTTTGCTCAATCCAGGGCTGGAAAGAGAAACAGCAGGCCCAACAGGGATGGAGCTGTGGTTCACCTGTGTGTCTTAGGAAAGACAAGAACAGGAGCCCACTTAAATTCAGAAAGGACAAAAAAGTGTATAAAAAGCTCCTTCATAAGACCTGATTTGATCCCCTCATCCCAGTCCCTAATCTACTCCATCACAGGACAGAAGGAAGATGAAAGGTCTGGGAATTTAACTGGGCCCCAACATTCTAGAACTTACATCCACTGCCTACAGGAAGAAAATTTAAAAGGCTTGTTTAAAAGGCTTGATGTGGTCTCCCCCTCATTACATCGCTATTCCCCAAATCTCTGGCCAAGACAGTCCACTGGTATATGGCTACTTGCTTGGGAGAACTTAATTTTCCTGAAGTCTCTTACCCAAGAGATGCTGGGTAATATGCATACAAAAAACAAAACAATAAATAAATATTAATGTCCAAAAAGGCTTTGTGGGTTAAACTACTTCTTGTGAAACAGCCTGAAATGTTGCTAAGTCCCACCAAGGGCAGAGTCAGGCTGTGGCTAAGGACTCCCAGAGCTCGCCTAAGCAGGGTGAGGTAGTATGAGCTACTGAGGTGCCGCCATGTGAGAATACAAGATCAAGGGCCCTCTCCCTCCAACCTTCTTTGGGCAAGACCCCTTTAGAGAACAACTAAGAATGGAACCAAACAGCTACAAGAATTGGGCCGCCTGAGGAGGGCCTGAACCAGCTATCATCCAACAGTACCTCCTGAAGGTGATGCAATGACACAGGATCAATTCCAGCAGGTCAAAGGTGAGCTGTTAAAGCTTCAGCACTGCTAACACAAAGTAAACAAGTTACCTAACTGGGACAGACAGATGCACAACCTGCTACACACCACCAATTACTCAAGTCCCTTTATCCCTCAAGGGCTCACAGTCCAACACTCCACCTCCTGGATTCTTTCATCTATGTTACAGGCCAAACCCTCTTGGGTGGGAGACTGGATATAAATTAAGGCAAGGTTGCTGCTGTCAGAGACATCTGCTGTTCTCCACTAGGAAATTCAAGGTCACTGGAGGCAGCCAAAATGACAAATAATTACATCCAAGTGTTTTTCTGTCCACTCTGCCCAACAGAGAAATCTTGATGTCCTGGGCCATCATTCCACAAAATTCTTTGGAAATGAGAAAAGAGGATTCTCCTCTCTGCCATCCAGGTTGCCACATTTGGTGGCACTATAGGACTCACCCCATCTGCTGGCAAGGACTCATCCCAAAGCTTTGTGACCTAAATAGAAAGCTTTGCTGCCAAAAGATTTGCACTGCCAATCAGATTAGGGCCACAGAACAAGCAGGCTCCTCTATCCCTAATGCCTTTTCCCTACTAAAGGTTGGCACTAGAACTGAGGTGAGTGGCTCTGCTAACCAGTCCTTTCTGAATGACCACTTTCCCCCAGTCCTTCTCACAGCTAGTTGTCCCAGTTGAAGGTCTACCCACAGCGACCTCTCTTCATCTCCTTTATCCTGTGAGGCTGTTGGTTGGATTCTTAGCAGCATAAAACCTATCAGTAAACTAAAACTAGAGACGCTAGAAGGGAATCTAGTTCACACAACTGCTTGACTAGACCCCAAAGCAGCCTCAAAAGAATCAAAAGCACAGCCCTTCCTGGGCCAGAACAGGTATGGAGGTAAATGCAACAGAGCTGTCGCATTCTCAAAAACAGTAACAGCTTATGTGCTATATATGTCTAAAAAGAACAAAGAACAGAATTCTAGCAAGGCAAAAACTGTAGCTTCAACTGGGAAGAGACCAACAGCCATCAGAAAAACCACTGTTCTAGCTGCCACCCAGGAAGTCCCCTGGCTCTGCTGGGACCCAGTCAGCTGTCTGGGTTCTTTTCAGCCTCTTTGGAATGGATAATGTACATGAAGGTCTGCTCGATGGTGAAGTCAGGTGGTAGGCTGCCTTTGTGCACACCGACATGTTTGCTCATGAGGTTAAGGGTGGAACTGTAGTGGCCACAGACTGTGCAGCGGTACATGAGTGCACCTGAGTGGGTCTTGAGGTGGCACTTGATGGTCGAGCGGCCTCGGAAGAACTTGTGGCATACCTTACACTGGTACGGCTTCTCACCCGTGTGGATCCGCCGGTGGTAATTGAATTCACTTGTGTGGGCAAACCTTTTGCCACAGACCTTGCAATTATATTTGCTGTTCCCAGGTTGGCCCTGCAGAACCAGCTCCTCACTCAGAAACTCCTCTGCTGGTAGCTTCCGCTTCTGGAGGGCTGGGTGCTGCAGCCCCAAGCCAGGCCGCACCTCAAGGCCACTGTTGCACTTGTGCTGGCTGACATGGTAGCGATAGGCAGCCTCTGACCTGAAGCTCTGGCTGCACAAGTGGCAGTGGAAGAGGGCATCTTCCAGGCTTTGGTGCACAGCCAAGTGCTTCTCCAGGAGGTGCAAATCCACAAAGCTGCTGGCACAAACAGAACAGGAGAAAACTGAAATGCCCAAGTGGGACAGCGTGTGCCACATGAGGCTGCAAAGGCTGAGGTGGCGGTGGTCACAGATGCTACAGGCCTGCCCCTTCAAGTTCATATGGTCAAGGATATGGCCTCGGACCACATGAAAATCTTTGGCCAATGCCTTCCCACAGGCAGCACATTTCAACTCTGGGGAGGCTGCCCCTGAAAAGAGACCCAGTTTTCCAGGCAGGGGCTCATTAGGGTGAACAATGATGTTGTTCTCAAATATTCCATCTCGTCGATGAAGTGTTAGCTGCCACTGGGTAAAGAACTTTGTTTCACACATGTCACAGGAAAAAAGAAAAATGCCAATGTGGGAGAGGACATGGGTCACCCGAGAGTTTCGATCCTGGAAGTGGGTCTCACAGACCTTGCAGTTGCCTGTCAGCAGGTCTACATGGTCCCTAGCATGCTGTCGGATCAGTTGAATGTTAGGTTCTAGAACTTTCTTGCACACCTGGCAGAGCATAGCCTTATTCTCCCGGCTATCATTCTCTCCAAAGGTCAGCTCATCCTCACTGTCATCACTTAGCTCAATCACCTCTTCCACTGTCCCAATCTCCTCAGTGGGGTCCTCAAACTGCAAATCATCATCCCCCAGGTCCTCCAGCTGCAGCTCATCCATCTGCCCAAAGCCTGGCTCTTTGGAGTGGTCACTACTGCTCAGACAGGAATTGGTCCCAGTGGTGATGTCAATTGCATTGTCAGGCGGGAAGAAGCTGTTTTTACTGAACTCCCCATTGCTTTGCACTTTGTAGGGTTGGCAAGAACTGGTGCTGGTCCTGATACCCATGCTGACAGTGCCTAGGACTGGCTGGGATGCCATACTAGTAAGAGATATGAAAGGAGCCGGGGTATCATGGTCTTCTGTCTTTGGTGGCAATGGTGGCTGTGGCAGAGGCAGGCTGTGATTAGTGTCACTGGCAACATTTCTCTCTTCCTCCTTATAACTTCCTCCAGCATCAGCTGGCAACACATAGTTTCTATCAGGACCAAAATGTTCCCCATTGCTCCGGAGTTCTCCAAGTGCATGGGCAGAATCTGCCGAGGGACAACTCAGAGTACCAGACTGGCTCTCACTGGTACTGGTCAGAGGTTTGGCCACAGTTGTGCTTTCCAAGTCCGGAAAGGTAGCATGGCAGGCCTGGAGAAGGTCTTCCATACCCAGACGTTCAGCTACCTCATAGATGACCCCAACGTTGATCAGGTCTGTGAAGAGCTCTGACGTGTAAACAAAGCTCAGAATCTTCTCAAAGTTGGCAGGGGTGATGAAGTCCACCACATAGGTCCTGGCAGCATCAAGCCCAGTATTCAGAAAGAGGTTCTGGAAGTAGCCAGCTGCACAGGCCAGCACTGCCTTGTGGGCTGGGAAGGAACGGCTCCCCACCACAATGGTGACATCGCACATGGTCTCCGAGAGCCGACACTTGTTGAGTTCCTTCAGCAGATTGTTGGGGTGGTTGGTGCTTTGAAGTTTGATCCTCATGCCCATCTTAGCAGCTCCTACAAAGTTGTCTCCTTAGCAGCACGGTTAATCTGTGAATAGCAAAAGAAAAAGATGGAGGACCCAACAAACCTGCAAGAAAGGCTCTGGAGAAGATACCCCATTCTGAGTGTGTACATATTCTGCTGGGGCAAGTACTACAACAGAAGACAATAACCTGTCTCCTGCATACACCCAAACTCAGAGAAACTGGTGACAACACCCAAGGAGTGAAAAACCTGACTTGCTTGATTTTAAAAAATCAGTAAAAGGGGGCCAGGGAGATGGCTCAGTGGTATAAGCACTTCCCTGGCAAGAGCAAGGGCCTGAGTTCAATCCCTGGTTCTGCAAAAAAAAAAAAAAAAAAAAGAAAAAGAAAAAATCAGTAAAAGGATGTGCGCCTCAAGCTAGAGCTTTACAGCTAAGTAGAAAGCATTCTCTCAAACACAGTCTTGTATTTCATTATCAGCATAAGTAGCTCAAACTTTTCATATTTTAACGCCTTTTTAGGCACACACTTTATTAACTCAGGGTGTATATTCTCTTACTTCAGGACACCAAATGTCATACGTACAAATTCAAAAAAATTATCAAAGCACCACAAGGTACTGAGGAACAGTTATGGGGGCACCATCTTTCAGTTTTGTAACTGCTGTATTTTCTGTCTCTAAATCTCACACTCTTGAATTGCCATCCTTCCCTACTGACGATAAATGCCTACTCTGGCCCATTTACTATAATCCAGGACAATTTTAATATTCTGTGGATGAAGTTCACTCAGAACCAAAAAAGTAAAGCAAAGTAGAACACAACTGTAGTAAATGTTACTTGAGCATGCTTTATTCCCTCTTACCACCCTTTTTGGGTATTGGGCTCGCACTCACGCTACACTAACAGATTTACTCAACGCCTTGAGAAAGATATCCAATCAGCTAAGACTCCTACAGTCTAATTCAACAGCAGGCTTTCCCTTCTCTACTCTTGCAAGCTTGTTCTGTCTCACGACTCACCCTGAGCAGCACAGCCCTTCTGCCCTCTCACCAGATTCTACCAACAACGCCCAACTTTTTCTGGGGCCCAGCAATCTTCTCAACATTGTTAGGTACCAGCCAGGCACCTCCCCAGCCCCGGCAGCCACTCATTCACGGTGGGCTGGCCAAGGTTCTGAGCAGCCTGAGTGGGGACGAAAGAGGGGCTACTCGGAACTTGGAGGACACCCCTACACGCCGACCCTCCGCAGGGTGGAATCCGACAGGCTGGGCGGTGGAGCAGGCTGGGACACTCCCCTGGGAAGGCCCGAGCGCCCCAGTCCCACCACGGACCGCTCGGGGCTTTCCCGGGTGGGCGACCCGAGCGGGCGGCAGGCAGAAAGGAGGCCCCTGAGCGGCGGCGGGGTCAGCGGGGCCGATCGGGGGCGCGCGGGGAGATGGGGCCGGCCGAGGGCAGCGGGCCGGAGGAGCCCGGCGAGAGCGTCGGAAAGGCCGGCCGGGATCGGACTCGGCCAGGGGCAACCCTCGCCCGGCCGCGCTTACCCGGCTCCGCGGG
>NW_004524862.1:556647-565431 GCF_000260255.1 Octodon degus
AACAGGGGGCTAGCCCCATGATGAACCCACTCCTGTCCCTCCCTCCTCCTAGATGGCCAGGACCCGCTGTGCCTTGGCTGCCCAAACCAGTTCCTCAACACTGTGTACACCTATGCTTTCTAGAATTCTATCCCCATCTCCTTCCTCTCCTCAAATGTTCTAGCCCAAGAGTAGTCATAAACTAAAACCACTTACTCTACCCCACACTATTGTAGGCAGCTGAAATAGATAGAAATATTATAGGCAGGCAGACAGCACCAGGCCCTCTAAGAGACAGGGTGACTTTGCAACTTTAGAAGAGACAGACATTCCCAGCTGTGGGCCAGACCTCAAGACAGAAGAGTAAACAAATGTAGCCACATACTTCCCTAGGAATGGGCATCAGTGATTGATATTCTAAATAAGTATCAATCACCTTGAAAGAGTCCAAAAGAGTCACTAACCCAACCCCCAACAGGAAGAGACCCTGTTCCATATTTGTGCCGGCTTGCTACATGACTTGCTTCCCCATTTGATTCCGATTTAATCAATTTTACCTGAGCAACGATGCTTATAATCTCACTGGTTGACCATAGTTTTGTCCCACCCCGTGCCCACCTAAGCAAATTCCGGTGTTCTCCACCACCTTAGACCTGCCTCATTGTATGGTTTTCCTCTATAAAAGTCCCTGGAAGAGACAGCATTCCCAGGGACCACCTGCTGTGGCGGAGGGGCTCCTGTCCCTCTCTCAGACAGGAGCTTTCTTTCCCCCCATCAGATAACCTCCGTTTGTTCCTAAAATTCATTCTTTGGTTTTAGAAAACAAGAACTCAGTCCAGGTACCTTTCAGGTAGGGAGTTTCATTTTTTCCCTGTATCATTTGGAGGTCATCCACCAAGATCATTTTTCTCTGTGTCAATACCACCACGAATCACATTAGAAATCTGGGTCATCCATTCTGCCTCTTCCACAGGGAAGAATACCACTGCTCCAAGACACTTCAGTTCCACCCTTTCCCCATTCCCATCTGTTCCACTGTCTGAGGACAGCAGACTGCAGGCACAAGTACCAGGTCTAGACACACGCAGGTAGGCTTATGCAATACCTCAATGGACAAATGGGAATGAAGGGACAGGCAGGATGTTTCTGTCTCGCTTACTCATCACATGTTGCTGGGACAAAATACCCAACACCCAAAATGAAGGGAGGAAAGGTTTATTTAGCTCACAGTTACTGGATATTTCAGTCCATAGTCAGCTGGCTCCAAAGCAGAGTGCCACATGGCAGAGAGCAGCAGTTCCTGGTGGTGGACAGCAGCAAAACAGCAAGAACAAAAGGGAGGAGTAACAGCAACAATGGCCACAGAGAACAAATCTGTCTCTCTTATATTGTCTTCAGGCTCTCTGCCCAGGATGGATGTAACATTCAGACTCATAATCCCAGCAGTACTCAGACCCATAATCCCAAATGGATCATGAATTAATCACAAGCTCTAGAAGTCTGCCCCATGACTTCATGAGGCTTGGGGTGGGGGAACTACACACAAACCATAACAATTGCCAACTGATCTAAGTCAGTGTGGCCATTCAGTAATATCCAGTTTTCTTGATGAACTGAGAGACTGTCTTCATTTTATTTGATATGCAAAGGAAGCACTGTTTCAGGCAAGCACTTATTCTACTGAGCCATCTCTCCTGCCCGATAAGCACTGTTTCACACACAACCAAATATGTAGCAAGTATCAGGTAAGAGACACAAAGAACAGGCATACAACTGGGGAGATGAACATCACACAGCCAGCAGGTGGCCAAGACAACTCTGCAGACAAAAGGCGAGAAGTTGCAAGGGCTGTGATCTGCTCAGTTCTACCAGCTGCTTTAGCTACTCCCTACTTGGGAGTGTCGATCCCAGTAAGTTTCATCTTCTAATAAACCACCTACAGGGCATAGTTGAAAGTGTGTATAGTTTATACTGAAGACTTTGTTAAAATAATTAACTCCAGTCACAATAACATCTGTATTCAAGACCAAATGGAGAAGGAAGGGCCAGGAAATTAGTGAGGTCTTCTTGACCAGGTCTTCTTCAGCATCAATCTCCTTACAACAGGAAGAGGAGAGTCAAGATCCCTTGATGTATTCTCCAAACACAGAAATTGGATCTAATGGAAGATGTGTTTTCATTTTTCCTAGAATCCCTGGTACTGCAATTTTTGTCTGCCCCACCAGAGAGCAACCTTTCTACATTTATGCATCATGCTTAGCAAACAGTCGTCTCATCTCCACATATATGTTCGACTCGGAGTCTTAGGAGAACCAACTCTCGAGGTTTCCAGGACTGTCTCAGTTACTCTTCTTTCCTTGCTGGGACAAATACCCAACACCCAAAATGAAGAAAGGAAAGGTTTATTCAGCTCACAGTTACTGGAGGTTTCAGTCCATACTCAGCTGGCTTCAAGGCAGAGTGGTACATGGCAGAGGGCAGCAACTCATAGAGGCAAAAAGCAACAAAACAGCAGGAGCAAAAGGGGGGAGTAGCAGCAACAATGGCAACAGAGAAGAAGTCTGTCTCCCTTCAGTGACATTCAGGCTATATGCCCCAAGCTGGGTGTAGTACTCACACCTTTAATCCCAGCAGCACTAACACCCATAATCCCAGCATTGATCATGAATTAATCTCAAACTCTAGAAGTCCCTGCCCATGACTGCATGAGGCTTTGGGGGGACACCTAGACATAAACCATAACAATGACCCAAAGAAATTTCTCAGCCTTCATGAAAGTGTTCCCACTTTCCAGCTCTAAAGATGGATAACTTTGAAAAACCAGAGAGATATCTCACTAGAAAAAGGCTCTAGGATGTAGATAGGGACATACTTTGACCTCTGATTAGGAAGGTGAGCCCTCCTTTCCCCACCTCCACCTGCAGCTATCAGTCCAAAGTATCCTCACTTGGGTTCTACAACTGCAGAACTTTTACGGGGGTGAAAGAACTATAAGAAGTGGCCTTTGGCTCCAAGGTCCTGTCCTGACATTGTCTAGAGAGAGTGTGAACTTCGTGTCAGGGCAATTCAGGGGCAAGACCGAGGCTCCTGACCCAGGCTAAGATAGGAAGCTTGAGCATTTCCCCAGCTCTGTTCCATTAGGGTACAAATTCCCCACTGGGATCAGTGGGCTATGATAGATGGCACATCAGATTAATGAAATGTATCCTCTCCTTTTCTTATATTCTTTTTTTTTTTTGCACTGTATCTTCTTCAAAATAGTTACTCAAGGGCCGGGGAGATAGCTCAGCAGCATAAGCATCTGTCTGGAAAGCGCAAGGTCAAGTTTGATCCCTGGTACCAAAAAAAAAAAAAAAAACTAAACTAAATTACCAGCTAGCCAGATAGCTCAGCGGATTAAAGCACCTGCTTAGGCACTGCGCAGGGATCAGGTTCGATCTCCAGTGTGCAGTGCTGGCCCCACCCCTGGGGTGCGCTGAGATGGCAATAGATATTGGGCATGGTGGCACACGCCTGTAACCCCAGTGTTTGGGAGGCTGAAAACAGGAGGATCACCATGAGTCCGATCTATGTAGTAAAACCCTGTAGACCCTGTACTAACTACATTTAAAAAAAAAAAAAAAGGTACTCAGAGTATAAGACATAAAATAAAAAGATTTTCTCAAAAACAAAACCCAAAAAACAAAATCCACAGATAATAACAAAAAGCTTTCTTTTCAATAATCTGTTCCATGAACTACTTGGCCATGCTGCACAGGCCAGTAACAACTACTTTACAGAAGAATCTAAACTAAATGTAAGTGATTAACGTGGAAGATATCTGCTCCTTTCATTCTTGGTCTCTTCACTAACTTTCCTGTACACTCTCCATCCTAGCTTCCCTCCCCGCCCCACCAACCAGGAACTCAGGCCCTTGCGCTTGCCAGGCAAGCGCTTATTCTACTGAGCTATCTCCCCAGCCCCTCCATCCTAGCTTGATTAAGTTTTGTTTTCTGATCTACAGCCTTGGTGGCCTATAAAACTTGGGCATGGATCACTGTTTTATCCCCACGATCTGTCTCAACATTCGGAGACAACAACATGATACAGACTTCTACAGCAAGGTCTTCCCCAGCCTTGGTCCTCACCTGTGTTTCTAATTAAACAAGGTCATATTCAGGAATTAAGGTCTCTTAGGCCTATCATAGAAATACAGACAAGTCTTTCAATGTTCTCATTATCAGAAACCTTGAAGTGCTAGAAACCATCTTCTAAACTTATGTGTTTATTATTTTAATCACTAAATAGATACTAATTGTACCAAGCACTATGTGTAAGGCAGTGTTGGGACAATTGATTTGTTATAAAATCAAGATACTTCTATTTAAATATGATGTGTGCATCATATGTATGCCTATATATATATATGAGTTCTTTTTATTTGTGTTTGATGATGTGAGGGATTAAACCTAGGATTTCACACTAAACTATATCCCTAGCCTTTTTTTAATTTTTTTATTTTGAGATAGGGTTTCACTAAGTTACTCTTGTTACTCAAGTCTGGTTTACTCACTCTTGCAGTCCTCCTGCCTCAGCCTCCCAAGTAATTGTGATAACAGGTGTGTACCACCATACCCAGTACATGTATGTATTTATACTGTAGTGGAAGAGTCAAGGGAAAGATAATCCATCCACTAGACAAACAAACAATATACCACATCACTCATATGTAAAAATCTTTTATTGTTGAGGAGGAGAGAAACATATTTTTAATGTAGGACTCTATAGAAACTATGGTTAACCTACAGAACCCACAGTCAGTGCCCATCAGGATTGGGGATAGCAACCAGTTATGAGAAGGGATAGAGAAGGAATCAAAGCACAAGAATGTTACAGGAACAGGAATGGAAGGGAAGCAGGATAACATGCACTTGGGATTAGGACAGGTAACAGTGTCTCTACGATGCAGCCCAGGCTCCAGAAGTAGAGTGCTGAGGAGCAAAACAAAACAAAAAAACCAAATCACATCTTACATCCTGTAAAACTGCCACTGGCTATCTACGGGGTGAGAGTGGAACAGGGAAAGGGAGTCTTAACCCTCAGTTGTCTATGTGGCTTTTGGACTAAAGGTCTGATGATTGCCCCTTGCCTGATTCTGTGTTTATTGTGCTAAATACCTGTGGCATAGTCTTGGGGCCCATGCAGAATGATGTAATAACCAGGCTCATATCATCTGAGCACCCCCACAAACCAAGCACACACACACAGCCCACACGAGGCACCTTGGTACTAATACTGCCCTTGGGCCTATTCTTCTTCTTCCCAGAAACCTCCCAGGGAAACGATGGGCCCCCAGATTAGTTCCTTTTTCAGCAGTTTCACATGAATGAAAGAAGATGACACAATGATTTATGTTGATCCATCTCATCTGATGTCCTTTAAATGCCAGCTCCCAGGGACTTTATGTGCTATTCTGCCTGGCACCTAGTAGGTTGTAAATACTCGGTGAATGGTAAGATTATGAAGGCTGCAATTACAGACCCAGTCCCTCTGAAAGAGCCTGGATTCACCAGAAAACATTAAAAGTAGATTTCCACAATGAACTTGTTTTCGCCATTTGTATAAAATACTATGGCAAAATGGTACTGTAATTATCTTTATGGCCAGTGTATAACACTGGAGGAGAGCATGGCATCCAGATATAGCTGCCCGTATAATTATGTGGCCGTTGGCAGGACTGAAATAACCATCTAATGAGAGCAAAATGATACAGTAAGCACCATGTAATCAGTGAGTTACGGTTATTAGAGCTTTTGTGCCCTCTCACCCACCAGTAGATGGGGGGCCAGAGGAGTTACACACAGGTGGCAGCATCAGCAGCCCGTTCTGTGGGTCTCGGGATGGCCCCTTGGGTCCAGTGAGGGCAGGTTCCAGGGGTACAGGGGGAGAGAAAGGATGCTGGCACTTTTCAATCTTTCTACTTTCCTCCTCACCTGACTTTCCTTGGAAGTTAGTGAACAGAACCCCACCATTTGAGCTGCTATTGCTGCCTGGGGGTAGACCACATGCAGGCAGAAGGTGCTGTGTGTTCTAAGTAGACACTTTCCTGGGGCACTGACTCACTCACAGACAAGTGTCAGCTGGCTCAGGCCTGAGATCCAACCCAGGGACAGACAGACCAGAGCCAGTCAGGAGAAAGCCCACCCCTCCCAGGCCAGCAGAGCTGTAATGGAGCTAACGTACAGCATTGTGTACCACATACCAATCTGAACAGTTCATCTATACTCCAACCTTCACATAGCAACCCTGACAGATACCAACATCACCCTCATCGCCCTCATTTTCCAGGTGAGGCAAATGAGATGCAAAGGGTTATATAATTTAGCCAAGGGGACACAGGTAGAGAATGGCAGATCCAGCATTCAAACTCAAGGCAATCTCCAATTCATTATCTACACAGAAAGACTAAGATATGTTTTCCAATTACTACATTAGACTTCAGAGTCCCTTCAGAGAATGATTGCTCCCCAGTGTCTGACTGAGCCCTGTGCCCATAACCCAGGACCCTGACCAGAAGGTTTAATGTACCCAGGAGGCAAACGTTTCATCTACAAATTAGGTGTAGTATCTGCAATTATCAGATGACCCTCTCTCCATCTTTTGCATAGACACTGGAGAACAGGGTCCCAGGGAAGCCTATCTCTCCCCATGTCCCAGTACTCACTCCTGCCGCCCACTAATCAGTGGGGTTGATGACACAGGGAAAAATGATGAAATAGAGCAGTGGGCACAGGAGTATGCATACCTGCCTCTAAACATCTCTGTGTTTGAAGAACAGTGTGCATGCTGGACACAGGCTATGTGTTTATAAATTTATAAGCACGAATGCTTGTAGCATCCAAGGAAATGTGCAAGTAGCACCACACCAACACATCCACACGTGCACGCACACAAGCATGCGCGCGTACACACACACACACACACACACACACACACACTTTGCTTGCTACTGCTAGCAGTCCTTACCTCATTCTGCACTGGAGGGATACTTGAGAGTGCCAAAGCTGGGGATATTCTCTCGATTCACATCAGTAGGTATGTCTGGGGTGAAATAAATCATGTAGTTAGGAGAGATTTTTCTGAACATCACCATCACCCAGACCCAGTAGGGAATGGCTAGCTGTTGAGGTCAGCATTGGAAAGAGTTGGGGAAATGGAGAAGCAGCAGTCTCCCTGTCCCTTCCTCTGAGCCACAGCAGAAGGGTCCTCCTAAGTCCTGGGAACGCATGACTGTGAATCCAAGCTGACTGGGAAGAAAGGAGCAAGAACATTGACTGCAACAAAGACAGGTCTTATTCTTCCCTCTGGCTACAAATAGGAGACGTTTGATTCCTGTCATGTCCTCATCAAAACCTCAAACCACACTCCCTCACACTCCTACCTGACTGGCTATTCCTCTTCCCCATAAGTCCCACGAAGAAATCATGCATGTCACCTGAAGAAAAAAAGCCATCATTGTCAGCTGAGAGAGTGATGGTTTATCCTCTGTACCCGCCCTTTCCACATGGCAGGAGCCCTCTGTTCCAGGAGGTGCCAGGCTTAGAATCTGTGTGGTCACCTCTTGGTTCCCAGTAAGCAGCCAGTAGAGGCAACTCCTTGTGACCCTCACACCTGCTTCTTTCCTCATTCCCAATGGCTTCTCCACTTAGGAAATGCTGGCTGAGAAATTGTAGCTGTCGTTTGTCTTCACCAGCTGAGATTGGGCCCTGTGGGCCCCATTCCCATGGTGCTTTGGGCAAGCGGACAGCAGAAATAGAGAGGGAGAGGGGATACTCACGTTTCTGGGGAAGGGGTGGTTCCTTAGGATCTGAGAAACCAAGAACAAGTGTGTGAATGAGAAGTGGGCACTGGAAAGTGACACTGGGGATGGGGTCAGATCCCAGTCCTTACCGATCCACTAAGCCCTTCCCTGTCTCCTTCCTACCCACAGGAATCTCCCAGGCCAAACTAATCTTCAGAATCCTGTTACTCAAACCCTCTCACCCGGGCTGCTCCTACCCAGACTAGCCTTGCTCAGCACTTTCAGCAGTCCATCCAGAGAGACTGAGCGGCTGTCGTAGAGTCTCCGCAGCAACGATGGGGGCAGCTGGTAGAGAGCTGGGTCCTTGTAGGGGAGAGGAACAAGGAGGACTGAGGCAGGACACTCCAAACCTCCTTCACTTACCCTTTCCCACACAAAACAGTCTCATCCTGAACCCATGACAGCTGAGCCCAAACTCTGCTACTTTCAGCATTCCCTCTAGTTTTCTAGCAACTTGGGTACAACAGGATACACGCCACCACCTAGGTAATCTCAGGTGCAGAAAGACAATGACAATGATCATGTTTGGAGATTCTCACCTTGGCTCCCTCTCCAGAACCCAGGTATCCTTGTGTCCATACTCAGAGGAGCCTTTACTGGGACACTCCATATACATTAGCCCAGTTACAGAGCCACACATTTATCCTATTTTCTTCCTGCTCCAATTCCACTTATCCTCACAGACACTAGTGGAGAATGTGTGGAAGGGCAATCCCTGACTTTCATTAACAAAGAGGGACAGAGGCAACATCTCATTGTCCAAGGTCCCACAAGTTTGTCTCTGAAGAACCCAGTTATTCTGAATAGCCTGGGGGAACCTCGTAGCTCCAAACACAGAGCTCAAATTTTATTTGGCATTCCCAGAGCATGTTCGAATTTTGGATCTGGTGCAACTGAGCCACCTGCAAGGCTGCTCTCTCTTTCTCTCTCTCTCTCTCTCTCTCTCTCTCTCTCTCTCTCTCTCT
>NW_004524862.1:565571-567589 GCF_000260255.1 Octodon degus
TCTCTCTCTCTCTCTCTCTCTCTCTCTCTCTCTCTCTGCCCAGAAAACAGCTTCACAGCAGCCACTTTTCCCAAATTATTTGAATTCTCTGCCCACTTCCTGTAATGAGATGCTAAACAGACTGGATCTGGGGAAGCAGCTAGACTTCACACACTGAATTTGTAATAAGTCCCACCTGTAATCATCTTAAAAGCATTTGTGCCAATATAATTGCTGTCATTTCAAAACCTTTAAAAGACTTCCTCCCTGTACCCCCTGCACCCCCTCCCTGCACCCCAACCCTAACAATTCCTATTCTGTTTTCTTAGGGAAACTTTGGGAATTGGGGCTCAACCTAGCTTTTTGTTCTTGTTTTTTGTTTTGTTATCCTGACTAAGCTGACACTAAGGATAGGCAAGGGAAAGAAGAGAAAGAGAAGGATCTTAGGAGCACTTGAAGTTATGAGGTGAAGGCTAACAGAACATAGAGGAATTTTTATTTGTATTTTGAAAATAAAATAATACACATAATCTATAGATGAAGTAGTATGTAAATGCCCACATGAGAGAAATTCTGATTGTTTCATACCACCTAAGGGATAGAGGAGATCTGTCCCCTGCCAAGGACAGAAGCTGAGCTGGAGCACAGAAAGCCTTCACCCTCCCTAGCTCACCACTCACAACACCATCCAATCACCAAGTCACCAGTCAATTAACAAGCTGAACAATGTATTTGTAGGGCATCTTTTATGACAAAGTGTCAAATACACACAGAGAAACAGACACTTAGAAATGTACCCTGGAAAGAGTAGGAACCTGAGAGGACCGGACAAGGAGACAAGACGCTCTCAGGATTACCCACCCAACTCCCAACCCTGCCCACCCAATTTTGCCCCTACAGCTATCCAGACATGCAGGACCCCAGATCCCCATGATGTTCCCAGGACTCTAGCAGAGGGTGCCTTACCTTGCTGTGGGTCCCACTGGGTACCATCTGCTCCTGTGACTCCTCACAGACAGCCCCAGAGCTGGAACCCAGACTGAGGGCCAGGATGGCTGCAAACAGCAGGCTGCTCCTCATGGTGTCTGGGAGGATGAAGAGACAGGCCTCAGGTAAGGTGTAGAGAGTACAGCCCTGTGGAAATGCAGACCAATATCCCGGCTATCCCTGCTGTCAGCCTCTGCTGTCCCATCCAAGCCCTAGTCTAGAGAGAGGGTGGACCATGTCTCTGAGTAGGGGTTCATCCTTTGGGCTCAGATTCTCTGCTGTCCTATTAGACACATTTCATGTACCCTGGGACACAAGCTGTGGTGCTGCGGTGCCAGGACTCTAGCTCCTAAAGAAAAGGATATGTCTGTTTCTTCAGTCATGCATTGATCTGTTTCTTTAGCCAGCCTGAGGAAAGGTCCAAGGTGCTAGTTTCCAGTACTAGATAACCAAGACTTAGGCAAAACTTTCTGGTACAGAAGAATCAGTCTATACTCATCGGCTCCAAGCAGCCTACTCCCCCTCCCATTACTCTTTGCCTATCAAAGAGTAATTTCCTGCCTCATTCTCTCCCAACTCTGGCCCTTGACCCTTTGCCAGCTTCAGTCCATCCCATACTGTCCCCCTGTGCCTACCTGTAGAGCCACTCTGAGCCTGACGCTCTGGACTGGCAGGATCAGGAGCTGGCTAGGAGCACTCCCGGCTCCCCACACACTGCGGAGCTGCTGCAAGGAAGAGAAAAGCAGAGTGGAGGGGATCTGGGAGGTGGCAGAAATTCAGTCCTGGCTCCCTGATAAAGGCTCTGGGAGGGTTTGGGGGAGCTGAGGGGAGGGGCTGAGAGTCACCAATCCCAGGGTGGCTACAGAGGAGGAGGGAGGCTGGAGAGGGGAGGATGATGCAGCCTGCAACCACACAACCCAGACACACCCTGCAAGATACACACACACACACACACACACACACACACATACATGCAAGCACACATGCACACGCACACACACATACATGCAAGCACACATGCACACGCACACACACATACATGCAAGCACACA
>NW_004524862.1:567689-580035 GCF_000260255.1 Octodon degus
GCACACACACGCACACACATACATGCAAGCACACATGCACACGCACACACACACAGAGACCCAGAGTGAGCTGGAGTTGTCAGCAGCCTGCTTTCCAACAGCACTTTAGGTATGGGCACTCCAAGGAATGTTGCTGTGCTCAGCTGTCACAATATTGCCATGCCAGATCTCGCTCTAGAGGTGCAGCCCCAGAGCCTGTTTCCCTCTGCCCACCAGCTCCTTGCCCTTAAAACTTTCAAGTTTGACTACCAGGCTGAAACAACTCAATGAGGTGCCTCTCTGCCTCTGGCACCCCCAAGACCACTAGACTGAGCACTGGGGTGAGCTTGGCACCCCACCCCAGTCTCCATTCTTCCTTTCCTCATCAAATGCCGGGTTCCTTACCTCAAGTGCTCTGCTGCTGTTTTTCCTGTGCTGCCCCCTCCCACTCCCCAGCAGTACTGATGTCCCTCCCTGGGCCTCCTAGCCCTTTCTTTTTCTCCTGACCCTGGGTTAGCTTGACTTAGTTGCAGCCTTGTAGAGTCCTATCTTCTATCCTTCCTGCTGTAGTCCCAGAAGAAGCAAAGAATGCAATGGCTGAGCTGTTCCCCTGGCCCTGCCCCGCCTCCACTCTGGAATTTGTCAATTAAACTGCTTCCCTTTTTCCTCAGTTTGCATATTCCCCGCTCTAGCTCATCTCCCTGAAACTCAGATCTCCTAATATCTGACTCTTGAGGCCCTCTTCATACTCCACATGGAAGGGGCTTTGCCACTTTTGCACACCCAAGGAAGAAAGCCCCCAAGGGAGCAAATCAGTCCTGAGATGGGAGAGGCCTAGGGACCACGGTGCCAAAAAGCAGGGGGAGCCTTTCAAAAGCTCCCTGAGCCCGTCGACTAGACAAGATGAGCAAAGCTCACCCTCCCGAGCTAAAAAAATTTATGGACAAGAAGTTATCATTGAAATTGAATGGTGGCAGACATGTCCAAGGAATATTGCAAGGATTTGATCCCTTCATGAATCTTGTGATAGATGAATGTGTGGAGATGGCAACTAGTGGGCAACAGAACAACACTGGAATGGTGGTAATCCGAGGAAATAGTATCACCATGTTGGAGGCCTTGGGACAAGTTTAAATAATGACTGCTCAGCAGAAAAATTCATGTCCCTCCTCCAAGTGCTACTTTCACTGACTGAAGATTGGGTCATACACATTTTCATATATTAAATTTTTGTTAAATAAACTTTTGTAATAGACCAAAAAAAAAAAAAAAGCTGGGGGAGAGGCACAGTCTGTCTCCCCAGCCCCGAGGCATAGTTTAAACACTGGCTTCTGAGCAAGTGAAGGGCTCTGACCAGCATTTGTACCAGGCAGTGTGTGTGTGTGTGTGTGTGTGTGTGTGTGTGTGTACCAGTGGGTTGAACCCAGGACCTTCTCACTGAGCTACATCCTCAACCATTTTTTTTTTTTAATTTTATTTATTTGTGTGTGTGTGTGTGTGTGTGTGTGTGTGTGCGTGCATGCACGGCCAGCTCAGCCCACCAGGGGGCAGGGCAGGCTGGCATGTGGTGCTGGGGGATTGAACCGTGGTCCCTGTGATTTGCTAAGCTTGTTCTAAGTAGGTGCTTTAGACCACTGAGCCATCTCACCAGCCCCGTCCTCAACCATTTTTAATTCCTTATTGTGAGACAAGGTCCTGCTACATTGTCCATACTGAGCTAACAATGCTGCTCTTGCCTCACCCTCCCAGAATGCTGGGAGGTGCTAGGTTTGAATACTCTCAAGGTGTTTTGGCATAGAGTGATGTGTCTTCCTCACCTCTACCATGTAAGTAGGAAATACACCTATTTTTCAGATGAGAAAACTGAGACCCAGTAGGTTCAGTCATTGACTGCAGTATGTACAGCTACTAATCAGAAGAGGACCACCACAAATCAGTTTCTTCTAATCCTAAATCTCTGGCTGGTGAGATAGCTCAGCGGACTAAGTGCCTGCTTAGGCAAGCACAGGGGCCAGGGTTCAATCCCTGGCATCACGGTGCACTGAGCCAGCAATGGAGTCTAGGTGTGGTGGTGCATTCCTGTAATCACAGCACTAGGGAGGCTGAAAACAGGAGAATCACTAGGACTCCAACCTGCATAGTGAGACCCTGCACACACACACACACACACACACACACACACACACACACACCCCTAACCCTAAATCTCCCATTCTTTACTACACTGGCATGAACACTGACCTGTGAAGGAATAATTAACCCTCCTAAAGTGAACAGATGACCCACCTCTCTAGAAGTAGAGATTTAGGACTGTCTACTCTTCCATCCTTATATTTTGTGTTTACAGCAAATACTCCTGTTTGTTGTTGTTGTTTGTTTGTTTGTTTTTTAAGACAAGGTTTTGCTCTGTAGCCCAGGCTGGTCTTGAACTCACAGTAGCCTCAGTTCAAGCTGCCTCAGTTTCCAGAGTGTTGGGATTATAGGCATGTGACAACACACCTGGGTCAAATATTCCTCCTTTGCAAGGCCTACTCCCAAAGTTTCAACCATCCCAAAACTCCATGTAGCCCCCTCCTGCTTTGTTTTCATGTACTTATTACATCCAACACCCTAGTGTTTTACTTACTGTCTCTCTACAACATGGACCACCCCCACTAGAATGTATCACAAGGGTAAGAACTCTTGTCTGATTTGTTTGCTATTGTGTCCCTCATCCTGGAGTATTTGGCATATAATAGATGAACAATAAAAATTTATTTATGACATGAAAAAGGAAGCCAAGCTTCTTGTATCTCAGCCCAAAACATGGATCTTCCATGGAGCCTCTCAAGTGCTAATTGGTTTCTGAAGTCCTTTCTTCCCATCTCACCCTCCCTGGAACTTGGACAACAGAAATCATCCTGACTGCACAGGGCCCCATGTTCACCCCAGTGTGAGGGCAGCAGCTGGGGATCAAGGCCTCTTTATTATATGCATGGCTAATGAGGCCTCATTAAAAGCCTCTCATTACACAGCTAATTGCCCGGCTGTGTGGGCAAAGAACATGGGCCAGGACCCAGGGCTGGGAGTGTTTGGTGAGAGGAGGAATGGAAATGGGAGGCGTTTACATGCAAATGGCATGACTGGTTCATTCCTTTGAGAAGCTCAGATGCCATTCCTAGCTGGACTCGCTGTCTCACTCCTCTTCTATCCCTGTCTAGAGACAGAAACCCAAACCAGGCCTGTGGAGGAAGTCTGGTGAACAGGAGGAGGTATTAGTAGAGGACCGAAAGCCTCCTGGGCCCAACTCCATCAACCCCCTCCCCCACCAACCCATCCTTCCCTGCCCCCCACCCCTGGTGCCAGGGAAGCAGGGCTTCAGCAAAGGTCCACCATGAATAATGTCCTTTGATGATCCGGCATCTCACAGAGGATGGTGGGAGCCAAGCCTGGGGGAAGCAGGAGGATGGAGGAGAGAACTGATCACCCCTTGATCTCTGGAATTAGCGAAGACTTGAAAGAGTTGCTGCTAACCTGAATCAGAGAGGTGCAGTGGGAGGGGAGGCATCAGAGAGCTGGAGCAGGCAGTTTTCATTTTGCCCACGAATCATATGTAGATAACATGTAAGTGCCTGCTGTGACTATAGGGTACCTAGATGTCCTTTTTCTTGGAAAAATTTACTAATTTAAGCCACATTTCAGATACTTCCACTGGACAGTGGAGTGCAGAGCTCCAGCTCTTCTGACAGCGCCTCCCTTTTTGTTGTCATCAAGACAAGGAAAAGATATATGGTTGTGCTGAGAGGACACAGGTTAGTCTGCCATGCTCTGGGGGCTGGAGGTGGAAGTAGCCCAGCCAGTGCTTGTGCATAGAGTATGCCCTGCACAGGTCACCATCTGCTCACCCTGTGGATGCGCTGACCATCTCAGAGATGCAGAGAGTGAGACAGGGCCAGGGCCACATGTGACAGCAGAAGGATGGAGACAACCCTCAGAGCAGGAAGGAATGAGGAGAACCCTCAGAAGGGTAGATTGGCTGAGCCAGCAGGATTGGATCGGGGCTGATTTAAGCTTGGAGATGGTAGGATGGCTCCTCATGGGGGTTAGGGGAGTCCAGGCTGGCCTGTACCCCTCAGAGGTTGTATTCTCAGTACAACCTGTACTGAGTGCTGGACAGGTGAGGGGGAAGAGAGCTGGGAGAGGAGTATAGGGAGCAAAACTCTCCTTCCTCTTGTGCTAAGAAGAAGGAGATAGAGAAGAAAAGCAAATAGGAAAGGGAAGGGAAAGGAGAGGCAGGAGGGGCAAGGAAGGAGTCACCCTCCCTCCATGCCAGCATCTATTCCCATGAGTAGGGAAGGAGCCAGCCCAGCCCCCCTCAACCCTTACCCCTACCCAGGGAGCTGACAGAGGCTTCAGCCATGGGAACAGAAAAGCAGCATGGGGAGCAGCAGCTGCATTTTCTCCTGAAATTGCTTCTGAAAATGACCAGACACTTCACTGGGAAAGTGACGACAATTTGGGCCCTGGGAGCAGGAGATGAGGCAGAGAGCGGAGGCAATCCGACTCAGGTCACCCACCCCATCTTTCTGGGCAAGACGGAGCTTCTGGGCCTGATTCTGAGAAGTCAAGGATGGGGGAGTTGTCAAGGGCGAGGGTGCAGGAGTTACCCCTCCTCTGAACACAGCCTCCGCAAAAGGCTCCTCCTCACCCTCACCCCCCTGAGAATGGGGCTCAAGCTCAGAAAGTAAGATCAATTTGCAGACAGAAAGAAATTAAGCAGGTCTCCCTGCTGCCTGCTAATGGAATGTAGAACCCAAAGCAAGGTGAGGGAGACCCCAGCCTCAGGGCATGGAGAGATGGAGCTTAGTGGAGCAGGCTGGGAAGGTGGATGCTGGGAAAGGAGGAAATGCTGCAAAAAAGGCTGCCCTCTGCACACTCTCTCAGACTGCAGATCTAAACTTCACTATAAATATATGAGCACAATTTCCCCAAAGGCAGAGACCACGATGAGAAGAGGCTGAGATAAGACAGAGTCTGTGAGGGAAGTGGAAAACTATAGAAAGCATTCTACAAAATATTACACATTAATATTAGTCAGAGTCCACGCAAATAAGGACGATGAGATGGTGTGAGACAGTTGTCGACTCAGAAAAAGATAATGACAGTGACACAGAGAAAATAAACCAAGACAAGACAAAAGAAGTTGAGTCATAGGAATGAGAGAATCTGGGTAGGGAGTCTGCCCCTGTTAAGTGCCAGCACCTGCAGGCCCCAGCTTGGGGACAGCTATTAGTAAAAAACCATCGGCAGCAGCTTGGCCTGTCAGGTATATGGAAAGGAAAGTGGGGCCAGGAAGCAAGTGTGATGCAGCCCAGTCACGCTCGGGGATGGAGGGGTGACAGAGCACCTAGATGTGGGTGACCCTTAATCCCCAGCTCACCTTGGCTTGCATGAGCTCTCCAGCCTTGGGCCTCTTTTCAGGTGAAATCTCCAAAGGATCCTGGTCTCTGTGAAGTCGGGGACCCTCACTTCTTCCCTCCAGGGACATACTTAATGAATCAGCCCATTGGCCACCTGCGACCTGAGCCCTATCCCCGACTCCCCCACCCCCACCCCAGTCTCTCTAAACCCCGACAGAGCTCAGCCGGTCAAGGAGCCCAGAGACAATTTCCCTTTGCCCTTCTGATTATCTGTACTAGCTGGCTCTTGAGGACCTGAGGGACAGGAAAGGGCATGGGGGAGGGGAGCTCTAGAAGCAGCTGGGTGAGGAGAGGGGGAGACAGGGCCCACACACACTGACCAAACCTTTCAGAACAGAACGTTTTATTAGTGGGCAAAGAAAGGAAAGCTGGGCAAAAAAATGGAAGGAAAGGACTGGAAGGCTTAGGGAGAAGGAAGGTACTCTTCAAGGGTTCTTCCTTCTTCAAGCCTCACAAAAGGTGAAAGGGGGAGAGTGCTGGTCCAGAAGGTGCATCTTGGTCAGAGGCCCTCATGGCACAGTCACCTCCAGGCAGTGACTCCCCTTCTTCTTGCAAATTAGCTTGCTGTTCCCACCACTCCCAGGGCCCTGGACAACCTTGACAGCCACTTTGCTCTCCTTGAACCTCACTGAGAAGCTGGAGGGGAAAGAGATAGAGAAAGCAAAGCTAGGGCCCTGTCCCCTTATCCCAACCCTTGCAGCTCCCTGATGACTTCCCCACCCCTCCTCTGAAGCTAGCACATGTACATTCCTCACACCCAGTCAGTCAGATGGCTCAAGTCCCCAGAGAACTTGGATTTGGGGGCTAAAAAAATATCTCCAAGCCCTGCCCTAACATAGTATGCTTCACTTTCTGATTGAATTAATTTTCCCTGTCACGATGACCATCACCCTGGTCATCTGTCCCAGGCTGCCCCTCACCACCAGCTGATGGCCTTACTTCTCAGTCACGGTGACAGACAGCTGCCTCTGTGTGGCATCCAACACAGCCTGGTACATTTTTGTCAGCAGCTCAACCACATGATCACTAACCAATAGGATGTCCCCCTTGGAACTATCTGATGATGTCTTAGGAAGGAAAGAAAAACAGCAAGGAACCATTCACTTTTTTTCTCCTCAGGAGCAGCCTGAGAGACATCAAAGGCCCAGAGAAAAAAGTATGGTCCCAGCAACTCCAGCCTGCCCTTGTCAAAGGTGCCCACCCCTTTCTCCAGTCAGAGGCCCTGCCCTACCCAGCCCAGATACCTCACTCAGATGCAAGCTAAAGAGCCCATCCTGGAGACTGGTAACTGACACCCCAGCCACACTGTCCAGTCCAATGATAATTTTGGCTTGGGACTTCTTAGTGTCTGTGAGAATCACGTGTCCCTTGGTCAGGAGGAGAATCCGGGTGGAAATCTAGGGATGGGACATAATGAGAAAGAATAAGGACAGGCAGGCTTACGCCCCAGCCTGGGTGGGCAGCCGCAGCGCAGCAAAGCAGGCCTTCTTTACCTTGCCATTGCCACGGTTGACCTTCTTCACAGTCTCTGCCATCAGAATGGGGCCTTCCTCCCTGCCTTTCAGCTTCTGCAGCTTGGGGTTCCCTTGCAGCCCAATATAGTCACCACGGAATGGAATGGGGACACTGAGGATATACGGAAAGTGTGCAGTGGAAACAAGTCCAGTGCCTCCCCCCCAACCCCCACCCACAAGGCTCCATCCTAGACCTCTGGGCCTGGCCCTCACCCTCCATTATATCCTCTGCCTCAGTGGTTCACAAATGTGCCCCAGGACCAACATCAGCACCACCAGAGATGAGCCAACCCTAGACTTGCCAAGTCAGAGGGTCTGACTTGGAGGGGGCTGCAATATCTTGGTGTCCCCAGTCCTGCCAAGTAGTTCTGAGACAGGCTCAACTGAGAACTACTGCTTGATGAAACTCGCTGGGGCTTTCACCTCTGGGGGTAGGAAGCCTTCTTGTCCTTGAAAAGTTCACTGGCACAGAGCTTTTCCCTCAGCATCTGCACCTGCTTTGGAGAGAGCTGATCCCGGAACTTCTTACACTGCGAAGAGAGGACAGGCACTAAGATCATGCGGGCAGCAGGACTGGGGAGGGAGGTGAGAAACATGGTAGCAAGGACACTAGGGGAGAGGAGAAACAGAGGGAAAAGGACAGCACTAGACTTTTCAGGAGGGGCCAGAGGCTGAAAGGATGTTGTGTGTGTGGGGGCGGGGAACCAAGGCATGCTGGAGAGGGAAGCAGAAACTGTCGAATACAAGCACCATGGGGGCATGTACCCCCCGACACAGCAAGGCTTAGTCCAGACAGGACTCAGCAAGTTCCCTGAATAAAAGAACAAGTGACATTATGCTAGGTAAAATAAGTTAGATCTAGAACAACAAGCATTACATGAAGGAGTTACCTAGAGTAGTGAAGTTAATAGAAATCAAGTAGATTATAGGTTAGTGGAGGGGAGAATGGGAAGTTAATGCTTCGTGGTACAGAATTTCACTTTGGGGTGAAGAAAAAAGTATGGAGACAGGTGGTGGTGACAATTACACAATGTGAATGTACTTAATGCCCCTGAATTGTTCACCTAAAAACTGTTACAATGGCAAATGTTATGCCACATATATTTACCGCAGTAAAAAATGGGAGGGGGTAGAAGAGAGAAGAAACAAAGCACTAAGTTGTGAAGAAGACCTGCTGGCCTCACCTTCCACTGGTGATACAGCTGCTGCAACTCCTGATTAGCCTTGTTGAAGTACCTGTAAGGGGCAGCTGGCCACCTTCTGTCCAAGACTTTATCAGACGGCAAATTGCTCTTCAGCCCCAGCAGGAATTTCTGAGCCTGGGTTGGGAGTGCAAGAGTGAGACAACACACCTCCTGGCAGGCAGACTTACACCCAGACTCTGCCATGTTCAAGGAGAAGGCCCGCTCCGTGAGAAGCAGGAAAAGAGCCAGAGCGATGGAAAGGAGGAGCCTCCTGGATCTCTGTCCATGTGAGGTGTAGTTTAAGAAAGCAAGGTATGGAGGCTGAGGAGATAGCTCAGTGGTCTAAGCACCTGCCTGGCAAGTGCAAGGACTCAAGTTTGATCCTTGGTACTGCATCCTATGCCAGCCCCACATTGAGCCAGCCGCCAAAACCAGGCATGGTGATGCACATCTGTAATCTCAGCACTGGGGAGGCTAAGACAGGAGGATCCCTATGAGTCTGCGTAGTAAGACCCTATATCCAATAAATAAATTTTTTTTTTTAAAAAAAAAGCTGCTATTCACAGTTGGCTGGCACTGTATGTGCTGGCAATTGGATCAGTTCAACCTACACCTCAGCTGTCATTCCAAGTCCTCCACTTAGAGTCCAAGGTGTTGGTGCAGGATTCCTGCACCTTCTCCCCCTACCACATACCCAGTCAACCAGACAGAACTCTTTGCCACGGCCTCTACATATTGTAATGGGCTAACTCACATTTTAGGCTATATGGGTGTAAATCTTGTGCTTTCTGTTGTAAATGCATACCCACCCATTGTTTTAGATTGTTTAGTAAATAGTGGCTGTTACCCGTAGTTTGCTAGATAAAACTCACCAATACCTTTAAACAAAGACTTCTAACTCCTTGTAACCTTCAGGCTATGCAAGGCTGCCTGCAGGTACTCAGGTGCAAATTAACCAGAAACTGAAACAACAGCCCCAGGAAATGTAATTCAAGTCCTGGTCCAAATCACTCTAAAAGCTTTATTTTGTGTCAAACAGTAAATTTGCTTATCAAACGCAATGTGATTCCAAGGTTTAAAACCCCTTCCTGCTTCTTGGGCTGCCGCCCTTTCGGTCCTCTCCTGCGTGAGAGCAGACTGGGGGGCCCTGAGCTCAGTAATAAACGGCTTTCCAAATTCCAACCTGGCTGATCTGGTTCCTATTCTGAGTGACCCATAACACATATCCCTCCCACTTTCTCTCTGGGTCTAGCCCCCACTGCTCTGGTAGTTCACATTGACTGCCTAGATTCTGCCTATTTGGGGGATACAGCTCAAAGCCTTCCATTATGGCCCAAGCCATGGTTTCCTCACCTTTCTATGAAGCCCCCTCCCACTTTGTCTAGATCTCTGTCTTTACATTGCAGGTATCTGAATGAAAATATCTCCTTCTTCTAGACAGGAAGTCAGAAACTCAAGATCCCAAAGTGCTTAAAAAAAAATTCAACACTGACTGTTGTCTAGCTCTGCTCTAGGTGTGGAGACACAGGACTGGAGGGCTTACGTTCTACAAAAGAGACAGGGCAGACCACAAGCAAATAAGCACATAACATAATGTCAGATAGGTCCATCTGCTGAGATGCAGAGAAGCAGGCCCTGAGGCAGAAATGAGTGGTAACACATTCCAGAAACATGAAGAAAACCAGTGTGGCTGGAGTGAGGCGAGCAAAACATGAGAAGAACAGAACTGGCCAGGGGCAGATCATGCAAGGTTTTCTAGCCTGAGGTGAGGACAAGGGAAGCTTTTATTCTGATGAAATGGAACACCATTAGGCAGCTTTAAGAAGGAGAATAACATAATCTTTTAAAATTTTTTTTTATGTATTTAGTTTAGGGCCTAAAGGGTCTCATTACATAGATTGGACTCACAGTGATTCTCCTGTTTTTAGCCTCCCAAGTGCTGAGATTACGGGCGTGTGCCACCATGCCAGGTCTCAGTGCACCCCAGGGGTAGGTCCAACACAGCACACAGAGGATCGAACACCTGTTCCTGCATCTGCCTAAGCAAGTGCTTTACTATTTGCTGAGCTATTTGGCCAGCCCAAGAATAACATAATCTAACTTACACTGGTTTTTTGTTTTGTTTTTTTTAGTACAACCTATTTTTCTATCTGAAAGTTTTGAAACTTGCAGAAAACTTTAAAAAACAAAACAAAAAAGCACAATGAGACCAGGCATGGTGGTGCATGCCTGTAATCCCAGCACTGGGGAAGCTGAAAAAAGGAAGTCACTATGAATCCAAGCTATGCAGTGAGACCCTGTACCAAATACATTAAGACACACACACACACACACACACACACACACACACACACAATGAACATCTGAGTACTGTGTACCCCTCCCATAAATTCATTAATATCCTGCCCCGTGAGCTGCCCCATGTGTACGCCCTGTAATGCACATGGCTGCGTATGGATATACATACGCACATGGGCACAAAACCTTGCTATCATTCTATCCCAAGTGCAATGTGTTGCACATGCCGTAACATTTTCCTCCCAGTACTTCAGCATACCTCTCCCAAGAACTGGGGCATTCTTTTAGACAGTAATAACATTGATGTATCCCCTGAGAAAATTCACACTAGTGAGATATGCTCATCCAGTAGCAATCCGTACTCAAATGTCTTTACATGTCCTTGATCAATTTTTGGAAATGCTCATTTTAGTTTCATGGGGTTTTTTTTGTTGTTGGTGCTTGAGGTTCTGGGCCTTAGACCCAAGGCCTTGTGCATACCAGGCAAGCACTATACCACTGAGTCACATTCCCAGGCTTTGTCTTTTATTTTTGAGACAGGATCTCACTAAGTTGCTCGGGTTGACCTCCAACTTGCAATCTTCTTGCCTCTGCCTGCTAAGTAGCTGGGATTACAGGCATACACCATCACCTCCAGCTTTAGGTTTCTTTCTATTTTTCCTGTTCCAAGATGCAATCAAGTTTCATCAAAGGCATCTGTTTAGCTGCCCCAGTCTAGAACAAGGAGTCTATAGAGCTTGTACACCCCAGAGAGTATCCAGTACCCCGTTTATTTGTGGCACAGAATTATTGACAATATAGAAAATGACTTGATCTTGGGCATTTCCAAATATTTATTCCCCTTGATTTTTTTTTTTTTTTTTTTTTTTTCGGAAGCGGGGATTGAACTCAGGCCCTTGCGCTTGCCAGGGAAATGCTGATTCCCCTGAGCCATCTCCCTAGCCCATTTCCAAATATTTAGAATTATTATGAAAATATTTTACTGAAACATTAAAATAGGGCTGGGGATGCAACTCCATGGTAGAGCACTTACCCAGCACATACAAAGTCCTGGAGTCAATCCTCAATATCATAAAACAAAACAAAAAATTAAAATAGAAAACACGCAGAGTGCACAGTGCATTCTATAGCTCCAGAGGACCTACTCCAGCTCTTCCTAGCTTCTCCTATGGAAGCTTGGCCCCAGGATCTAGGTCTGAGTAGGTCTCCCATCACCCTGTACTCCTTACTCTGGTTTGATTTAATCTGACAGACATTCTAAAGCATCTCTCAAAATCTCTGTTACTACAACTGGCATAGAAGGTTTTCTTACTATTTGTTCTAGATCTAGAGAGTTCTATCTTTCCCCAGTGCAGCATTCCTGCCTCCAAGGCAGCCTAAAGCCAGGGGTTGTGCAGCCCTCTTGTTAATGGAGGACAACCTTGTGATTAAAAGCTCTGGAATCACGAAGTTTATATCCCACCACTAGCACTTGCCAGCTGTGGGGCTCCTGGCAAGTTACTCATTCTCTTTAAAAATTAGTTTTCTCTCTTCTGCTTCAGTTCACCATTGAGTGAGAGCTCTCACCTCTGACTTGCATGTCTTCTCACAAGACTTTCAGAATCAAACAATTCCTGGCCAAGAAGCAAAAGCAGAATCGCCCCATTCCTCAGTGGATTCGTATGAAGACGGGTAATAAAATCAGGTACAACTCCAAGAGGAGACACTGGAGGAGGACCAAGTGAGGACTGTAAGGAGTTACACATGAGCTGCAACACATTTACCCTCTGGGAGGTCACAAGACAATGTCATCTTTTAATCACAGTCAAGACAATACTGAAGAGAACTACAGGCCTATCTCCCTCATGAACATAGATGCCAAAATCCTCAATAAAATCCTAGCAAATAGAATACAGCAAATCATCAAGAAGAT
>NW_004524862.1:585990-594325 GCF_000260255.1 Octodon degus
AAAAAAAAAAAGACAATACTGAATAAAGTTTTAAAAATAACCATTGCCCAGACAGTGGAATATACTTTAAAAATTAGTTTTCTATCTAAAAAGTGGGCAAGAAAAAAAAAAGGCCTACCTCACAAGGTTTTGAAAACCTTAGCATTAGCCTTCCTATCACCAAGAAACACTTGGGAGAGCCAGCCTGATAGCTCAGTGGACTAAAACACCTGCTTACACAGAGCACAGGGCCCTGGGTTCAATCTCCAGCATGCTGTGCTGGCCCTGCCCCCGCCCCCGGAGTGTGCTGAGACAGTGGTTGAGACAGGGTGTGAACGTGTAATTCTAGCACTTGGGAGGCTGTAAACAGGAGAATCACTATGAGTCCCATCTGTGTAGTAAGACCCTGTAGACCCTGCCCTTAATACAGAAAAAAAGAAAAAAAAAAAAAAAAAACGCTTTGGGAATCTAAGTCACATGCTGGGGTAGCAGGGAGGGGTCAACTATTATGGAAATACTGGTGGAAGCCAGCAGCATCTGTGTTGACATTCAGCAGTTGCCTGAAGAAATGCAGGTGGAAGAAAGAGTGGAGGAAGGGCCAATCAGGAGACAAGTGCAAAACCAGATTACAAGCCTCAGGTATGCTGCGAGACAGCTTATACACTGGGGAGTCAGACACAGTGGAGCCAGCCAGAAAGGAGGCAGGGCAAGGAAGAAAAGGGCCACGGAAGAAGAAACTCACACCCACCCCAGGGAGGAGGGGGAAGAGGTGAAGGCTGGGCAGGCAATGAGGAGAACCTACGGTTACAAGGTCCCATTGCTCTTATAAACTGGAGAAACCCCCTCCCCTCGTAACAATGAAGAGAGGCTCCAAGTGAAGGTGTCTTGAATCTGAATGAACACTCTAATAAGGGCCCTAACAAATGCCCAAAATTGCACTCAGGTGATATCAGTGACAACTTACTACAGCCTTCTAGCAGAGACTGTCAGCTCCTCCTCCTCCTCCTCCTGCTCTCTGGCCTTTCTCAGCAGTGCCACTCTGTCCCTGGCTTCCCTTTGACCCCTCTCAGAAGCTCTATTGCTGTCTGACAGATGTTTCCAGCAACCACTCATGGCTGTCTCTGTTGTCCTTCCACTGGAAACTACCCACAATATGTGGGCTTGCATTTGCCTCTTCCTGCCCCAAATCCTCCAGAATGAGAGGGCTCCTCCAGAGATTTAGTTTCTGATTAGTCTGCTATGGGTTCATATGAGACAGAAAGAAGAAGATCCTCTCCATTTTCACCCAAAATATATTTCAGAAGTTTGGTCTAGTTAACCTTTCATGATCTTCTGTCTTCCGTCCAGCCCCAGTCTGTATCCCACAGCCCAGACAATAGTGCGCTGGGAGCACCTGTCCTGTCCCCAGGCTGCTGCCAGCAAACACTGTAGCAAAGCCATTGTCCGATTCTTGCTGGGCCTGAGGCCCCTGGGGCCTACTCCCTGCGCGAGTTGCTTTTCCATGCTTCTCCTCCCAGGACCCAGGGAGAAGCAAGCTGAGCAAGCTCTTGAGGGAAAGCTTTGAGTCACATGAAGACTGCCAAACATGTCCCAAACATGTCCCAACCTCCTCTACCCCACCCTACCACTCCCCTCACCCCCAGCACTTACTATGCTCTTGTAGATGAAATTCCCCATGATGAGGGCAGCCCCAGACCGGAAGTATTTTCGGTAATTCTTGCGAGCCTAACAGGAATACATGAGAGAGGCACCAAAGTGAAGACAGCCTCTAGAAGAGTTGCTGCTGTTTTTTCAACTACACGAGGAACAAAGAGCTGAGCTCAGCAGAATAAAGTGCCTGCTTAAGCAGAGCACAGCACCCTGGGTTCGATCCCTAGCCTGCTGTGCCAGCCCCACCCCTGAGGCGTGCTGAGCTGGCAATTGAGACTGGGCGTTGTGACACGCGCCTGTAATCCCAGCGCTTGGGAGGCTGAAAACAGGAGGATCACTATGAGTCCAATCTGTGTAGTGAGACCCTGTAGATCCTGTACTAAATATGAAAAAAAAAAAAAAAAAAAGAGCTAAGACTGTAGTAGGAGAGAAGTAGAGCCCTTCTGCCCAATCACACATATGCTCCAACACAGGAATGGCACAAGGATGGCCTAAGTGCCAGCAAGACTCATCCAACAGCTGGCACAGTCCAGGAGGAGCTGTGGGTGGGAAGGAAGTCTCTCTCCCACTCCCCATTACCTTCCACCCTCTCACGAAAGCCTGGATCAGCAGTGCTGATGCCTTCATCTTCCTGTAGTGGTTCTTTTGCTGTGGAAGACATTGGTACTCTTAGCAAAAGCTACATCCAAAACCACCTTTCCCACTCTAGTAAAAGTGAAGGCAATGAGACTTTGAGTGCATCTGTACCCTGTTGCCCCGAAACCAGGCAGAAATAAGAATCTGACTCTTCCTCATCTGCTGGTAATGGGTGCGGCAGCGCCATCCTCGGTAAATCTTCTGGATGAGGGTGGCCAACTGCTGGAGCCTCAGGCGTCTCTGCTCTTCCAGGTAGAAAAGCTACAGAGGAGGGAAGGGTGGGGCAGAGGGGTTGGCCACAGGGAACCTTCTCTTCTGTGCTCTCTTCTGAGCCCCACAGCACCAGGGCACCCCAGCCAGCATCTTATTTGCTCACCCCAGCCTTCATGGAGCTCTGCTTCAGGGGGAAGTGCTCAAATGGGACAGAGTAGCACAGCTGACCCCCACCACTCAGGTCAGGGAGGTGGGCAGCATATGGTTTCCAGGGGAGGAGTCCTGGCCAAGAGGAAGCCTCAACTACCCAGACTAAAGACAAGCCTTCTCTCCAGCCTCTCTTACCCTACCTCCCAAGAGAAGTGCTCCCCCTGACTCACAGTCTTGGGGCTTCTGATGAAGATCTTTGTCTTCCCAAAGGCCAGCTCCTCTGAGGACAGGCTCAGCTCCCCCAGCACCTTTTCAACGCCCTCCCTATCAAGGTAGAAGGGAGGAGGCTAGAAAGGAGAGTCTTGAGAGAGAGTCCTCCAGCCCTAGGAAAGGATCACTCCTTTCCCCAAGTACCCATTCGCCTGGCTTCAGCAGACATGCTCATCCTGGGCTCCCTCTTGTGCTCCCCAGAACTGTTCCCCACACTACCCTTTACTGCTTCCCAATCTCCATACTACATCTTACCGGTCTCCCCCATTCCAGTGAGGCCAAGTGCTCCGGCTCAGCAATCGGTACCTTTCCAGGAAGGACTTGTAGACTTGGCGGTGGGCATAGCCTGCCCGTCGCACCCGCACATTCTCCAGAAGCCCTAGGTAGCGCACCTGGACTACCACAAGCTCTGAGGAGAACTGGCCCCGATGCTGATACTCATTGGGCTTTATGCACCTGGTGGGAGGTGGGGTAAGGCACAGGCCTAAGGAGGTGACACCATTGCCAGTGGACTATCGTGGTCTAGACCCCTGTTCTGCACAGTCCCCCTAGTCAAAGATTTCAGTGGTGTGGACTTATTGGCTTTGCCAGTTTCACTCATGATTCTGACACATACATCCCCAACCATTTGTGGGAAACCCTGCTCCTCATCTGGCTGTTATTCATGAGGAAATGGCCTCTGAAACCCTATTCCAGACACACTCCCATGGGCATGTTCTACAGTGCATGGCATCTTCACATGCCTTGACAAATGAAGCATGTCCCTTATGTGCCTGGGTTGTTACCTGATGTAGTTGGGGTTCTTGGCATACAGGCTCTTCATGAGTATGGCCACAGAACTCTTGAACTGGGCCCCCGCAGTTGGGGGACGTTTGAGAGATGCCTGCTTGGGATCACCCTCAGAAAACAAAGACCGAAGGAGTGGGTGCTGGGCCTTCCACATGGCCTGGGACAGGTCTCGGAAGAGTAGATCATTATTCTTGTCCATGAAACCAGTTACATTGTACATCACCTGTGGAGAAGAAACTGGGTTTGGAGCCCCTGTGACTGTTCCAGCACTTGGTCCACGCTTCTAGGCTAGTTGTAAAGTATTTTCAGCTGTCACCTCCCCCACAGGTCCTCACCCACTGTCTTCAGCCCTACACCTTACCCTGCAGCCTCCCTACATCACCTTGCCTGCATAGTGGCAGATGCGGAAGCAGCTGAGGCCCATGCTGCGGTCATACTGATGCTGGGCATTCTGGGTGACTTTGCTCTCATAGTGACTGTGCTTGGAGAAGAGCTGGTTCAGCTTTGCTAGGAAAGTAGAGTCACTGACCACCCCTGGCCGCAAGCACTCCTCGTCCAGCATGGCCAGGATGCCTCGCTGATTCTGGACCAAGGGAACAAGGTCAGTGCAACCTATCCCCGGTCCTTCCCCTTGACTCTTTCTCATCCTTTGCCTACCTTTTCCATTCTTTTCAAGCAGGACAATCAGGAGAGGCAGGGGAAAGATGTTCAGGCAATTTGGAAAGGGAAATCCCAGGAGCAAGCTAAAGTAACTCACATGCTCGATGAGGTTACAGATGATGCCATTGTCGAAGTAGTCCACCTTTGTCCATGGTATGCCCTGGCATGAGGAGACACAATTACAGAACCAGGTCTACATCAAGTCTCCAAATCGTTACCAGACACACGTTACCTTTCCCCACACTGCAAAGGACCACAGAAAGGCCCTTAGTTCAGAGGAGTCCTTGATAGGGTTCTGTTTATGTCCCCATCCTTCAAGTTCGGTGGAGTATTTGTGGGGTTGGTGTATAGAATCAGAGCACCTGTGTGAGAAGGTGAGACAGTGGAGAGCACTGTAGGTGGTACAGGGTGGGAAGGAAGCACAGTGCAGTGGGTACAGTTTGGGACAGAGACTCCTCCAGTTTGAGAGGGAAGGCACTCTAGGTGTGGAAGAGTAAATGACCACAATACACCTGCAATAAACTATAACCGTGGAGCACACCATGAGAGTTTATCATCAAACAAAGCTAATTTGATGCATCTTTAAAGATTCCCTGAAGTTCTGCCACAGTGATTCCTGAGAGTTCAAAAGGGAACATCCCTGGCAGGGTTTAGAGGAGCGAAACTCAGTCATTCACACTTTGAGATGGATTAGCTTAATCAGAGAGCTTTTTTAACACCTAGCCATAGAAGACAGGGGTTTGCACTGAATCAGGGGGAGTGTGGAAATTGGGAGCCCTGGAGCACCTCTGGTGAGGAAGTCTAGAATCAGGGTGCCATAAAAGGGGATGGCAACGTCAGCCAGTGCTGGAGGGACAGCATTCTGAGATGGTAGAGAACAGCACAAAAAGGGATGTGGTAAGGGTGCCAAGCCCAGGAGAAATGTCCCTTCTAAATTTGGCTCATAGGCTGCCACGGGCCAAGCGCAGCTGTCACTTCTCTCTTGTCAGGACTCTCTCTACACTCACCCTTCCATCAATCTGTCTCCTGCCTAGTCTGGCCTGGAGTGGGAGGCCGGGGACACAGAGGGTGGGGAAGAGACCAACAGGGCTATGTGGGGATGCTTAATGCTCAGTTGTGGAAAGGAAACTGCTGCCCTTGTCTTCCCTTCCGGGGACAATGTAGAAGCTGTGATCAAGGAAAAAAGAGTGGCTTGGGTCTAGGGGTCATTTAAGAAGGAGAAGGGGAGGGGCAAGGGTTACCTTACCTCTCTCTTATATTCTTCTTGCTCTTCCTTCAGGGTCAGCTCTATGAACACCTGCTGCAGCTTCTCATTGCAGTAGTTAATCACAAATTGCTCAAAGCTATTGTCCTGAGGATCAAAGCAAAGACCAGCTCACACAAGGCCCTGCCTCCCTTGTAAGCCCTACCTCCCCTCCCTCACACCCCTTATGAGCCTGCCCCCCAATTCTTAGAGAAGCAGGCTATGAGATTGAATGAGTCGCTCTCACCTCCAGTATCTCAAAGCCATAGATATCTAGGACTCCCATTACCTTCTTCTTCTCCCCAGTGCCCACCTGAAGAGGAGGACAAGACAGATCTGAGGCACTCTATGCATACAAGGCCAGGCTCTTCAGGGACAAATGAGGTCAGGATAAGGGCAAACAGACCTAGCGGGAGCTTCAACAAGTTGGAACTATCATGTCTTATTCTTTCCCCTCATTTATTCCAGAAGACAAGCAAATGAAGAAGCAGGAAAGGAAGATGCAAACAAATGCCAGGATAATATGCCCACAGTATGAGGTAGAAAGGCATTAGTACTCTGGATCTGGGATAGCATTTGCCTATAATCCTAGCACTGTGGGACAGTAAGGTAGAGAACCACAGGTTCCTAGCCTAGGCACCTTAGGAGATCCTGACTCAAAAAAAAAATTAAAATTAAAAAAATAAAAATTTAGGTCCAACAAAATAGCTAAGCAGATTAAAGCACCTGCTTAGGCAGACTCAGTGGCCAGGGTTTGATCTCCAGCATGCTGTGCCGGTCCCGCCCCTGGGGTGCACTGAGGGGGTGATTGAGACTAGGCGTGGTGGTGCGTGCCTGCGATCACAGCTCTTGGGAAGCTGAACACAGGCGGAGCACTACAAATCCAATCTACATACTGAGACCCTGTAGACCCTTACTTTAAAAAAAAAAGCAAAAAAAAAAAAAAGTTAAAGGGCTGGGGATTTAGTGAATGAAAAGGTCCTGAATTCAATTCCTAGTACCACACACACACACACACACACACACACACACACACACACACACAAATTGTTTCAGGCTAATGACCATCCCTTATGTTTGTAGAGCACTACAAAAAAAAAAATCTATGTCATTTAATAATCATAATCAGGGCTGGTGTAATAGCCGGGCATACTAAGCACCTGCTTTGGCAAGCACAGGGACAAGGGTTTGATCCCCAGTCCTGAATGCCGTGCTAGCCCCACCCCCAGCGTGCACTGAGTTGGTAACCAAGTCCTGGCATGGTGGCACATGCCTGTAATCCCAGCGCTAGGGAGGCTGAAAACAGGAGGATCACTATGAGTCCAAACTGCATAGTAAGACCCTGTACCAAATACATAAATGGAAGAAAAATAAAATAATCATAATCATATTAGGCATGATTATTTCCATGTTACAGATGAAAAAAATTACAAAAAAGAAAAATATTTACCCTAGTCTAAATTCAAATTCCATCTTATCCTGCTGCCTATCAGTAATAGCTTTTATATAGATAGCACTTTTATGTAGATAATTATTTAACAGCTCGTGACCAGGGTTGTAGCTTCATGGCAGAGCAAATTGTGGCATGTACAAAGAGCCTGCAGTTAGCCAGGTGTGGTAGGGCACACCTGTAATCCTAGCACTGGGCAAATTGACATAGGAGGATCACTGCAAGTTCAAGGCCAGCCTGGGCTATGTAATGAGTTCAAAGTCAGCCCAAACTATATAGCAAGACCATGTCTCAAAAAAAAAACCAAGGGGGTCAGGGAGATGGCTCAGTGGAATAAGCGCTTCCCTGGCAAGCACAAGGGTCTGAGTTCAATCCCCGGTTCTGCCAAAAAAAAAAAAAAAAACAAGGACCTGGGTTCAATCCCCAACACCAAGAAAATGAACAAATAATAGCTTCATTGGCTATAATTCACATTCTATATACACTTTAGTATTCAATGACATTTTTAATTGTTTGAAATGTTGTAAAATCAACACTACTCACTACTTTTTTTTTTTTTTTTTTTTTTTTTGGTACCAGGAATCAAACTCAGGACCTTACACTTGTCAGGGTGGTTCTATGCTACTGAGCTATCTCCCCAGACCCATCCCCACTACTTATCCAGAGTGTTTTCATTACTCCAAGAAGAGAACTACAGTGCCTATTAATAGTTTTTTCCCCCTTCCTCCACCTCCTAGTCACTGGCAATAATTGATCCATTTCCCATCTCAGTAGATTTGCCTATTCTGTACATTTCATATGAATCATACAAAAGGTAGTCTTCTGTGGTGGGCTTCTTTTACTCAGCATAACATTTTCAAAATTCATCTGTTTTGTAGCATATAATAGAACTTCAAGTGCAAAGTCCTAAATTCAATTCCTAGTACCAAAAAAAAAAAGGACTTCATTCCTTTTTATACCCAAATAATTCTGTTGCACAGATATACTACATTTTGTTTATCAATTTATAGACACTTGGGTTACTTCTACCTTTTGGCTGTTATGAATAATGCTTCTATGAACGTACACAAGTTTTTGTGAGGACACCTGTTTTTACTTCTCTTGGATGTAGACCTAGGAATAGAATTGCTGAATCATATGATAACTATATACATAATATTATCTGATCTCATTAAACCCGGTGAAGTAGGTGGTCATAAATGTTTTAGTGGACATCTAAATTAGATAACCCGGGGCTGGGGAGATGGCTCAGTAGAAATAAGCACTTGCCTGGCAAGGGCCTGAGTTCAATCTCT
>NW_004524862.1:594570-626128 GCF_000260255.1 Octodon degus
AAAAAAAAAAAAAAAAAAAAAAAAAAAAGAATCAAATTCAAAGACCACATGACTGAAAAACGGATAGATCAGGTTGTTAAATGCAAACATCAGTGATGTTTCCATAACACAGGGCTGGAAAGACTTGTACCCCCCCCCCATCCTCCTCTCTCTGTTCATCTCAGATACCAAGGAATGGAGCTGGGGGCCAAGGCAAGCAGACAGAAGTAACTGAGGCCAGAGCACAATTGCTCACCTTGATGCTCTCATTGATTCGATTTATTAGCCAGTCGAAGAGGCGGCTGTAGATGTTCTTAGCTAGAGCATCCCGAGCATATTGAGCCTGGAGCAGGAGGGACAACTTAGTAAGGAAGTCACAGAACAGACTCAAGCCAACCTCCTTTCAGAAGGGCCTTTACCTGGGTGACATTCAACACAGTGACCACCTTTTCTTTGGCTGTCTCCATGGTCCTCGAGCACAAAGCTCTTTCTAGTACCTCAGATTTCAAACCCACAATCTTTCCAATTTCCTGAACACCTAGAATGATGAGGAAATACAAGAAGGCTGAAAAGGAGGCTTTCTCTCAGTGGCATGAGACATGAGGGCAGTGGTAAGCAAAGCTACCTGGAAGACTGGTGCCTTGGGACTCACTGTGAAGTTGTTACAGCCAACCCAGAATGCCACCATAGATGAATGCAAGGCTAAGGGAAAAGGCAGATCTGGGCACTTTGTGTGCATTGCCTACTTTGGTATGAGGATCTCCTGAAATAGGCATGATTACTCCCGTGTGCAGAAAAATCAACTGAAACTGAGAAATCCAAACTCCAGATACATCAGATTTCACAAATCCCATTCCAATATGCTTCACTGGGGAAGAACTCAGAAGTGAGCTCATGGGACTGCATCAAGGAGAACTTGATTACTCTGACAGTTGTAAAATGAGACTCAAAATAGGAGATTCCGGGTGGGGGCTCCATTAGGGTATCACAAACCTCTCCCATCATGGATGACACTTCCTGGTATCCCATTGGATTGGAATTCATCTGTCAACTCCACATTCCCCAGCTTCAAGACCAGGGCTGTCACCTCCAGCACTTGTTGAATCTCCTCTTTGGAGAATCCAATCACTGTCATTGCATTCTTGGGGGAAAGTAGAAGTCAAGCTAAAATGATAGCGCCAGCTCAACACCTCCCTTCTCAAGCCCAAAACTTGGGCTTAAGGGACCCCCCCCCCAGTCTACCCACTCTTGTTGCCTACCTGTACAGCTCTAAAGTTGGAGGCATCATCTATGCCATCTACGCTGGACACTGCCTGGTTCAGATAGGAATAGCCACTTGTATCCCGCTCGAGTTTCAGGGTCTCTGGGAGTCAGCATGGGAGAAGAGGGTTAGCACCCAGCACTCTGAAGCTTGCCAGGCTCATCGCCTCCCACCCTTGCACTACCTGAGCTCATTCCTTTATTTGACAGAGCCATTTTTTGATGTATGTTCTTCCTTTTTTGTTACAGGTCTCGTTTGTTTGGAGATTATTAATTCCCATGATGATAGACTAAATTTTTTAAAAGTACTTAAGAGTGGGCCGGGGAGTTAGCTCAGCAGAATAAGTGCTTGTCTGGCAAGCACAAGGGCCTGAGTTCAATCCCCAGTTCCACAAAAAAAAAAGTACTTAGAGTTTAGGTGTTCACACTTGTTGGACTTTCCCAATACTTTTATAAAAGAGAAGCTTCATTTGACTCTTCTCCCTGCCTATCCTCTGAGTTCTAAACAGGGAAAACAATCAAATAAACCCTCCGTCCTACTCAGATTTCAGTGCCTCTGAGAGAGTGAAGGTTCTTATCTCCATATTCTATGTACACAGCAAACAAGAACTTGTTTCATTTTAATAAATGACTCAAGGAAGTGTTTGAAGCTGTCTACCTAAGGTGGGAGGGTTTGGGCTAATCCTGGAATTTGAGGGATGATAGCTACCTCTTATGACAATGATTCGTGGTTCAGGGAGTAGGACTTAAGCTGGAGCTTAAATGGTGTTCCCTCAGACAAAGTGAACATGACTAAGCCTAGAAGGAAGACAAGACTCACAGGGACTCTTGTACCACAGAGGTCTCCAGGAGAGGAAAAGCAGTTAGGCATGGCCCAATATGGAATAACAAGAAACCAAGGGGACAGATCGTTAGGGCCAGAAACCCATGGTTCTCAGAACTAGAGGGAAGACTGGTAGACAAACTCTAGCCAGGTCTCAGTCCCACCTGAACCTGCATTGCTACCCACCCAAAGTCACTTTTAGCCACCAGCATCCAGGCGAGGGTGGGCTCTATCCCAGGACAAGGGAAGGGCTCCACGCCATCTGCTCCTATAGCTACTATGACAGACCTAAGGCACCAATCACTCTGTACTGCAATCTATATGTTCACACATGTTATCACTAGAAGCAGACGAAGAACTGTTGAGTTCTCTGAGAACAGGGTCCATGTCTATCTTATTCAACTCTATCCCTACAGGCTAGAATAGTGTGTATCACAATAGATACTCAAGAGATGCTTGATAGATGGATGAATGAAACTTCCATACATTGGTCTAAGAAAAGAAAGTCAGGGGCAGGGGCCAAGTGAGGCAGAGAAAAGCCAGGACGGCTTCAAATAGAGCTCCTTCAACACTTACAGCATCCTGCCTCCTTCTCCACTGAACTTTCAATAAAGCCTCTTAAAGTGGAAGATAGAAGGTAGCTGGGGATGGGAGTTCTACGTCTAAAGCCCATTTGGAGAAAGAGGAACCCAGGTAGAACAGAGGGCTGGGTGCAATGAAAAGGCAGGAGAGGCATGTCCTAGCAATCAATCCCATGAAAGGAAGAGGGCAGAGGGGTTGAGATTTGTTCTCAGCAATGGGTTTTGAGGTTCCAAGTAAGGAATGCCAGCAGGGAAAAAATCTCAGGAGGCTCCAGGGAAGGATGTTGCAGGGCACAGAGGAATCGGAGGTTCTGGGGATGGAATGGAGGTGGGAATTCTTTGCCGTGTATCCAGGACAGGCACGTACTCAGCAGCTCTGCATCTGCTCCAGCCAGTAGCTGATAGAAGATGTGGAAATTCCTTTCCCCTTTGAGCTGCTTCACCACTCGGGATTTCTCAAGCAGATCTGGCAGAGTTAGAAAGTAACCTCCTGAGGGCCTGAGAGATACCACAGTGTCCCTCCAACGCTACCCTCAGCTACAGTGTCCCTAGCATTTGAGAAATTTCCTGAAGTCTAATGTTCCTCTTTCCTACCGGGGCAGGTGAGCAGGCAGGGCCATGGGGCAGGGGAAGGAGAAAGCTGATAAGTATTCTTGGGGAGACACATACAGTTTGTGATGACGCCACCGAGCGGGGATCCCTTGAAGTCAAACTCAATATCCATGTATTTTCCCTTCAGAAAGAGATCAGAGAAAGACTTTGCTTCCTCCTCTTCTTGCAGCCCTGGTGCAAAGGTTCTGTGCTGCACCCTTTCTTGGTCCCAAGCCCTCTCTTCCCACCCTGGGACATGCTCACTCACAAATCGAGAGGAGTTGTTGTTGCGAATGGTCTTGGCATTACCAAATGCTGCAGAGAGGAGAGGAAGTTAGATGGCTGTGGGGTGAGATGAGGCTCTAGGAAAGGAAAAAAAGCCCTCTGCAAAGGACTTCTTCCAGTCTTCATGGCAATCCCAGAAAGGAAGCAGTGGTTTTAGAGCCCCGGGACGCTGGAGGTTGAAGACGGGGAGGAATGGAGAGAACAGAGGCCGGGACTCTCACCCTCCAGCACTGGGTTTGACTGAAGAAGCTGCTCCTTCACGGAGTTCACCTGCTCCCCTTTTCCACAGACAGCGGCCACATAAGACATCACCAGCTTGCTGGCCTCTGTGCACACAGAATCTCACTCATAGGACCTGCCCACAGCTGACCCAACCCTACCTCCCTCCTTAACTCCTCTCACCCAGCACAGCACACAGCCCCCCAACGATCAGGAAAATGGGATGAGTTTCAGGGGGTTGGGAGGGACAGGTAGGTAAGGCCTGGACAGGAGAGAGATGACGTGGTGTGCCAGGGCTACCCATACCTTCCCCCATCAGATTCTCACCAGTCTTCCCAGCTCCACTCTCGCCTGTAATGAGTATACACTGGTCTCGGTCTCGGTCTCTCAGTGACTGGTAGGCCACATTTGCCAAAGCATAGCTTGAGGGAGGAAGAGGGCAATGACCAATGTGGAGCCAGTCCAAGATACTATTTCTCACTCAATCTCCACTTCTAGTTTATCTACCTCCCCCCCACACACAAGGACCAGACTAAACAAAAAGCAGCAGGCCTAACAAGGCACCTCCAGAGGGCTGGGGAGGAGGTGGCAGCTGAAGAACACTTTAGAGAGGACGGAGGAAATTAGAATGCTTCATCATCCAGAGCTGGGACCTTCTACTCACATATGGGGCTTTAGTTCATAGAAGGTGTAATCTCGGTATTTGGCAATGAACTCGGGGCCATAAATGGGCAATTGTTGGTAAGGATTGACGGAGACCACCACATTCCCAATGTAAGTCTGGAACCAGGAAGAAGAGGAAGAGAATGAGGAGGGGCAGGTGATCTTTCGAGACACACCCACAGCCAGCCATAACCACAGTACCCACATAAATCTCCTTGTTTTCATAGCGAAGTCGAAGGTTCTTGAGCAGAGATGCTTCCTCCAGGGGTTCCAGGAGGACAAGGTCCTCTACTCCCACAGAACCTTCCATGAAAGGCATTTTGAGAGGCTGTGTATTCTGGAATTGAAAGTGCCAATATTCTGATGTCTGCTCAACTTAAATGCCCACTAACCATATGAGGGGAAGAGGGAAGAAGCACCCAGAAGCCCAATCTACAAGAGCCTCTGTACCAGCCTAGGCTAAGCAGAGAGCCAAATCTTTCGCCGGAGGTAGGGAACCCTCTAATCTCTAGGGCAGGGGACAGAACCACCTACCTCTGACCACCTGGAGGACGACAGTACCCAGGAGGTAGCAACAGGGGAGCAGAGGTACTTCAAGGAGAGAAGGCTGAGGAGGAAAGTATGAGCCAAGTTTTATGCTGCAGCCAAGTGTAGAAAGCTCTCCCTCCTGCTTTGTTCTGAGGCTCTCTCCAGCACCCTGGTGCCACAGCTACTCACTGTGGTGCTCTCGTTCTCCCCTACCTCTCACAGTTCCCATTTTACTCATCCCAAACCCCTGTACCCAGCTGGGGGTAGTGGCACAGGCCTGTAGTCCCAGCACTTAAGAGGCTGAGGCAGGAGGATTGCTATGAGTTTGAGGCCAACCTCAACTGTGTAACAAGACCTTGTCTCAAACCAATCTATAACTATCTCAGTTCTTTCGGAGGTCTCTCTTCCGTGATTGTGTTTGTAAGCTTCACTTTTAAATAGGGACTGAACAAGGTGATGAGTTAGAGGACAGACAGGAGTCATCTGTAAAAGACTGGAATTCCCAAGAGAAAATGAAAGTAAGGTTCGCTGCATCAGAAATAAATAGACGCCCTAGACGCCCTCCACTTCTGTCCTTATTTTTCAGTCTCTTACACCCATTCCTGTAAACTTCTGGCAGACTTTGCCGGAAGGGACACACCCAGCTTTTGAGGGGGAGAGCCACAAAGAGGGCTATGGGGCTGGGGCCCACGTGGGGGGCTCATGGCAGCCATGCCCTCAGCAGGAAGCCCAGCCGTCCTCGGCTTTCCTGTGAACTACTCAGGCAGGGTAGAGGGCAGTTATTGGCACAACGGTCAGTGCCACTCCCAAATAGGAATTTAAAAAAAGGAAACATATTTTCCCATTCTCCTGCACCTCAGAACCTGGGTGGGGGAGGGGAGAAAGCAGCAATATGGAAAGTGGGGCAAGGCTGGGGATACAGGCTCCCTTCTCTTTTCCCCTCACTGCCCAAGCTCCCTTCCCTTCCTGGAAGGATACAATTCAGGAAACAATAATACCAGTAAAAAGTCTCCAGGCATCACACAGCCAGACAGAGCCTTAAGCATTGTGCAGATGGCTACTAATTCATCTGATGCTTACAATGAAGTGGGCACTATTACTAACTCATTGTTTTCAGATTTTTTTTTTTTAAAGTAGAACCTTTGAAGTAATTTTCCAAGGAAGAGTAAGCAGAAAGTGGGTTGAGACAAGGTATCTTTGGGTGGGGAGTTGAGAGGAGAGTGCAAGTAGGTAGAGGCAGGGAAGGGGAGAAGAGAACGGGATCCAGATGGGGCACACCCCAACGTCTGAGAGGAACAGTGACAGGTCAAGGCAGGACTCACCTAGCACTGGAATGAGGGTGTCACTTCAGTATTCCTTGGAGAAAGGTGGATGAAATCCCAATTTGACAGGAAGGGGGCACAGGAGCCTGTGTGAAGTGTCTTAGTTACTGGAGCTGTCCATGGTGTCAGCAAAAGCAGAGAAGGGGCCACCCTTCTCTTGCCAGGGCCCACTCTTCCTTTGTGCTGCCTCCTCCAGCTCAGGCGTCCGTGCCAGTCAGGCCAGGAGAGGCTGGAGAGATGGCTGCTCAGCACAAAGTCCAGAGCTGTTCCTGCTGTGGGTGTGGCTCACTTAACCCTTCACAGGCCTGTGACGCTCAGTCTCCCTCCAGGGAGGAAAGGATATCTGGCTGCCTTTAGCTCAGGGCTCAAGTAGAAAAGAGTTTTTGCTCCACTATCCCCTAAATTCAGAAATTAGACCAAGAGGAACAGAATTTGTAGCCAAGGAAAAGGTTTTCCAAGAAGTCAGGAATTCTGCCAAGGAAGAAAGCAAACTGGGGGGGAGGTGTCCTCCTAGCAGGGAGAGTACCTCCCTCAAACCTACATTTCCTATCTTATTGGGAACCTGAGGCTATTAATGAGATTGCCTGGGAACTAAACAAACAAAAATCCCCAAATTCCTCTCTTCTCCTGCGAATCAGGCCTCATCAGAGACCAAGAGATGAATAGTAATACTTCTCATTTGTATGGACATCCCAGACTCACTGAACTCCCACCTGTCCCATCTCCCTGACTAGCCCCACCCTGAAAGATAAGCCACGCACACTAAAGGGAAATTGAGAGCAAACAGCAGACTCAGAGAGGCTACAGTGTGTGCTTAGTTCCAAGCTACCACATCCCAGAACCAGGAACACAGTGCAGCCTCCCGACCCTAAATCCACCGGAAGTTTCAACCCACATTCCAATTTTTCTAACTTTAATCCTTCTTCAGCACCAGGATGCCAAATGGGACTTTGAGAGGCTGTTTCCTGGGAATTAGCCCAGCAGAAAATAGCTCTCTCTGATAGATAAAAAGCTTATCAAATTCAATTTCCTGAGCACCCCCCTTATCTACCCAGGAAAATTCCTAAACAGCAGGTCCCCCTGTCTACCAGTTTCTCTCTCAGGCATGCACAAAGAACAAATTAGGCAATTACAGACACTTAACTAAAGATAGACTTCATTCCCCAACTCCAGCCACAGCTGCTTAGTTCAGGGTCCGAGGTACACTGCTCTGCAGAATCACTCCACGCCAGCACTCCACGGGTCCACCCCCAGTCCATTATCAACCTGCCCTTACATAATTTATTGCTCTACTTACTCTGTTTGGTGGGCAAAGAGAAACAGGAAGAGAGAAGTTGAATGGAAGTGCTATCAAAACACAATCCCGGCAGCAACCCACTTCCAGGGTCCCGTCCTGTCTCTCTGGCAGGAACTGTCTTTCCCTCAATAAAATTTCCTACTCCACACACACACACACACACACACACACACACACACACACACACACACACACACAAAAATGTATGGGTGGAGCACTATGACAGTGCCTGATGCAGAAGTGACTATAAATCCTCTTGTCTAGCAGAGGAAACAGAATAAGGACAATACTTTTCCACAACCCTAAAACTGCAAGCCTGCCAGAACCCCAGTTCCATGTTCTCTTAGCCAGAGGTTTAGAGCTTTTGGGGTTTATCTTTGTGTCTACCCTTTCCCTCAGGAGCCTACCACATGCTCCCAGGAGAGAAAGGAATCTAAGGGAGATGGAACCTTAGGCTTCAAACGTCACAGCTATGGCACCCAACCATATTAGTCTGCCTGACCTACCTTGGGTTCCCACCTGCTAGGAAGTGTAAATCTTGAGTGCCAGGAAAGTTAAAATGGAACCCATGGGGCATTCTAAACTAGAATGACATGGTCATGGAATTCAGCTGGCAGGGGCAGGGGAGATAGCTCAGTAGAATAAGTGCTTACCTGGCAAGCACAGGTCCTCAGTTCAATCCCTGGTCCCACCAAAAAAAAAAAAAAGAAATTAGCTGGCATTTCAGGATCTGTCAAAACATTTGGGGGTGGGGTACAGGAAAGGAGGATACAGCATTGTGAGCTCCTGATTTCTAAACAGAACTGAAGAAAGTGGAGTTTCTTTACTGTCTGACTTCAAAATCACTATGTGCCAACCAACAGGCTAAATGATTTTACATCCTTGCTATTCAAAACAAGGGCCATAGATCACCAACATCCAATCACCTGGGAACAGACTGGAAAGGCAAAATCCTGGAATTACTGCAGATACACAGAAACAGATCTGCATTTTAACAAGTTCCCTGACAATCACTTTCCATGTTGAACTTCAGAAGAACTTTACACACTTTGAACTTTTTGTCCTTATGTAACACCCTGTAGTGTTGCACACCTAGCAATGCTTTTGCTAACTTAACCATTAATGATCAATGTCTCTTCATTACCTAGGAAGTTGCAAAGGAGAAAAAGGATGTCATCTGTGGGCATTCATCTACATAAATTTACATATGATCTATATTATTTTCTTATTGGTCATCCTGTCAACTTTGATCTTTTTTTTTTTAGCAGAACCAGGGATTGAACTCAGGCCCTTTCGCTTGCCAGGGAAGCACTTATTCTGAGCCATCTCCCCAGCCCCAACTTTGATCTTTAGAAGACAACAGATTTCCAAGTATCTAAGAACAGAGAAGACAGGTACAGAATTAATTCAAAGCTACACATAGGCAATAGTCAATACATTAAAGGGAAGGAAAAAAAAAAAAAGACTGCCAACTCCTACAGCAAAAGCTGAACTTAAACATAATCAAACCTGCCCTTACATAATTTATTGTTCTACTTACTCTGTTTGGTGGGCAAAGAGAAACAGTGACGGCTCCGCTGTGGGTCTCATTTCATTGAGGGAGGGCAACAGTTCCTGCCAGAACAGCCCTTATATTCCCAGCCCCGACACTCATTACAGCTCTTATCCCTCTCATATCTTACATAAATCTCTTGGTAGGGGTCCCCTACCAAGGCCCACCGGTTCCTCCCATCCTAATGGAAAAACCTGAGATACTTTATGTCATAAAATAATAAAAGAACTAAAGTACAGAGTAGCTTCCTGAAGCAGGAATAACCTTTACTTTTCCTTTGACACAGCAAAGCAGTACATCCTGCTTTACCTGCAGGATTGCCCCTAGCACTCCAGGAAATCATTCAGGACGAGGATGGCAGAAGACAATAGAGACTTAAAGTGAGGAGGGGTAGTTAGCAGAGGGAAAACCAATGGCATGGAACTGAGGAGTCAAGCACTGATTACCTGAGAACATGAGATCCAAACAAGTAGAGCACATATTAAGAGATCAAGAAATAGATCTGCAAAACTTTATTAAAATTGGGCTTACAAACTATAATAAAAATGAGGGAAAAAACATACAATATAAGTTTTTCTTACAGAAGGATGAAAATGAGACCCACAGCAGAGTGGTGGTCCCTGATTTTATTTACAAACATTTATGAACATTTATTTTAAATACAAATCTTTTATCTAAACACTAAGGCATTAGCCAGAGACTAAAACATACCCAGTAATTTCTTAGCCCTCTTATTACATCAATTCCATACATATGGAAAACTGTGGCAATTGCAGGAACAGTTTCTTAAAATTCACATTATAAGTCATCTATTAAAAGAATACTGCTTATGTTATAGGCAAGTTCAAAGAAAGTGAGTTCACTGCTTTCAAGTAGTCATTGAGTGTGAAAGGCAACGCTACACATAGGTGGGAGGTGAGGAGTCTGTGTGACCCCACTAAAGCTACAAGGTGGCATGGGCACGTTATCTGCTTTGTTCATCCCCAGGACGCTTTGCCTCCTGCCATGTAAGGCACCAGATAGCCTTTTCAAGGCAGTTAACTATCTAGAACCAAACTTCATAGCAGCCTGAGTCCCTAAGTTGATTAAGACATCACTGGGTCCCACAGCTGCATTGGTTTCCCTTTAAAAAAATAAATAAATAAAATATCAATTCTGCCACATAGAAATAAGCAGAAAGTTCAGGTGCATCTGCCTTGTGCAATGGCTATTTTTACTACTTGATTTTAGTGCCCATATAATGTAAGAAAGCGAATCTATCCAATTCTCCTCTCCTTAGTTCAGACAGAAGTCTTGGCATTTCAATATAGTTATTTCACGTCAGATCTTGGTGCAAATACTAGAGGGATATTTAATTGCCTTTCCTCCTACTTCAACTTTCACCACTCAATTCAGAGGAGTTATGAGTACATGGCTAGGAACCATTTTTAGGCATCTGAGCCCATCATTTCTATTTCTCTGGAACAAAAAGATTGAAGGCAATTATATCATCCATTCCCAATCCTTTTATGGACATCAGGGCCTAGGGAACTTTCTGGTCCTTTCATTCATCAAACTGGTCTTACTGCCTACTAGGGACCAAGTTAAAGGGAGACAATTAATGAAGAAGGCTGGGCACTAGAATTGGATGTATTATTATAAGGGGAACAGTGGGACCCAAAGTGCTATCATTAGCAAAATTCCCTTTGTAACAGACATTAACATCACAAATCTGGGAAAACAAACTGGTTTTGGTGTGATGCAGTGGCTGACAGGAATTCCTTTTTTTTTTTTTCTTTTCTTTTTTTTTGTATTTAGTACAGGGTCTACAGGGCCTCACTACACAGATTGGACTTGTAGTGCTTCTGTTTTCAGCCTCCCAAGTGCTGGGATTACAGGCGCGTACCACCACGCCCAGACTGGAATTTCTTATTAGAAGGTATCCGAAGTGGTTAAATTTTTCTTGGTTTCAATCATGTTCTGTTGTTGTCATGAAAACCACCTGAGCAGGACAGTGAAAAGAAAGTATTTTAGGCAAGTCGCCTCTTATATTTCCATTAATGGGAATCATGCTCTTATATAACTTGGTCAGACCGATTGGACAATAGATTTCCAATGCTGATGAGACCCTGAGCCCTCAGGCCAATTTATGGCTTGGTATTTGTTGAGCAAGACGCTGATGCGGCAGCAGACATGGCTCCACTGTCCAGCTTACCCAGTTATCCCTTCAATCCTTCTTGATGAGATCAGCCTGAAATGAGACTATGCTGAAATTGCAATAGCTGTAACTGCCAGGAAAAATTAAATAGGGGCTTCAAGTACTAACTGAGCCAGCAGACTAAGTGGCCAAGAGGGAGACAAGAACAGCTCCTAAAGGTTTAGAGTCAAGCAATCACCCAGCACACAGATGCTCTGAAACACCACAAGGCAGGCAGGACAAGGACACAGCACACCAAATAGGCACCGTCCTTCACTGTGAGAGCAAGCACGCTGCAGAAGCAACTGCCATCTCCACTGTCTTAAGCACAGGTGTCCAATTACCAGCCAGGGAATAATAAAATGAGTTTCATTTTCCTCACTCCAAATTCAAATACAGTGAAGAGAAAAAAAAAAAAAAAAAAAAAACTGGTCTTAAAACAATATTCACAGGGGGGCCAGGGAGATGGCTCAGTGGAATAAGCACTTCCCTGGCAAGCACAAGGGCCTGAGTTCAAACCCCAGTTCTCAAAAAAAAAAAAAAAAAAAAAAAAAAAAAAAACTATATTCACAAAGAGTTTACTACACAGAAAAGGAGAATCTTTTCCAACTTCCCAATGGCTTCCCATTGAAATAAAGTCATAACATGCAAATGCCACGCTGGAGGCAAGAAACCACCTCCCTAAGTCATCTGGGGGAAGGCACCAACGTCTCTAGATCCTGAGACCTTTTGCAAAGTTATTTATCCTCAAATATTCTAGGTCTAAAATTGCTGTATGTGTCAAAAACACTGCATTTCACAGGGTGCTTAAGGGGAAGGCTGTGTGCAGCGGTTCCACCCCAGGGCCTTGTGCATGCTAGGCAAGTGCAATACCACATCTCCAGTCCAAGTTTTAATAGTTCTTTGTAAGAGGATAAAATTTTACCATGCACATAATTCAGAGAGGGATAAGGGCTTCCCAAGATAAAATTCCTTGTATTCTGTAATTTTAGACCACAGCACCTACCAAATACTGTTTATTTTCCTCTTTTTACCATCAATCTCTGCCAACTGAGGTAGTTGTCACGTTAGAACAGCTGAAGGAATACGGTGCAAGTAATCAGCCAGCCACCTGGATGGGAGCCTCACAGCTGACATTCCGGAAGTCAGCAATGGAGCCCAGAGTCTTTCAAAATTACATCCTAATGGCCAGTCTGAATGAGTTTTAACACCTTTGTAAAAATTCATCTTATTTCACCACAATCATGGTTAGTGTACAAGTCAAATGCTGTATACCTGCCATGAATGTCTACCTTCCTAAAGAAATTAAAGCTTTTCCCAAAGCACAGGAGTAAAAAACCAGAGAAAGAACCAAGCAAATGTCAAATACCAGGGAATTTGCTCCCTCATAAATGTTATTGCTGGCTTGTAAGAGTACATTACAGAGGCAAAAGAATATGAAACTAAGGCCACTATAATACAAGACAGCATGAAGCTCTGGCCAGAAATGGAATTGCAAATAAGTATAACAAAATTCATAAGACTGGGCATGGTGGCACGTGCCTGTAATCCCAGTTCTTGGGAGGCTATAAACATGCGGATCACGATGAGTCTTATCTAGTAGTGAGACCCGACCCTGAACACTTGTAAACCCTTCCCATTAAAATAAAAGGGCTGGGGAGATAGCTCTGTGGAATACGCGCTTCCCTGGCAAGCACAAGGGCCTAAGTTCAATCCCAGGTTCCACCAAAAAAATAAAATTCATAGAAAAATGTGTCTGATCCCGGTGGCCGAGTATCCAGAGGCATGAAGATAACCTGGAGATCTACTTGCCAGCAATGCAGAAGACGGTAGCTAGGAGATACAAAGTGTCTATCAAGAAACTTCAGGGGCTGGAAAGATGGCTCAGTGGAATAAGCACTTCCCTGGCAAGTGCAAGGGCCTGAGTTACATGTCCAGCTCCACCAAAAAATAAAAAAAGAAAAAGAAACTTCAGAGATGGCTTCAGGGCTTACAAATCAGCCAGGTTTGGGAAGGTGCAGGTAGTAAGGAAGGCTGAAAGAATGAGTAGATGGCTATACAAAGCAAGGCAGACAAAAGGATACTTTCTTCCAAAGTAACTCAGATATGTGACCCAGTGACAGAAAAAATGGGATAAACGACAGCACACTTCTTCTGGCTAGCAGAAGGAATAAGGGATAAGAAATGAGACAAACTCAGAGTCTCATGTCCCACAGGTGAGAAAACAGACCTTTTCTAAAAGGAAAAAGGAGGACTAAGTGCAAATGTATTAAGATAAAATTAAATGTGAAATATAATAAAAAGCCCAAAAGGCCTCACATACAGAAGAGCCTACAGGTACATTCCTCAAAGCAAACAGGACTCAGAATACCACATATGTGAGAACTAATTCAAAGTTCAACACAACAGCTTCTGGGGTTTTAATGGCTAATCTATACTAATAAATATCTAAGGACCAAAATGCCTTGTCACTCTGAGTACCTACCTGGAACATGAGTTTGTTATGTTTTTTAAAATACATTAAAAAAAAAAAAAAGCCGGGTATGGTGGCACATACCTGAAATCCCAGCACCTGGAAGGCTGAGGCAGGACTATTGCAAGTTCAAGACCAGCTTGGGCTATAAAGTGAGCTCAAAGGCCAGCGTGAACTGATAGCAAGACCCTGTCTCAAGAAGACAAACAAAACAAAAAAGCTGACCAGTCAGGGCTGGTAGCTTGTGCCTGTAATCCCAGCACTGGAGCGGCGGAGGAACCATCACGAGTTTGAGACCAGCCTAGGCTATGTAAGTGCGTTCAAGGCCAATCTGTATGTGGTAAGACACTGTCTCAAAAAAAAAAAAAAAAAAAAGACAAAGATCAGTTTTCCTCAAAGTGAAAGATTTGTTGGTTTCTCTCCAGCAGATACAGCCTATGCCCGAAAGCACTCCTGAAATTACACTTCTCACTTTGAAGTGCCAGCCATGGTGACAGAAGTCATGACTGAACCAACTTTCAGGTGCTAAAATGCCATGCTGGTTGTAGACAACCAATTTCTTGCTAACAGAAAACTGGACTGATAGCTTAACCAATGGAAAGCAAGCTACCACAGCATTCACTGCTTCCCCCATTCTCCTTCCTCCATGCTCCCACAGGGACCACAAGGCCGCTCCCAGGGGGGGGCCAGCCAAGCCTCTCATTTCAGTGGGAGAATCTCCACATTATCCCTCAGCCTTGCTGTCAGAACACGGACCACCAAGGCACCAACCCATCCTACATAAAAATAAGACTACCCCCTAATGGAGGAAGTTGTTCTGTGTGACAGTAGGGTACAGAGAATCTGAGTCTTCCTCCTCAAAGGACGTGTCCTCATCCAGGGCAACAATGCTCCCTAATCCATACTCCTGCTCATGGGCAGAAACTTCGTTTGGTGTGAGATGGAAAGAGCCTTCCATAAAGTCAGCAAATCTAGAAAAAAGAAGATAATATTCATTAGCAAGCTCTCTTCTATCCTTCCAATTGTCTTTCAAAATAAGAAAAAACTGAAATGCTTAATTAATATGTTCACAGTTCTAATTTTGAGACAGCCAACCTTCCTGTCCCCACTTTGGCAGATACGCAGGCTAAAGCAAGAAATAGGGGAAAAAGAAGGGCTGGGATCATAGGCGAGCATCCCCTGCCACTCTATCTAGCTTAATAAGCGGAAGCCTGTCCTTTTTATTATAGAAATGCTAAGGTTCCTTGAGTCATCATATTCCTGATAAGAGAAGATCAAGGGTATTCACAGTTACTTGTGTTTATGGCCCTATAAACTTTATGCTGTCAGGATTCTAAATTGAATCTTCACATACTCATTTTACCAACTAAAAAGCAAAAAAGAAAATCCCACTCAGAGAGCAATGTAAAACTTGCAGAGCAGGGAAACTTAATATGGTGCTGCAATCTTCTCATCTTGGGGCTTCAATAATAGCTAGAGCCTCAGGTAGTTAGTTCCTTGGGGACACAGGAAACTGGCAACTGCTTAATAGATGCTATAGATGGCTTTCTCTTGGCCACGCCTAGGTTAACAGTAAACAAGGGCCATAAATACAAGGTTATCTAGGCAGTTGCTCTTCGTTAGAACTCAAGGTCACAGTGAGCCTAATAGATACCTCGCTTATCTGGCCAAAAGTTTACCTTTTTGGAAACTGTATGCGAGAAATGGTCTTCCAAGGAGAGCAGTCTGGACTGTTACAAAATGTTCGGAGCTCTTCTAAAGCCTTTTGGGTCTCTACCTCTCCTTGTATCCGATACTCTTCTTCTGTCAGAAGACGAGGGGGAGCAGGCTTTTCTCTTGCCTTACACATCTTTCTGTGCTCACCAAAATAACATCATGAATCATTAATCAGTAATCTATATCCATCCTCATCTCTAGCTCCATTCAGTGGACCAAGCACACAGCAGCCAGTCTGATCGTTAGTTAGCACTCCCATCTTTATTCCACAGACATCTTTAGTTATAAATGGACTTCTTTTAGTCAAGTTACAGTAGTCAATATTGTATACTAATGTGAATAAATTCACTTATTTTCCAATAAATGATAAATGAAATATTTATTTTCCAATAAGTGGAAAAACGACAAAAAAAATCATAATACTGTGGTCCATTGACTTGGTTCCTCAAACTGAAGGTATCACTGTATCTGCAGCAGAACAACTATTAACAATCTCAAATTAATGACCATTCCATATTCAATATGCAAAGTGATAACATGCTATCAATTACATCTTAAAATAAGGCAAACTTCCAAAGCAATCAGAACTAGGGCTAAACCATCTTGAATCAGTAAACCTGAAGCCTGCGGTATGAAAGTAATGTGCGCCACCTAGTGGGAGCAGGAACACATGACACTTTACTGAATGCTTTTATATAAAATGACTAGAATAAAAATTATAAAAAGCCTACAGTATCTAAAAAATAGGAAGGAAAAAAGGCAGAAGCTTAACACAGTAATTTCCCATGAACAAAGAGGTCCCCAGGGCCACATCTCTGCAGCCTTTTGCTGTAAATTGCATCTCATATGGAACGTATCAGTAGAATAACACCGCCTTTCAGTCACCTGTAGGTAATGTACAGCCACTGAATAGGGTACTCCAGGTTCTTGGTACACAGTGCAATGATGACAACGCCAAGGGCAATGTGCGGTATCTGGATGCCAGAATACATGAAACCCAAGCCCATCAGCTGCAAGGTCCAAGTCAGCAAGTTGATACTGCGTTCATTCTCCAAGGGCCCATATTTGTAACACACTGCAAAACTGATGAATCCGACTGTGAGGACGTAGCCTACAAGAAGAGTTAGCACAGGACAGTCTTTTTTCTCTAGGTCTAGTATGGATATATATAAAATAACACAATTTGTGCAGGGAATAGCAGTAAATTCTCTATATAGCATCTGTTGAACCAAGAAATTGGGCAAGTTGTTTACTCCATTATTCATACTTTCTTCATCACTAAGAGAAACATGTATAAATGTATGGACAAATACACATATGCATGAACATACCCATCATAGCTTCTAGCCTTTCTGTTGTCAGAAACTTATTTGGTTCAAATGGAGCAGTAAAGCTATTGTTGAAAATTTTAAAAGTCTTTTTAAAGTCCAAACTATGAGATTAATCACTTCTCAAATAATATAGAAAGGGTTTTTCTTCTTATGACCAAACAATCTTACTCTGCAGGTAAGATTCACTATAGTCTTTTACTTTTAAGGTTCTCAAGTATATTTAAACTATGATTATATTAACAGTTGATATATAGCTTTTCAGAAAAATACTTATTATGCAAAGAGAAATGTTTTTGGGATTTTTGGTGGCCGGCTCAGCCCACCTCTGGGGTGTGGCTGGTGTGGCAAATGGTGCTGGGGATCGAACTGCGGTCCTGAGCACTTTGCCTAAGCTTGCCTATGCAGGTGCTTTAGACTGCTCAGCTATCTTGCCAGTCCCGAGAAATGGTTTTATGAATACCAACAAATTAAAGTCTTCTTAGCAACAGTATTTTAATTTTTTTTTAACGTATTTGGTTGTTATAGGGTCTCACAATGCAGCCTGGACGCATAGTGATCCTCCTGTTTTCAGCCTCCCCCGCCTACAGATATATGCCATCATGCCCAGACTGGGTCACCAGCTCAGTGCACCCCAAGGGCAGGGCCTGCGCAGCATAGAGGACAGGGGATTAAACCCTGATCCCTGTGCTTGCCAAAGCAGGCACTTGGTCCGCTGAGCTATCTCATCAGCCCTAGCACTTTAATTTTTAAAAAAATAATGGTGGGGCCAGGGACATGGCTCAGTGGAATAAGCGCTTCCCTGGCAAGCACAAGGGCCTCAGTTCAATCCCCAGTTCGGCCAGATGTTAGAAATAAATAGAGACAGAGGCCAGGGAGATAGCTCAGTAGAATAAGCGCTTGCCTGGCAAGCACAAGGGCCTGAGTTCAACCCCTGGTTTCGCAAAAAAGGAAAAAAGAAATAGAAAACTGATTCTCTATCTAATCAAAGTTAATCAAATATAAACTATTAAATCCTCGTAAGCAGGTATCATCTATTCATGATCAAATTAACTAAAACAGCCTACAATATGCAAAATAGAAAGCAAAACTGGTAATACTTACTTAAAAGATATTGCCAGTAACACTTCCAGATCTCTTGTAAGTTCTTAAAAACTAGCTGAATGAGGTACAGAGAAAAGGACCAGCCTCCCACCAGGATGACATAAATGGGACTTTTCTAGAGTAGAAGTGAAAGCAAAAAGTTACAAGACTTTCCATATGAAAAAAAGCAAAATGAACTATAATTTTTCTTAAAATTTAACCCACTCAAAATGCACATATTTAAGATAACATCCTTTTTGTCTGAAAAGGTACACTCTGCAAGGAACACCGAAAAATGAGTTGCTAAATAACTTTAAAAGCTGATTATATAATTAGAAAACAGGTTGACTTTAATGCCTGCTGAGCACAGGGCTTTAAAAAGAGTTTATATGCAATCAGGTTCCAACTTCATCATGGGACATACCTTTCAGAATCAAGAAGAGCAGGGCATTCATTCCTCAGCCCTCCGTGCAAACCGTCAGTGTTCTAAGATTACCCGAGTTCACCCTATCTGCATGTGAGGATCCTGCCACTTACCTTTGGCATAAACTTGGACAGTATAAAAATGATGATTAGGAGAGAGGCCACAATTCCCACACTCATCCCAGTGGAATAATAGAAAACCTGACTCCTGCAGACAGAAATTTTATTTTATGATTATAGGTATAAATTTCATACACAGCAGGAACTAGGATAACTAACTTAGCCAAAGGTTTTTTTAATTGTTATTAGTGCATGTTTATAGTACATGATTATGTTCATCATAGCAAGCTGGTACATGTGATGCACTTGACATCTATTTGCACTTCCCTTTCCCTTCCCCTTCCTCCATCTCCATTCCCTTCCTATTTGCAAAAGATCTGTTTCACATTAATGTGTCTACCTTGTATTTTGCTCAAGATTTTCTTTACAGATAAGGGCAGATATTAGCCAAAAACTTGAGTTAAAAGAAGAGAACTGTAGAAACCGATCCAATAGTGTTGTCAGATCATAAAAATGAGTATCAGGGGCCAAGGAGATGGCTCAGTGGAATAAGCGCTTCCTTGGCAAGCACAAAGGCCTAAGTTCAATCCCCGGTTCTGCCAAAAATAAATAAAAATGAGTATCAGGGGCCAGGGACATTGCTCAGCAGATTAAGAGCTTGCCTGGCAAGTGCAAGGGCCTGAGTTCAATCCCTGGTTCCACAAAAAAAAAAAAAAAAAAAAAAAAAAATTAGTATCAATTAACTTCTCTCCACTGTGTATCACACACGAACCCATTTCCATCTCCAATCTCTCTCTCAACTCAACTGCTTTTTGTTTTCTAGTCTTTTGTTTTGTTTTGCTTCTCAATTTTGAAACAGGCTCTCACTAAGTCACTAAATTGCCTGGCTTGCCAAAAACTTGTAATCCCCTTGCCTCAGCTTCCCAGAGAAAAGGGATTACAGGACGTATCAGCACATGCAGTTACAATCCAAGCTTTAGTAAGAATATTTCTTCTAAGGAACTGTTCAGCCTTTCTGGGAAGCAAGCACAAATACTGCTCAAACAGATTGGAAACTGGAACTGAGCTGCTTAACCAGAAGAATAAACAAATCTTTCATGAGACTATCACAGCAATTCTGCTCCCACTCCAGGCCTTCTACCCATTAGTCCTCCACTGAGTGAGGGAGGACTACTGAATCTCTCAGAATCTCCAAAACACAAAAGCTTCCTCGAAGCCCACTTCAGCCCAACTTCAAGTACCAATTGTCAGTCGTCCATTCACTGCTCCCCAACTACTCCTTTTACTTGTGCAATGTCAATTCTACCTTTATTCAATGTTTGCTTATTTATATGTTTTCTTTACATTTTTACATATCAGTTTCACCTATCTTCACTAATAGGCTCAAAAAGGAAAAAAATGGAAATAATGATGTTGCTCTCCTTACATATCTGGCATTAACTGAACTCTATCCATCTCCAGGGTAACACATTATTGTAGAAAGGGTGGTGATGGTTACCTGCATAGTACATTAGCTAAATCTAATTAACCTTATGCTGACTACCTAATTTTATTTATTTTATTTTTTTAGCAGAACCGGGAATTCAATTCAGACCCTTGCACTTGCCAGGGAAGCACTTATTCCACTGAGCCACCTCCCCAGCCCCATGACTACCTAATAATAAGGGAATTTAACAGTATTATTCAAATCATAAAAAATAATACATATAAATTTATCTTTTTAAATATCCAAGCAGACAACAACTAAGCCATAAAGTTCTAGGAGCAGGAATGGCAATACTCAATAGTTTTTAATGATAAAGTACTTTGGTTATGAATGAACCTTGTTATGGTACACATTTGTCACGGAACCTACCTGCTAAGCAAGTCTCCACAAAAAAACAGTATAAGTCCAAAGAAGAAGATGAGGAAGAGTTTGGGGTCAAATCCTGAGGTAAAGAAAGATTTCTGCTTAATAAGGGAGATGAACACTTTAAGGTATTATAGAACAAAAAGCAATGTTGGCCTATTGGTTGGGTACAGTAAAACAGTAATATAAAATATTATTTCACATTAGTAAAATAATATAAAATACTATTTTTAAATACCAAAGAGAAATATAACTAGGTCTCTGACTAACTAGTACTTAACTAAAGATCTTATTATTGACTATGTTCTAAGCTTCACTTGGGACCAAACTACACAGTGCCATCAATATTTTGTGCATCTTCCCACAAGGGGTCGCTACCACTCTCGGCTTTCAAGCCTAAGTCACTGGCAGGGAATTCAGATTTGCCTAAAACTTCAAGTCAGGATGTCACGTAGTTTCCTGACAACTTTTCTATGCCTACCCATATTACCTTATTTCCTCTGCTACATAGCACAGCACTCTCAGAAAAGTCTACCCACCAAACACATCTCACCCAAGAGCAATAAACCCAAGCAAAGGCCTCTCAGGGGTATACCACACACTGGTATCTTTTACATTTGGAGTTCTGTGTTTAGGGGAGGCCAACAGACAGGAGCAAGAGAAGTCAATAAACACAGAAGAAACACACACAAAAAAACCAGGCCAACCCTATACAACTGTGGAACTGTAGGACAAATGGAAGGGTATAATCACAAGTCTACTACTTATGTATCTACAACTCTTAGGACCTGGCTAGTAACCACAAGAAAACAAGTCAGAGACAATGTAACAGAAATTACCTCCTCTGATATCTTCAGAGAAGGAAAAACCCCTAGTTCTACTCAATCCAAACTTAAAATGTAGTAATCCTCAGCTTTAGGGTTCCACAAGTACTTTCTACTTGTGAATTACTAATACTCAAGTTTCTTTCCTCAGTTTTTATTGTTTAACCATTCATGTCCTCAAATGCAGGTATGTACACAGCAGGACAGCTGCCTTTGTTTACAAGTGTTCAGATGGCATGAACACAGCAATCTTGTTACTCTAAGAATACTGGGCATTATCAGCTTCAGGCCACAGACACTGTTAGGAGCAAGGGAGCCTTCATAACTCTAGGCAAGTAGTTCCTGGAATGGCAGAGGTGAAGTCATGATTTCTAGGCCTTAAAGAGTCTGATGTAGGATGGACTCACTACAAACTGGAGCCACAGTGAACTCTGGGTTATAATCAGAACCAAAATGGAGCGGTCCTGGGCTGACTTCTGCATCTACTAATTACACCCTCCAGAGCTCAGTCCCTACTCACTGTAACATCCACCAGAAACACAGAGATGAGACTTACGCCGGGTCACAGTGACACTGTATGTGGTGAACTTCTCTATAGTCTCAACTTTGAGGCAGGTTTTTGTGCTGTATAGACCCACGTTAACATAGGTGTCATTCAATTTCTCTTTTAGAAAGGAGGAAAAAAAGTTCCAGATACTAAACTGCTCTAGCTCCTTCAGTTTCTCCTCATTGTCCACCTGGGTAACTCGAACCAACTTGGAACTATTTACCCGGATCTGTAACAAGAGCAAAATTAGAATAAGAAAGAAAGGAAGTAGAAATTTAAATTTTTCACAAATATACTTTTTTTTAAAAAAACCTTAAACTGGGGCTGGAGAGACGGCTCAGTGGTCTAAAGCACCTACTTAGAACAAGCTTGGCAAAGCACATGGCCCACGGTTCAATCCCCCAGCACCACATGCCAGCCAGCCCGCCCCCTGGTGGGCTGAGCTGGCCACACACACACACACACACAATAAATAAATGTAAATAAATAAATAATAAATAATAATAATAATAATAAACCTTAAACTAAATAGCTGTATCAGTAAGGCCGCCAGTATTTCACAAGGCATCTCAGAAATACACATATGTAGTAGCTAAAACATAATTAGACAAATAATACAGCACATGTTCCAGAGGCAGCTGTTAAGAGTGTGGTCTTATTAATACGATCTGAATCTATGATTAGGCCAGAACACAGGTGGAGAAGACTTCCAAGCTGAAAGAGTTATCAGTACAGCTTTTTATAAGAAATCACACAATGCAAAGGCCTAAACTATTAAGAAAATTGCCAGTCATAAATAGCCCCAAAAAACTGAAAATGTTTCTCATAATGACAGGCTGAGAAGTTCAACCCATTGTTACAAATCACTGATTATGTGTAAATGTTGTCATAATGTACCCCAGATGGAATGATTTTTATATCAGATAATAAAAGATAAGAATTTCTTAAAACCATAAGCCCATTCTTAAGTTTCTGATGTGAACAACAAATACCCTTATCTGTAACCACACTTGTAGAAGCAGTGACATTTCCAAAAGGGCTCATTTTGTTCAATCACAATTACAGCCGCTCTTGCTTACCAGGTGACTTAATAATGTTATTAAATAAATGAGACAGATATCATTCTACCAAGGGGAAATTTCAGCTCAGGGGGTTTATGAACTATCTCACATAAAATCAAGACAGAACAGAAGCAGCAAAGTACCATGCATGGTGACATGCAACTGTAATCCTACTACTCTGGAGGCTGAGAAAGAGGATCACAAGTTCAAGCACAGCACCTGAGCAATTTAGCAACTTAGCAAATTTGTGTGTGTGTGTATGTGTGTGGCCAGCTCAGCCCACTGTGGTGGCAAGGCTGGCACGGCATGTGGTGCCAGGGATCAAACTGCGGTCCCTATAAGCTTGCCTAAGCAGGCACTTTAGATCGCTGAGCTATCTCACCAGCCCCAACATACCAAATATTAAAAGGACTGTATAGGTAGCTTATTCTGAAGGCCCTGGGTTCAGTCCTAATTGCCATCAAAAAAGGAGCAGCAGCAACAGCAGCAGCAAAGCAAGAGTTTACACCCTGATAGGTACACCATAACTCCCAGTCCAAAGAAGGCATAAGGCCCTTAAAAAGAGAATTCTGAGCACGCATGCATATGTGTATATTTGAGTATGTCCAAGCTGCAAAAAGACTGGAAAGAAAAGCAAGCACTTTCTTTGGGAAAAGAAGGAATATTACCTCATGAGCACAGTACTCCCAAGCTACATGAAGGAGCTGAGACACCTGTAAGGGGCTTCCAAATGATTACCTGTATCCGTGTCCATATATCATGCCACTTCGGGATAAGCACGTTTCTATAACAGAATTGTTTGCTGATCTGCGTATCATGAACTTGGGAATCGTGAAGCATGACCACATTTACATCAGTTCCAGCTTTATACAAAGTAAAAAGCACAAGAATTAAACATGAGAGCAAACTAATAACTGTAACTCATTTTATAAAAATTAAGCTGAACACCTTCTTACACTTGGGGCTAAAACACTGGCTAGACTGAAAAAGGAAAAAAAAACAAAAACAAGAAATAAGGCAGAGTCTATTTCCAACTAGTTAATGGATATGTACGTGTGCTTTGGATTGAGCCCAGACCATGAACACACTAAGCACACACTCAACCAGAGAGTAACACCCCTAACCCCAAGTTTATTTAAATATAATCACAGGGCCGGTGAGATAGCGCAGTGGACTAAAGCACCTACTTAAGCAAGCTCAGGGACCACAGTTTGATCCCCAGCACTACATGCCATGCCAGCCCTGCCCCCAGGGCAGCTGAACTGACCACAAAGTCAGGGCATGCAGTGCTGGAGATTGAACCCAATCCTTGCACTTGCTAGGCAGGCGCTTAGACGGCTGAGCTATCTCCCCAGTCCACATGTCACATTTTTAAAATGTAATAGTCAAATATTAAATGGAATAGTTTGCTACCTTTACACCTTAAAAACAAAATTTACACAGTTACCTATATACCCATTTGTTAGTCTCAAAAATAATGTGCATCTGATAGATTTCCAGCCACTGTTTCATTACTTTTTGGTCAAAATCAGGTTTGTTCTTAGTATTTAGTAATAAGAATCCTCAAATATTTTGAAGAAGGTCTAAAATACAGAATAAAGACTGAAGAATATATCTGCTGACATTCCACTCTAATATACAATGTTTGAGTTCTTTAAAATAAGTAACTAAGGCTGGGGAGATAGCTCAGCGGTCTAAGCGCCTGCCTGGCACGCACAAGGACCTGAGTTCAATCCCAGGTGCTGCATACTGTGCCAGCCCCAGAACCCTGGGCACAACTTGCTGGCCCTCAAAAACTAGGCATGTGACAGGACCAGCACAACATGCTGGGGATCAAACCCTGCTCTCTGCACCTGCCTAAGCAGGTGCTTTAGCCTGCTGAGCTATCTGACCAGCCCTCTACTCATTTCTATCAAGACATAATCCAACTCATACTTAAATACCTCTTTCAATACTAGCATCTCAACAAAAGGAGGCTCAAGCAAAAGGACTGCCACAAGTTTGAGGCCAGCCTGGGCTATAGAGTGAGATCCTGTCTCAAACAAACAAAAACCTACCATCTTATCTGCCTATTTGTTATTGTATATTTGCAATACATAATAAATACAGTACTCTCTCACTATTTTGTGGTTCAACTGCCACGGACTCACTGCTACATGAGTTTTCAAAAAATATTAATCTAATTTTTTTATCACAGGGGCTGGTGAGATGGCTCAGTGGTCTAAAGCATCTACTTAGAACAAGCTTAGCTAAAGCACAGGGACCGCGGTTCAATCCCCCAGCACCACATGCCAGCCAGCCCGCCCTCTGGTGGGCTGAGCTGGCCACACACACACAAATAAATTAAATAAATAAATAAATAAATAAAATAAATTTTTTATCACAGGGGCCAGGGAGATGGCTCAGTGGAATAAGCGCTTCCCTGGCAAGTGCAAGGGCCTGAGCTCAATCCCCGGTTCCGCTAAATAAATAAATAAAATTATGTAGGTTTACTGGCAAGTGCAGGGTCCGGAGTTCAATTCCTAGTACCACAAAAAATAATAATAATAATAATAAAATATATATACACACACACATATACACACACATGCATATAAATGTAGGTCTACAAGTTTAGAAAATGGTTAAGAAAATTAGAAGCGCTTTTAAAAGTGTGGGAAAGGTTTATAAAGTCTTAAAATACATATAAATACTAAAATAAATATAACATTGCTACTTCACTCACTTTCACTTATCGCAGGGGTGTCCAGACGTAACCTCTGCAGTGAGAGATTACACATACTCACAGTAAGGAATGAGTATCTATACACATCACATATTGATCTTTTTTCCTCTCCCTCCCCCACGCCTCTCACTTCCACCATCCCCAGGTTCCCCTCCCATCTCTACATGTCTACCTCACTGTTTCCTATCATTTAGCTTATTTTATTTATTTTGCTCTTTATTTACACTGGCTGGCTGTGGTGACACACAGCTATAATCTCAACACTGGAAGGCTAAAGTCAGGGAATTGTAAATTCAAGCCCAGCCCAACTTCAGGGTTTTGAGCTCGCCATGGATTCAGATAAGGTTAAGAGCCTACTTTTTTTTTGTGTGTGTGTGTGTGTGTGTGTGTGTGGCCAGCTCAGCACACCTCCAGGACAGGGCTGGTGCACAGGGACCAAACCACTGTCCCTGTACTTTGCCTAAGCAGGCGATTTACATTGCTGAGCTATCTCATTGGCCCCAAGCCCAGCCCAATTTAATAAGACCCAGTCTCAAAAATAAAAAAGGACTGTAGGGGGGCCAGGGAGATGGCTCAGTAGGATAAGTGCTTGCCTGGCAAGTACAAGGGTCTGAGTTCAATCCCCAGTTCCACCAAAAAAAAAAAAAAGAAAGAAAGAAAGAAAAAGAAAAAGAAAAAAGGACTGTAAAAAATAAAGAATAAAGAAAAATTTAAAAGAGCAGTAGATCAGTGCAAAGGTCCTGGGTTCAATCTCCAGTTGTGTGTGTGTGTGTGTGTGTGTGTGTGTACACGCACACACAAACACAGAGCCTAGATCTGGGCTGGCAACATAGCTCAGTGGACTAAGTGCCGTTTAGGCAAGCACAGGGACCAGGGATAGATCCTGGCACCACATGCTGAGCAGAGACCACAGAGACCAGGTGTGGTGACACACGCCTGCAATCCCAGCACTAGGAAGACTGAAAACAGGAGAATCATTCAGAGTTCAAGCTGTGTAGTGAAACCCTGTACCAAATACATTTAAAATAAAAAAAGCCTAGATCCTTACTTTATACCAATGCCAATATGAATTCTAAATTTAAAGATGGGGATAAGGGATGTGATGTAGCTCAATGGTATAGTCCTTGTCTAAACCTGAAAGGCCCTGGGTTCAAGCCACAATATTAGAAAAATCACTACTAGAAAAAATAAGACGTCAATTTTGAGGAGTTCTCAAATGTAAAAACAATGGAAACAAATCTAAAGAATAAAATCAAAAATAGGGGCCGGGGAGATGGCTCAGTGGAATAAGCGCTTCCTTGGCAAGTGCAAGGGCCTGAGTTCAATCCCCAGTTCTGCAAAAAAATTAATTAATTAATTAAAAATAAAGAATAAAATCAAGTGATCACATAAGAAACGTAAATCTTTAGCTACTTGGGAGGCTACTCAAAAGATTGAGGCAAGAGAATCACAAGTTCAAAACCAGCTTGGGGCCCTGGGGAGATAGCTCAGTAGAATAAGCGCTTGCCTGACATGGGCAGGGTCCTAAATTCAATCCCCAGTACTGCCAAAAATAAAAAATAAATAAAAAATAAAGCTTCATTTTCAATTTAATGGGACTGAATCTCAAAATAAAAATTAAGAAAGGCTGAGGGCCAGGAAGATAGCTCAGTGGAATAAGCGCTTGCCTGGCATGTGCAAGGTCTTGAGTTTGATCCCTGGTACCACCAAAAATAATAATAATTAAAGGGGGCTGAGAATGGAACTTAGCACTCCCTGGATTCATTCCCCAGTTCCATGCACTCACAAAAAGATATATATCTTCTACTTTATTTATTTTTTTTTAAACTTTTTTGATTATTATTTATTTATTTGTTTATTTGTGTGTGTGTGTGGCCAGCTCAGCCCACCAGGGGGCGCGGCTGGCCGGCATGTGGTGCTGGGGGATTGAACCGCGGTCCCTGATGCTTTGCTAAGCTTGTTCTAAGTAGGTGCTTTAGACCACTGAGCCATCTCTCCAGCCCTCTTCTACTTTAAATGCTAAATGGCGGCCTGAGTTCAATCCCCTGTTCCACCAAAAAAAAAAAAAAAGAAAGAAAGAAAGAAAAAGCTAAAAGGGGGCAAACTAAGTTTTGCAATAGATTATACAAATCTGTATTCTTAATACATACAAGAAGCTCAAATTTTATTTTCAAAGCATACAAAAATAGTCTGAAAACAAAGGATATACACAACCTCAAAATTGTATAGTCTTACAGATTTTTTTTTTTTTTTTTTTGCAGTACCGGGTATTGAACTCAAGCCCTTGCTCTTACCAGGAAAGTGCTTATTCTACTGAGCTATCTTCTTGGCCCCCAGAAAATTTAAATAGCTTAATAATTCAAAATGTTCATTCTCACCAATAATGTAAAATATTAGATAACATATAAAGTAAGTTAGATACCATGTTTGGTCTATCAAATTAACTTGCAGCCCATGCACTGTGTCCAGGGAGCTGGGGATACAGCTCAGTGGCATAAGCCCCTGCCTGGCAAGCACAAGGTCCTAAATTTGATCCCTGGTAGACAGAAAGGAAAAAAAAAGTGTCCAGCACTCAGGCCGACTGCTGATCGCGATGAAAACTGGCACACCTTTGCAAGGAAGTTTGGTTCCTCGCAAACTTCTGAACTGGGGGTTAAACTCAGGCTGTTCACACTAAACTACATTTCCAGCCCTTTTATTTTTGAGACAGAGTCTCTGTGTGTCACTAAGTTCCCCAGGCTGGGCTCAAACTTATGATCTTCCTATCTCAGCTTCAACGAGTGTGCCACCATGAGTAGCTTAAGAAACATTTTATTAAGACTTTTTAAGGGTCTTAAGACTTTGTAGTGCAGGCCCTGGCCCTGGAGCAAGCTGAGACAGCAATTGAGACTGGGCGTGGTGGCGCGCACCTGTATTCCCAACTCTTGGGAGGCTGTAAAAAGGCGGATCACTATGAGTCTGATCTAGTAGTAAGACCCTAAACACCCCATAGACCCTTGCCTAAAATACAAAAAAAAAAAAAAAGACTTTTTAATAGATTTAATCTAATAAATCCATTTCTGAGAGTCTATTTAAAAATCCATGGGCTGGTGAGATGGCTCAGTGGTCTAAAGCACCTACTTAGAACAAGCTTAGTAAAGCACAGTGACCGCAGCTCAATCCCCCAGCACCACATGACAGCCCGCCCCGCCCCCTGGTGGGCTGAGCTGGCCACACACACACACACACACACACAAATCCAAATGCAATAAAAATTCTATATACAAAGATACTCACAAAGTGTCATCTTACAATAATGAAAAACCAAACCCACAAGTGTCCAACCAAATGTTTCATCCAGAAACATTAAATAACATCCATCCATACAAAGGAATATAATATCAATAACATTTATGAAGAACTTCAAGTGACTTAGAAACTTGTATGCTACAAAATGGAGAAAACCATCTCTAGTAGTCTGGTGGTGTCCAGGGTGGAGAACTAGATCACTGACAGCAAAATATGATTTTTTTTGGGGGGGGGGTGGAACTGGGGATTGAACTCAGGCCTTTGCGCTTGCCAGGGAAGAGCTTATTCTACTGAGCCATCTCCCTGGCCCCAATTTTTTTAATTTTTGAATTAAAAACATCTGGAATGATTGAAGGTATAGCTCAGTGGTAGAGCACATGTTTGTATGTTCAAGCCTCAGGTTCAATCTCTACCATCAAAAAGATAAAACAGGGGCTGGGGACATGGCTCAGTGGAATAAGCACTTCCCTGGCAAGCACAAGGGCCTGAGTTCAATCCCCGGTTCTGCAAATAAATAAATACATAAATAAAAATATGTGGTAAAGACCAAAAGAAACTGTCCATTTTAATGGACCACCACTGATTGGCATATAACAGTATAGTTTTGCCTACTTTTTTTCCTTAATTGTCTCTGCCAAGTAGTCTAAAGCAAACATACATCATTTTTATAATCAAAGACCTCAAGAAATGTTGAGTGAAAAGGCACTCGCTACCTTTTAATGTAATTTTTTTTCACCCTCACCCTTAATGTAATTTAAATCTTGGGGTACTTGACTTTCAGAAATGTCATGTTCCTTTATTGCTCTGTGTAGCTACACTCACAAAATGTATCAGGCCAAACCAAGCAATATACTACTTCAAGTATACTCTTCTTCATAACAAGTTCCTCTCTTGTCAACCTTTAAGGCTGGGGATTCAGCTCGGTGGCACAAGTTCCTGTCTGGCAAACACTAAGTCCTGAATTCAACTCCAGGTACCAAAACAAACAAATAATAAAGCTTTAGGCTTCAATTTCCAGCATACCCCAAAACACACAAAAAACTTCAAAGAAACAGGGGCTCGATTGAGTGCTTAATATTGTCTCATTTCATCTCCACAACAACCCTGTTTGTTTGCTTACAACAAGGTATGTAACCCAGGTTGACCTCGAACCCAGTGATCCTCCTTCCTTAGCCTCCTGAGTGAGGTATTGCATGTGTGTGCCACTACACCAGATGGAACAATACTATTTTAGAAATTAATTTAGGTAATTAATATGATACCCTATCATTGAGAATTTTTTTATAAATAGTACGCTGACGTGACTATTTTTATTTAAACCACTGACAAAGTGTGATACTCCAAAGACCTAAATAATTTAAAACAGAAACCACTGAAAATGTTGTGCATTGTTAAGGACTTCCTTCCTTGCTACCTACACACCCCCAAAAACTTTTCAGAAGGTCTTTGTGCTTAGGAACTATATCTATGGATGCTGAGACCATCTTAATGCTGTAGGTGAGGATAAGGACGATCCTTCGGCATCATAGGCAGGAGCCAAAGGGAGAGGTGAGAGTGCACAACTCATTTTCAAGATAGGCCTATCTTTTCATCCCGGAGTTTCAACCCCTCCAGTGGAAGCTTGGAAACCTCTACCCATCTTTCTGCTAAGAATTTAAGTTTTCTTACAAACACACTGGGAGAAATTTGCTCCCCAGGCTTGCAGATATCAAGTAAGTATACTTAAAAGAATAAAGGCATTTCCAAGGAAGCCTACTTGCTGCTAAATGGTATTTGTATCTTTTTTTGAGGATGTGAACTACCATGACTCCAGGTCAGTTCTACACAGCAGGTAAAAATAGCTCAAGTTAAGATCACTGTATTTCTGAGCTCTATGGATCTAATAAGCCACCCGTGCCCCGGCGTCCTGACAGCCGGGAATGATCCGAATCTCCTTTCCTTTAACCTAGAACTCCAGGAGACCTTGGCAGCGCGACGCAGCCCCCAGGACGGCTTCTCACCCAGCCCCCGACTCCCTCCAGAGTCCACCAAAAGGCGCAAAGCTCCTCCCCGCTCTGGGCGCTCCTTGAGCTACCCAGGACGTCGACCCCTCCCTCCCTCAGCGCCGACATCCACTCGCGGATGTAGCTCCTTCGCATCCGCGGCCCTTCGCAGGGGACCAGACCGCGCCCCGGGAAAAGCCCCACTTTTCAAAAAATTCCTCCTCGGCACCCGCCCCCTCGGCACATAGTGCCCGGGTGGTACCTGAGGCGCAGAACAAGCAGCCGGAAAGGACCAAGAACAGCCGCATTATCCCATTGCCACCGCCTCCCTGGCCCCAGAGCCCAGAACCAACTGCCGCCGACACTGCCACTTTGATTCCTCCCGCCATGGTTGCCTTACACCGCCTCCTCCTCACGCGCCTCTCCCCGGCAACTAACATCAGACAGGCAGCGCCAATAGCCAATCTGCTACAAGATTCGTCCCTACCGGCCAACTGTTCGGCAGGTAGTTCGTTCTTCCATATAAGTCCCACCCCTTAGCAACTGATAAAGGAAGGCGGGAGAAGCCGTTTTTAGCCAATTAGAAAACGGGTTCTCACCGCGCCCTAGCAATGGCGACAGGAAGATCCCACCCCTTGACAACATGCTTCCGTAAGTTACAAGTATGATTGATAATAAGTTTAGCCAATAGAAAATCAGACTAGTCGAGGCTTCCGGAACTAAACTTGATAATTTCCACTAAAACTGTCTCAAATTCTGTTTTCTTTACTTTTCACCACATCTCCTATTATAGGTACCCTATCATTGAGAATTTTTTTATAAATAGTGCGCTGACGTGACTATTTTTATTTAAACCACTGACAAAGTGTGATACTCCAAAGACCTAAATAATTTAAAACAGAAACCACTGAAAATGTTGTGCA
>NW_004524862.1:627338-633036 GCF_000260255.1 Octodon degus
GCTTCCCAGTTAAATGGCTTAACACTATGAGGATCTAGCAGAATGTTTGTTTTTGATTTCTTATTTGTTTTGCAGTACCAGGGATTGAACTCAGGATCCTGCACTTGCCAGGCAAGCACTTATTCTACTGAACTATATCCCCAGCCCCTAGCAGAATGTTTGTAACTCCACTAGTAGACCTTGAAGTATCTCCTACACACACACACACACACACACACACACACACACACACACAGATCTGATGGTGGTGAGTAGAAGACTAGGGACAGGGGCTGAGGAGATAGCTTGGTGGTCTAAGCCCCTACCTGGCAAGCTCAATGACCCAGGTTCAGCCCCTGGTACCACATGCCACACTGGCCCCACCCCGAGGCGCAGTGAGCAGGCCAAGCGCATGCCTGTAATCCCAGTACTAGGGAGGCTGGAAACAGGAGGATCACTTTGGGTCTGAGCTGCAAATTGAGACTCTCTACCAAATACATAAACTTTTTTTCCAAATACATAAATTTCAAAAAATAAAATAAAAGATTGAAGAAAGACTAGGTCAAAGGATATAAATTAGTTAAGAGAAATCCGGGATAACTTCTGAGGAAGGATCAAACTTTCTTGTTTTGGGGGTGTTTGTTTGTTTTGCTTTTTTGGCGTTTTTTGAGATAAGGTCTCACTATGCAGTTCAGGCTGGCCTGGAACTCCCAGTGATCCTCCTGCCTCAGCCTCCCAAGTGCTGGGATTACAGGCACTCATTGAGCAAGTTCAAACTTTCAAAACAAGAAATTTTTAGAGCTGGTTGTTGTGGCACACATCAGTAATTTCACCACTCCAGAAGCTAAGGCAGGAGGATCCCACTGAGATACAAGATCCTGTCTCAAAGAAAAAGAAAGCATGCCTGTAATCCCAGCACTCAGGAGGTTGAGACAGGAGATCACTATGGGTTCAAGACCAGCCTGGAGGCTAAAAAGGTGAGCTCAGGGCCAGCCCCACCTGCCTAGTGAGACCCTGTCTCAAAAATAAAATTAAATTAAAATTAAAAATCAAAATAGCCCTGAACTATGGGCAATGGAAGAAATTCTATTCTCGTAAAGTCTATGCCAAACATGTTGCAATGGTCGACCTATATATCTCACATACATAGTTCCCTGGCTGACCTAGAGAGATCAGTATCAGCAGTAATATATCATGTCGATACTACTACACGTACATTTGATACCATGTGATGAAAATGGTATTTTACTTCCATGATTTTCCTCTTCAAAACCTATAAAGTCAGTCTAATTGTAAGAAAATTAGCTACACAATCTCTACCACAGCTATCCTACAAGTACTACCTGACCAGTACTCCTCAAAAATCATCACACTATGGGAAAAAAAAATTAAAAAAAATAAATTCTTCACAAAGACAAAATAAATAAATAAATAAATGTATTTAGTTAAGTGGTTCTCATACTTTAGCTATAGGAATCTACAACAATGGTATAGTTATTGTGTAAAGATTTATCTAAGTGGAATACCCATCTCTGACAAAACTAAACAAAAAAGGGGATACAAAAGGATCATTTTGTATCTGTATATTCAAAATAGTTAGTATAGATATACAGCTACTTTCTCTTAATTCAATAAATAGAAATATTTTTACTAATAGTGTTTATGGACAGGATATTATATCTGCCTCTTGTACTATGAATAACCACTAAGAAGACAACAATATGCAATGTATTAATTATTGAAACTGTCCTACCAATCAGTTTTGAAACTGTCTCCTTGCTATTTGTTTCTCAATAAAATTATTAAAAAATAAAAATAAAAAATAAAAAGATTTATCTAATAAAAAAAAATCATCACACCCAGCTCAAGATCATCAAAAGCAAGGAAAGTCTAAGAAAATGTTCCAGAAAAAAGAAGCCTAAGGAGATATGACGGCTAAATGTAATGGGGTAGGTGAGTAGGATCCTGGAACCGGAAGGGAAAAAAAGGTAAAACTATACTCATGTAAGATAATAAGAGGGAAATTGGATTGGTGAGATAGTTCAGTGGACTAAATGCCAGCTTAGGCAAGTACAGGGACCAGGGTTCGATCCCTGGCACCACATGACACACTGGTCCCGCTCCCCAGCGGGCTGAGCCAGCCACATAAGCCAGGTGTGGTGGCTTATGCCTGTAATTCCAGCTGTGGGGAGGCTAAAAACAGGAGAATCACTACAAGTCCGAGCTGCCTAGTGAGATCCTGTACCACATACATTTATCTTTTTTTTTAATTTCACATAATATTTATTACATGTGAAAAAGAAACTAAGATGATTTCATTAGTTAAAGTTTATCAAGCAAATATGCATCAGAGAGGCTTACAAATATTTTCAGGTCCTCAAAATATGATCTGTGCTTACGTTTCTTGGGATGTGAGTACCAGTATGACTTATCCAATGACATTTATCATCACACTCAGAAAAGGAGAACACTTATCCAGGAGCAGGAGTTAGAGAATGAGCAGAGAATTCTGCTTCACTTTATCAGGTTATTCCTCAAAAGACACTAATTATATCCTAGAAGTTAGGATTCTGGGGCATCTCAAAGGACCCTGTAAAGCCATTCCCATTACCAAGTGATTGCCTTAATCGTCAGAAATGAACCAAACACATTTTAAAAAATAAAAAAGGGCCATGGAGATGGCTCAGTGAATAAGCACTTGCCTGGCAAGCACAAGGGCCTGAGTTCAATCCCCAGTTCCACCAAAATAAATAAAATTAAGTTAAAAAATAAAAAATAATAGGGAAATTATTTGTGAGATATGTGAACTTTATATTATCTTTTCAATGTTTCTGTAAATCTAAAACTTTTTGAAAAGTAAAATCTAGGTATAAAAGTATATGTGTATATGTGTGCATATAACATATACACACCTATAAACACATAACACACTTTTCATTTTTTTCAAGGCCCTATTCTTTTTTTTTTTTTTAGTTTAGGGAAGGGTCTACAGGGTGTCCAGGGTCTCACTACTAGATCAGACTTGTAGCGATCCTCCTTTTTACAGCCTCCAAAGAGCTGGGATTACAGACAAGCACTGCCACGCCCACTCTCATTTGCAGACTCAGAGTGCCCCCAGGAGCGGGGCCAGCATGGCAGGCCCAGGAATCGAACCCTGACCCCTGAGCCTGCTTGCAGGCACTTTAATCCGTTGAGCTATTTGGCTGGCCCCAAAGCCCCCATTCTTACCATTCAAAGCTAATTACAGGTTTGGGAACTCATTCCAAAACATCACTGCCTGATTATTAAAATGAGGTATACAAAAAAAAATTAAAAATGAGTATACAGTAGTGAAACTAGGCATCCATAAATATATCACATCCACTGCCCAAATGAATGCTATCACTTTAACATAGTAATTCAAGAAGAATCTAGCCTTGTTTTAATAATAAGGACACTGCTCAAACACATTGAGAATCACCTTGCCAGTAAATACAGTACACACTTCCATGAATATTCATTATCTGCAGGTGGATCTGATTTATACACACAGCCAAAAGAACTCAGGCCAAGGCTGATAATTAAAGAGGCTAGAAATCTGGATGATAAATGTGTTCAGAATTTTTTTGAATTTTAGAAAGATAATATGGTACACATATACTATATAAAGCAACAATCCGAATAGCAGTTAGGGGGGCCGGGGAGATGGCTCAGTGGAATAAGCGCTTCCCTGGCAAGCGCAAGGGCCTGAGTTCAATCCCTGGTTCGGTTAAAAAAAAAAAAAAATTACACACCAATAGCAGTTAGGACAACAGCTAGTAACCAAATTAATATTTCTGTAATGATATGTATTGGGGTCGGGGAGATGGCTCAGTAAAAAAAAAAATATGTATTAGTAATAGTATCAAGATAAGTGAAAGATGGGGCTGGTGAGATGGCTCAGTGGTCTAAAGCACCTATTTAGACCAAGCTTAGCAAAGCACAGGGACCGTGGTTCGATCCCCCAGCACCACATGCCAGCCAGCCCCGCCCCTAGGTGGGCTGAGCTGGCCACACACACACACACACACACACAATAAATAAATAAATAAACTTTAAAAAAAATAAGTGATAGAAGGTGGGCGTGGTGGCACATGCCTGTAATCTCAGCACTTCAGAGGCTGAGGCAAGAGAATCACCTCAAGTTTAAGCTCAGCTTGGGCTACATAGTGAGTTCATTTTTATATTTATTTATTTATTTATTTTTGTATTTTAGGGCAGAGTCGACAGGGTGTTCAAGGTCTCACTACTAGATCAGACTCGTAGCGATCTGCCTGTTTACAGCTCCCAAGAGCTGGGATTACAGGTGGGCGCCACCATACCCAGTCTCAATTGCTGTCTCAATGCGCTCCAGGGGTGAGGCTGGCATGGCAGGCCTGGGGATCAAATCCCCGGCCCCTGCACCTGCTTGCAGGTGCTTTAATCTGCTGAGCTATTTGCCAGCCCTTATATAGTGAGTTTAAAGCTAGCCTGAACTACAAAACAAGACCGTATCTCAAAAAAAAAAAAAAAAAAAGAGAGAGAAAGAAAGAAAAGTTAAAGAGATAAATTAAAAGTATAAACAACTACATATAAAATTATTTGTTTATTTATGGTACCAGGGATTGAACTCAAGGCCTTACACTTGCCATGCAGTTGTTCATGCCACTGAGCTATCTCTCCAGCCTATTGCATGTAAGTTTAGGTCAGGTTTTCTGTCACAAAATGAGTCTAGGTGAGATGAGTTTGTGGTTTTGTTTGCTTGTTTTCCAGCGCAAGAGACAGAACCCAGAGCTTTGCATATGCTACGCAAATACTCCACTGTTGAGTCTGTCCCCAGCCCAGAATAGGTTTGTTGCCAAATAAGTTATGAAAAAGATTTTCATAACTTTTTTTTAATTTGAGAAACTTAAAGAGGGGCTAAGGATGTGGCTCCATGGTCCAGCCCTTGCCTTTCATGCATAAGGCCTTCGCTTCAATCCTCAGCACCACAAAAGAAAAAAACAAAGAAGAAAGAAAGAAAGGAAGAAAGAAAGCAAGCAAGCAAGCAAGCAAGCAAATAAACAGGAGAAGCAGCAGCATAATTACAGATTATTACCTAGACCTGGTGGCACATGCTTGTACTCTCAGCATTCTGGAGGCTGAAGCCCAGAAGCTGGAGGCCAGCCTGGGTTACAGAGTCCAAGAGCAGCCTAAACTACACAACAAGACTTGTCTCAAAAGAAAAAAAAAAAAAAAAAAAAAAACAGCAGACTGTAAATATTTGAGGAAGATAATTTAGCCAACCATTCACCAAGTCCATGTCATTTTTCCTTGAAATCTATTATTTCCTCTGCATCCCATTGCACTGACTTTGCCCAGCACCTACCTGGGAAGTTTTGAGATCCTTTAAATGCCTTCATCTGGTCTCCTTCAGTTTATGCAATTTATAAATCCTTCCTCCACTCTGCTTGCTCTGCTCCTAAATGCAGATCTGAACCTGTCACTTCCATGTTAGTCTTTATTGTTCTAATATTATTAAGCCCTGGGTTCTCAATATTACCTAAAATTTAGGGCTGGTGAGATGGCTCAGTGGTCTAAAGCACCTACTTAGAACAAGCTTAGCAAAGCACAGGGACCGTGGGTTCAATCCCCCAGCACCACATGCCAGCCAGCCCCGCCCCCTGGTGGGCTGAGCTAGCCACACACACACACACACACACACACACACATACACAAAATA
>NW_004524862.1:633816-634726 GCF_000260255.1 Octodon degus
GGTGCTGGGGGATTGAACTGTGGTCCCTGTGCTTTGCTAAGCTTGTTGTAAGTAGGTGCTTTAGACCACTGAGCCATCTCACCAGCCCCCCCCTTTTAAAATTTTTTTAGCAAGGTTCTGCAGAGTCTCACTATGTAGATTGGACTGGTGGTGATCCGCCTGATTTCAGCCTCCCAAGCGCTGGGATTACAGGCACACGCCACCACACCAAGTCTCAATGACTGTCTCAGTGCGCTCCAGTGGGCGCTGCTGCGGGGATACAAGCTGCCCGCTGCGTGTGCCTAAGCAGGTGCTTAAATCTGCTGAGCTATTTGGCCAGCCTTCCAAAGGTCATTTCTCACCACCACCATTCACCCACCAACCAGCAACAATGAAGTTTCTATCTAGTTTCTGTATCCCTTACATTCTGGTCACTCTGACTTCTCTTCCCATTTTTTTGTTTTTTATTTTTGGGCCACTCAGGATGCCTTCAGGGCAGGTCTGGTCTGGTTTGAGGATGAGGGGACTGAACCACAGCATCCTGAGCCTGACTGCTTTGTTTAAGTACGCACTTAAAACACCTGAGCTAATGGGCAGCCCCCCCCCACCTCCTCCTGTCTTTCCAGAAATCTACTCACACTTCAAAACTAAGCTGTCTCATCACCTCCCTTAGACACCTGTCTAAACCAGCCCCTTAAAACCACAGTCAGAACCAATCATTCAAGCCTTTTTACTTCTCCTGTCTGTACCCCTATTGTTGCATTATGTTGTAACTGTTTAACTAGCTATCTCTCCTACTCATCTACGAGTTCCTTACACTTAGGTTAGGATTGTCTTCACTCAGTTTAGCAGCTTTTATAAAATAAATTGGGGCTGGTGATATGGCTCAGTGGTCCAAAGCACCTACTTAGAACAAGCTTAGCAAAGCACA
>NW_004524862.1:635211-638192 GCF_000260255.1 Octodon degus
AAAAAAAAAAAAAAAAAGAGTAGTGGATGTTTCAGAATGCCAACCAGCCAGATCTTTGACCTCCCTGGAAACAAAAAGAAGGGACCCAGAGAACAAATAGCTTCACTTAATTTCGTCCAGGCTCAGCCCCTTTCGGAGTAAAATTTGTATTTATTGTTCTTTTCAAAGTTGCCCTCTTATGAACAGCATCCTCTGTTAGTTCTTTTCAGGGAACCCACCAGGTATCAGGCCTACTATATGGAGCTGTCCTGAGGGAGGGTGGAAGAAACAACTGAACTGAAAGAGTCACAGAGAGCTGGCCTCGGAGACAGGAAGGGGTCTGGGAAGATCAGCGTCCAGGAAATTGAGTTCGAGCCAAACCTTGCTGCGGGAGACGCGTTTGGCAAGGTGTGTGAACACGTAGGGCAGCCAAGCAAAGCAATCTGCTAGATGAAAATCTACACGTGCCGGGGAACAAGCCTTCTGGTTTGCACTTCGCTCCTCTTCCACCCACTTTCTTCCCAATCTTCCCCTCCCTTTTCCTGGAGAACGAGGACCAAAGACAATTTTTCTTCCAGTGTAGACGATATAGAGAATATTAAACTTCCATTAAATGAGAGCAACTGCTCAGCTCTGCATGGGGGGGGGCAGGTGACAATGTGGTTCTGAGAATGCTGCCTGTGCAGAACAAATGAACGTTTTTCTGTTTGTCCCCAATCCCTTTTTGTCACACCTCCCCCCCCCACACACCTGTCTCCTATCTTTTTGTTTTTCTGTAGTTTCTCGTGGTCTCAGTCTCTCTTTCTCTCCCTTTGCTTTTAGGCTGGAAATTCCTTGTTCTCAACGGAAGGGAGTAGGAGGGGAGGTGGGGGAGGCAGGAGTGGGTGGGAAGCGAGGAACAGACATCTCAGCAGCTCTGGCTGCGGGCTGCGGGGGCGCTCTGGGCCTCTGGCGGGCCTGACAAGTCAATGATTTTTTAAACGTATATATTTTTAAATCCACACATAGGGCCCTGATACAAACCTACAGAAACAGACATACAAGAAGATGTGAAAAAACAAATACAGCAGCTGAGGGTACCGTCAATAGCGTCTTAAACTTGCCGGGCATTCTACAAATTTATAGTTTTCACTTACACTACGTATTTGAACCTTACGGCCAATCTAAAGAAACAAAGGTCTAAACACCCCATACTTTCACTCTCTGCACAAGTTTGCTCTTAGATCCCCTCTGACTCTCCTAGGCGAGTGGCCTGGCCTCTTCTTTGGGGTTCCTCTTTCCTCCTTCTTCTCTGGTCAAGCACCCGCCTCAGGACGCGCGAGTGGAGGCCTGAGACTCGGCTCCGCCCGGGTCCTCTTTCCTGACCGGAACCACCAGGCTGCCTCCGCCTAGTTTCACGCCCCACTCCGCCCCCTCCACGGGCGGGTGTCTCTCTCCAGATCCCAGGACTCAACGCCGCCCTGAGCCGGGCGGGTGGGAGGGAGGGGGGCGCCTGGAGCAGAGGCTGCGTGGGCGGAGGATGTGCGTCACGGGGAGCGTGGGCATGGGGAGGGCGGGGGCACGTGGAAACCCAGGGCCAGCGGCTGGCAGCCCCTGCTCCAAAATAACCGGTGAAGGCATGGGGGAGGGGTACCCTCCCCTACCCCCACCCTCTCCTAGGGGGTCTAGCCACACCCACTCTTGCAAGACCCGGGATCCAGAGGAGGACTCTGCTGATTCCGGCCACCTCCATCCTGCTTGGCGTTTAATGGGATGGAAACAATCTGAGCTACTGAAATACTTCCACCAATAACGCACCCCTCTTTCCCTGCCCTCCCCCATAAACGAAAAGTCCCCACGCCAGGCCGGAATGTGGAACCAGCCCCGGCCCACGCCACTCGCGCCAGGCTGGCCTGCCACTCAGGAGTGCGGAACGGCGGCAGAACGGGACTGAAGTTCCGGACGAGGGCACCCTTGCCCATGGCCATTCGTTGGCTTCCCGAGGTCCACCTCATTTCCCTAGGCCTAGAGCCCCCGCCTCCCCCCTCCAACCCTCTCAGTCGTGGGCGGGAGTGTAATGGGAACCAGATGGGGCTGGCTAGGAGAAACGGGCGGGGGGGACGGTGGGTTGCGAAGCGGGGCTAGGCTCTTCGAAGGCGCCCCTCCCTCTAGCTTTTCCTTAGGGAGTCACGTCGGACCTTCCGGCCTTCTGCTTTTCTCCCACTCTACACTCTGGCACGATCCCCTAGGGCCAACCCCAGAAGGGTCACCTTATCCCAGCTTTGCCATCGTGCAGAACCCCATCCCCAGCAAATAAGGGTATAAGGGTGCAACAGAGGAAGGCAGGATTTCCCCGTCCCTGCCTGACCTATGAGAACAAAACCCCACGCCCAATCAACGCGCACCTAAAAGGTGGCTTCTACCACGACTACCGCATCCCTATTCCCCAAAACTTTGGCAACGACTGCAGGCGGGCTGAGAGGCCTGGGTTTTCCAAGAGTCACTTCTTCAAATACTTCCTGTTGAGGCTGACGGAGGGGGACGGGATATCCGAAGGATTTCGGCTGCGCCCCAAGCTCAAGGATTTGCCCCAAATTCACTCTTCTGGCGGTCGGCTGCGCGCGCATGAGCAGCGCGCCCCGGGCTTCCCAACTTTTCCCCGACACTCCTAACATTCATAGGAACAGCTCGCCGAGGCCAAAGTGTGGGCAGCCGGCGTCCGCGTAGTTGTTTAGACGCGCGTGCACGTAGCGCGCTTCTCTGTGTCTTTGTGTACCTGTGCGTGGTTGTGAAACTGCGCTCTCAGCTCAAAGAAGTAGGGGTGGTGGGGGAAGAATGTGGCCTGCGGGGCGCTCACGTGGGTGCGTGGGCGCGGAGAGGGCCGGCTGTGCATCCGGCGTGGGCGGCACAGAGCGACCTCGCCCCGCCTGCTGAGTCCTCAAGCTCACCCTCCACAGTCCGGCCTCGGTCACCTTGGTCCCTAACTGGCGCCCCAACCGGGTCCCCGCCCCCGCCCCGCCCCC
>NW_004524862.1:638292-646629 GCF_000260255.1 Octodon degus
GCCCGCCCCGAGCCCAGCCCAGCCAGGGCCCCCACTCCGGCCCCGGCCCCCGCCCCCGGCTCTGCCCACGCCCTCCCCGCCAGCCCGCCAGCCAGCGCAGCGCCGGGCCTCGCTCCCCGTGCGTCCTGCGGGGGCGGAGGCGCGGAGAGGCGGCAAGCGCAGCCGGGGAGGGGGGGGCAGAGGCACTGACAGAGGCGCGGAGGCTCAGAGAGAGAAGACGTGGAGGGAGGGACGGAGCCTGGACAGCGGTGGACACGGCATCGCGGGCTGGGCAGAGAGCAGTGCGCAGCAGGCGCCGAGGGCCGGGCACCCAGAAGGGCAGCCCAGGTAGTCTCTGGCCGTCCATGCACAGAGCGCCCTCCCCCACAACCGAGCAGTCGCCGGGCGGAGGGGACAGCACCCGCCGGACCCCGCAGCCCAGACTCAAGTTAGTGAGCAAAGGGAGTGGAGATGGGTGGAGCTGGACTCGGGAACGGGGTCCGGAGGGTGGAGGTCGAGGAGAGGACATGGGGAAGAGGAACGGGGGTGGGGGGTGGAGACTGATGGAAAAAGGGGTGAGTCTCCGAATTAGGGGACCCTGGGAGCAGATAAGGAGCTCATAAAACTGGATACGAAAGCATACTGCCTTCTGTATGTCAGTTTTATTTTGTGGACATGACCTGGCATGTGAGCCCCCCGCAAAGAATGTGGGAGCCCCCAAGCCCCAGGGAAAGCCCCGGAGCTCGAGCTGGCAGGAGTGCGGCGGGGAGGGGGGAGCTTGGCTGGCTCAACGTGTCGTTGGCCCGCAGCGCGCAGTCCCCAGGTCCCGAAGAAGCTGGCACTCGGGAGTTTAAGAAGCATCAGCCCGGGTTGAGGAGGCAGGGCATGCTGCAGCGTCCCTTCCTCTGTCTGATCTTTCACAGCGTCGGGAGGGGAATTTCAACGGGCTGTTCTTCTCTCAAAAGGCCTTTAAAAGCTCCCCCACTCCCCTCGAAGACGTGGGTGGAAAATAAGGGAGAGGAGAGTAGGAGGGAGCCCCTAGGCGGTTCTCGCCCACAGACGCTACCTCTGTAGGAGTGTGTGGGCGGAGAGGCCCCAGAGCTGAACAATTGAGGCGCCCCTCCCTGCCCCCCCCCAAGTTGAAAGGACTGGCCTGAACAAGTAGGGGCGACCAAGCCAGGGGAGAGGCCAATGAAGGTCGCTGGGCAGCCTGGAAGTAAGAGTCCTGGAGAGAGAACAAGGGTGCGTTAAGAAAGCCACCAGTGGGAAAGCAAAGAGAAGCAGGGGTCCACCTCGCTGAGAAGTTGAAGGGGTCACACCCCTCCCGTTCAACCCCCCAAAGCCCACTGCAGATAGAAGGGGGTCTTAGATTTACTTTAGTTTGGGATTGGATATCAAGTGGTGTTGAGACTGCTAAATTGTTTAGGGTTGGGCGTAAGGACAGTATTTTGGGGGATAAAGGGGCAGTCATCTGAGAGATGTGCTGGGGGAGCCTGTGTTACAGGTATTCGTGCTTCAGACAAGAAAGGTCAAAACAGAAGACAAGAATAAGTCTTTTACTGCTTCTGGCCAGTTTCTAGAGGGTCCTGGTGTGTTTGTCTCCAAGCAGTGTCTGATTCTCTTGGCTTATGCTTAGCCCTGGGCACGGGGCAGAAAGCATTGAAAGAAGGGAGGAGATGAGAAGGTGGCTGGAAAGAGAGGACAATTGTTAGTGTGGGCTGGTACTCAGCAGGGGCTCTTGCCCTGACTGTCCCTTGTGCCCCTCCTCCTCAGGTCCAGTGCCCGAGCCATGGCACTGCCTCGGACACTGGGGGAGCTGCAGCTGTATCGGGTCCTGCAGCGTGCCAACCTCCTCTCCTACTACGAGACCTTCATCCAGCAAGGAGGTGACGACGTGCAGCAGCTTTGTGAGGCTGGTGAGGAGGAGTTCCTGGAGATCATGGCGCTCGTAGGCATGGCCACAAAGCCCCTCCATGTCCGACGCCTGCAAAAGGCATTGAGAGAATGGGCTACCAACCCAGGGCTTTTTAGCCAACCAGTGCCTGCTGTCCCTGTGTCCAGCATTCCGCTCTTCAAGATCTCTGAGACTGCGGGTACCCGGAAAGGGAGTGTGAGCAATGGGCATGGAAGCCCAGGGGAAAAGGCGGGCAGTGCCCGTAGTTTCAGCCCCAAAAGTCCCCTTGAACTTGGAGAGAAGCTATCACCACTACCTGGGGGACCTGGGGCAGGAGACCCCCGGATCTGGCCAGGCCGGAGCACTCCAGAGTCGGACATTGGGGCGGGAGGAGAAGAGGAAGCTGGTTCACCCCCTTTCTCCCCACCTGCAGGGGGAGCAGTCCCCGAGGGGACTGGGGCAGGGGGAGTGGCAGCAGGTGGAGCTGGGGGTGGTCCAGACCGCCTGGAGCCAGAGATGGTCCGCATGGTGGTGGAGAGTGTGGAGAGGATCTTCCGAAGCTTTCCAAGGGGTGATGCTGGTGAGGTCACATCTCTGTTGAAGCTGAATAAGAAGCTCGCTCGCAGCGTGGGGCACATCTTTGAGATGGATGACAATGATAGTCAGAAGGAAGAGGAGATCCGCAAGTACAGCATCATCTATGGCCGCTTTGACTCCAAAAGGCGAGAGGGCAAGCAGCTGAGCCTGCATGAGGTGAGGACCCGGTCCTCTTAGAACTGCTGTTGACTCCCAGGCTTCAGTACCCTCACCCCTGAGAATTCCTGTGTCCCTCCATGTTTTGTTATCCTTTGATAAGATCACTAAGTCTGACCCCCCACTCCTGCCTCAGACCCAGCTGCTATAGTGCCTCCATCCCCAATTGAGGAGAAAGTAGAGATAACGCAAGAGCCCAGCTGTTCAGCTCTGTGTCAGTAAGGACCCCACAGGAGTGGAGGAGGCCGGGGGCTGACCTCTGTCTTCCTCCTGAAAGCTCCTATGTATTGTCCAAGCAGAGCAGGCCTCCTATGAACCACCTCCTTTGATGGTGAAGGTGTGAAGAGGTCTGGATAAGGCAGTGGAGGAGTAAGGTCTCTTATCTGTCCCCGCCCCACAGCTGACCATCAATGAAGCTGCTGCTCAGTTCTGCATGAGGGACAACACACTCTTACTTCGGAGGGTGGAGCTCTTTTCCCTATCACGTCAAGTGGCTCGAGAAAGCACCTACTTGTCTTCCCTGAAGGGCTCCAGGTGAGACCCCTGTCCCTAGGTCTTTCCTACCTTGGAATCTGGCCAGGGATTTGGATCTTGTCCTAACTTCCAGCTCAGGCAGTTCTAGGCTTGTTTCCCACCCACCTGCATGTTTTGCTTTTGGCCAAGTGGACTTGTCTGAGGCCTGGTCCCTCTTCCCATCCACCTCAGGTCCTCCCAACCCCCCAGTAAAGTAACTGGAATGGAGACCCCTAACTCTCTACGTAGCCTTTTTAAGCCATACACGTTACTGTACACAGTCTGTTCCCTGACCATTATGTGAACCTCCCCAGGCTCATTCTGATCTTTCTCCATCTTCACAGGCTCCACTCAGAAGAATTAGGAGGCCCCCCACTTAAGAAGCTGAAACAAGAGGTATATTTTCCAGGGGTGGGATACCCTGCCCTAATCCCCTCCCTTGTCAGGTCCTCATTTCCCCATTCTGGGCATCCACAGGTCGGAGAACAGAGTCACTCTGAAATCCAGCAGCCTCCTCCAGGCCCTGAGTTGTATGCAGCTTCTTACCGCCCCAGCCTGGAGGAGGACAGTGCCAGTCTTTCTGGGGAGAGTCTAGATGGACACTTGCAGGGTGAGTATGTATTAGAGCACTCCCCTCTTTGTTGTGGGGAGGTGGGGGTGGACACGTGGGTGGGTGGGAGGAGCAAACCAGGAATCACTGCCTGGAATAGGTCTGGGAGGCCTGAATGGATGGGAGCAGAAGGACCAATGGGTCTGGCTGTGCGGTTGAGGGTGGGGTTCTGTTGGCTGCAGCCCCTTACCTGACCAGTGCCCATGCCCACAGCTGTGGGGTCATGCCCAAGGCTGACGCCGCCCCCTGCTGACCTGCCCTTGGCATTGCCAGCTCATGGGCTATGGAGCCGCCACATCCTGCAGCAGACACTGATGGACGAGGGGCTGCGGCTCGCCCGCCTCGTCTCCCATGACCGCGTGGGCCGCCTCAGCCCCTGTGTGCCTGCGAAGCCACCTCTCGCAGGTGAGGCAGCCAGAAGTGCTGTCCCCAAGCACTCCAGCCACCCAGGCCCCAAACAGCAGTCCCGGTGTGCAGGGACCAGGGTGGGAGGAGGATACAGCTGCCAGAGAGCACAGTAGGAGGAGCTCCACCTAGCCAATCTTTGGGTGGAGAGGACCCTGCTGGGCCATTCTGCCTGGGCAGGGTCTGGCTCTGGTAGACTCTGAAGAGGAAGCTGAGAGTAGCAAGGGGACAGAAAAGGGGGAATGAAGGTGAGTGGGAAGAAAGGTCATGTCCCATAAGGGAAGCTTGACCAGAACTCCACTAATATGGGAGGGTCAAGTGGTCTGGTTGTGGTAGGGTTGGGATTGCCCTGTGGAGCCCAAAGAGCGATGCTTTGTGTGTGGAGGGTGGGTGGGGGAATGGCTAGCAGAGGGCAGGCAGCGGCTGGGCTGAGAGTGACGCAGCAGACAAAGCCACCAACCCTGGCTTGGTATTTTTAAACTGTGTGTGGGTGGGATGTGGGGGTGGGGACTGGAAGGGGGGCTCTTTTTGAGGGAGGAGCTCAGAGGCTGGCTTCCTGTGTTCCCCCTGATTTGGCTATCAAAAAAGGGGGCAGTGGCAGGGTGGGTGGGGCCTGGGAGGGGGGCAGAGATGAGTGGGGGTGGAGGAGACTAGGAGGGGGGAGGGGGAGAGGTCAGAGCCAAGCCACCCCCGCAGCTCCTGACAGAACCAGAAATTCCAGCAGAGCAGAGGCGGTAAAGACAGAGAAAGAGGGACATACAGAGACAGAGAACTACACAAGGCCAGAAGGGGGGAGGGCCTGCACTCACTTGAGTATGGGACGATCCCCCCCCATGTACACTTGCAGTGGGCAGAAGATAGTAGTTCAATCAAGTGAGCTTGTCTTCACAGCTTTCTCTGCCTCTTCCTGCATTACCAGCTACCTGTCCACAGTCTCCACTCACCATCTCCTAACTATGCCTTTTTCCTGCAGAGTTCGAGGAAGGACTGCTGGATCGGTGCCCAGCCCCAGGACCCCATCCTGCACTGGTGGAGGGTCGCAGAAGCAGCGTCAAAGTGGAGGCTGAGGCCAGCAGGCAGTGAGGGTGGACTGTTGCTTTCAGACCCAGGAAGCAGACTTGTGGCTCGCACAGATGCCCCACTCCATCCTCAGAATCTCGTCACCACCCTGATCCTTCTGCTGCCCTTCTCCTGCATCCCCACCTGCTCCATGGGCACAGGACTATGGGGCTTCAAGCAATAATGAGCAGGGGCCCAGCAAGAGGACACAAGAAGGGTGCGTGGTGCCCCCTCACCCCCGCCCAGAACAAGGGACAAGGACTCTGCCTCTGGGCAGCTGGGGCTCCCCTCCCTCACACAACCCACTCCCATTCTCTCTAGGTGGCCACCAGTGATGTGAGCAGTCAGACTCAGTTTGGACATGGGGGCAGGGGGACTTCCCGGGGAAGGTCCAGCAGCTACAAATGGCAACATTTCTCCCCTGAACTGGGGACCTGCGAACACTGGACCTTTCCTCCTCTCCCTGTCCGCGTTTTTGTGCTTCTAGTTTGTTTCTTTAATTTAATGAGTGCTGCAGTTTGCCCACATATCCCCCTTTCTGCCCCAAGTCCTCAGCAGTTTTTTTCCTCCTGCCCTCTGGGGGAGGTGGATAGGGGGTCCCTTGCCAGCCCTTGAGAGGCCTGGGTTAGACTCAGGGTCTCCCCAGGTGGGACCGGACCACAGCACCTGTCCGATCACTTAGAGCATCTTTCTTTTCAGATTGTGTACAGTAGATTATTTATTTTGTTATTTTGGAATAAAATTTATTTTATGGCTTAGGATCCATGATCCCCCACCAAGAGGGAAAATGGGTGGCTTGGGGGGGGGGGAAGCCGGCAGTGGATGGGGAGCCATGAGGGAAACAGTGGGCAGAGACCCTAACACCTAGGGGCCATGTGGAAGCCTGGGTGTCATTTTTGTCCCCTGGCTGTGGGCGGCATTGGGGGTATGGAGCCACCGAAACCATAGTCATGTCGATGACATTGCTGTGCAGATACACCTGTGTACAGTCACATTCAAAACATCTGGGTTACTATGTCAGAGGCTACCATACTGGGTATGTATCATGCAGTGTCTCAGTCCCACATCCAAATGTGTGTTGTCACACATGTGAAAGCAGACACGTTCTATAGTCATAAAACGTCACCTGAACATGTCAGGTCTGAGAATACACATGTTCACACAGCTACACACAACAAAGCGTGGCCCTTGAACTGAATATTGTGGGCTGTGTACCCAGGCTCCATCTGACAAGAATCTGAGCCTTGAGGGGGATTAACATTTTGCTAATCTGAGCAAAATTCCTAGCAATAACCACATGCCCAGACTTCTCACAGAGGCTCCCGTACACCACTCCTCTGTGCCCCCAGAGCTGGCATCCAGGTCCTCACTCTCTTGTCCCTGGTTTGTAGTGCAAATGTGTGCACATGTCTGCATATATGCCCAGGCTCTGAGTGAGTGAAGAAGTCCTCCATGCCCTAACCTGCTCTCTTGCAGCCTCCGTGGAGAGCAGTGTGTGTGCTGCGGGAGCACGCATGGTAGGGCCTGTTTCATTTTTGAGCTTGGACTTCTTCCAGTGGTGTAAGAGGGGACAGTGCTGTGTGGTAGGAAGGAAGGAAGGCGAATGGCTTTCCCCATCATATATTCCCCTGGCGAAGTATTTTCCTCCTGGAGCAGCTGGAGATGGCAGGCACCTCTGGGAGCAGATACCTGGAGCAGATCCATGGAGACAGGAGAGCTGTCCCTGGGCTTGCCTTCCAGCTGGAATCACCAACTGGGGTTGGCTCTTAGGTCCAGATGGGACATAGAGATCCCGGACTGCCCATAGGAGGAGGGCTGCAGGAGTGGCTGGGCTCCCAAGGACCCCCCTGCAGCTTCCCCTTGGCCTTCTAGGAGAAGCTTGGTGAGGTCTTGTTCCGTGGGAGGCAGTAGGGCAGGGAACATGTCTTCATCCACCCTACAAGAAGAAAACAGAGAAGCAGCGAAATGGATAAGAGCACCCACTCCCTCCGCCGCCAGCCAGATCTCCACCCCAAGGCCACCACTCACCAGGTGCCCTGGTGGTATCTTCCCACTGGCTGGTTTAGGCAGCTGTCTTCATCCATGGTCATGTCTACAGCATGCTCCTGAGGCTGGCGCGGCAGCAGGCCCCTGGCAGTGACCACAAAAGAAAATGGAGGGGGTTGAGGCCAGGAAAGAACGGAAAGCAGGGGATTCAGAGGTGCTTTTCCACTCACTGGGGGTGAGGCTGGTCAAAAGGCACGCTTATCTGGCTGAGACGAGGGGGCATCTGCAGGTGAGGGCTGGAAGCAAGAGGAGAAACAATCAGAGGAATGAAGCCTGGGCAAAGCCATGGTGCCACAGTTGTCCCCTGAGAGGGAGTGGGCTGCAGCGCTCCATCCTAACTTCACTGCTCTTGGAGTGCATAACCCTGGGCAGGCCATTCTGTGCTTGGAGCACAATCTTTTTACCCTTAAAACAAGGGTGTAAGGGGTTAGCCTAATTCTGTTTCACTGGACTCTGAGCTTTGATGTCTGTAATACCTCCCATCTTCACCTCTACCTCAGCTGCTGGGAAAGCAGATGCTGCATCCTCCCCCCCCCCCCAACCAGGGATTGAACTGAGGCAGGATTGAACTCAGGCCCCTGCACTTGCCAGGCAACCAGGGATTGAACTGAGGCGGGATTGAACTCAGGCCCTTGCACTTGCCAGGCAAGCGCTTATTCTACTGAGCCATTGCCAGGCCCCAATGCTGCATCCTCACTAAGAGTTTATAAGCAGTAAGTGTAACCTAAGGAAGAAAAATGTCTAGGCCAAAATAGATGAACACATAAAAATCAACTCAGAAGCTCGAAGTGCCCATGGTTGTCATCATGTACAAGTCCCTGGACTTATTTATTTTGGGCGGGACCGGGGATTGAACTCAGGCCCTTGTGCTTGCCAGACAAGTGCTTATTCTACTGAGCTATCTCCCTGGCCCTGAATTTAATTCTCAGAACAGCAATAAAAAAAGTAAATAAATGACACAGCAGATAAGTAACAGTGAACTTCAAGGTTAGGACAGAAAATATTAGTATAGCTCTTACTACAAGACAGGCACAGCGCTCAGCTGTAGACATGACTTTTTTTTTTTTTTTTTTTTTTT
>NW_004524862.1:646729-664390 GCF_000260255.1 Octodon degus
CGGGGATTGAACTCAGGCCCATGCACTTGCCAGGGAAGCACTTATTCCCCTGAGCCACCTCCCCGGCCCCGACATATGACTTTTTGTTGTTGTTGCTGTTGTACTGGAAATTGAACCAGGGCCTTTACACTGAGCTATCTATCTACTCTCCACCCCACTTTTTTTTTTTTTTTTTTTTTTTTTTGTATTTGGTTGTTACAGGCTCTCATTACACAGCTCGGACTCATAGTGATCCTCCTGTTTTTCAGCCTCCCTATAGCTGGTATTACATGCATGTACCACCATTCCTGGACTCAGTGGCTGGCTCAGCCCACCCTGGGGCGGGGCTGGTGCGGCATGTGGTACAAGGGATCAAACCACAGTCCCTGTGCTTGCCTAAGCTTGCCTAAGTAGGTCCTTTAGTCCACTGAGCTATCTTGCTGGCCCAACCCCATTTTTTTGAGACAGGGTCTCACTAGCTAAGTTGCCCAGGCTGGGCTCAAACTTGTGATCCTCCAGCCTCAACCTCCCAGAGGGATGGGAGTACAGACCCAACAATATTATGAACTCATTTTCCCTTCACAATAATCCCATGAGGTAGGTATTAGTACTATTCTAATTAGTATGTGCCATTTTACACATGAGGCATCAGATGTTAAGTAATATGCCCCAGATTAGCAAGTAGCAGAGCTGTAATTTGAACCCATGAAGCCTGGTTTTTACCCCACACCACACTGAAAAAAAAAAGCACAGTAGCACTTGCTGCCTCTTCCCACAAGAGGCTCTCCTAGCAGATGTAAATGCCCACAGGTGGCAGCAGAATGCTGTCCCCTCTCCATCCCCCAAAGGTTTTGACTTACTCCTGGAAGGCTGGTAGCACACTGACTGACTCTTCTTGGGGGAGGCTTTGAAATGGTGAGATGGAATGTGAATGCTGTGGGTATACCTGGGGCCTGGGAAAGAAAGCAGATACCCTGATGCCAGCCGCTTCCCTGGGCTCCATACCTTGGGAATGAGAATCCCTTTCATGGAAAGGAAAATTCCCTGCTTTGGCCCTCAGCACCCACTCTCCCAGCTGCCCATCCCGAAAGCCTGTTTGCATGGACCACTCCAATTCCTGTCTCTCCTCACATCCTATCTTGGCCAAGCTGCATGCTCACGGAAGGATCAGAGGTCATTCCAATATCATAAGGGGACACCATGGCAGGCATCTGGGGCTCCGGGGTGGGAAGAGGCTGGTCCCTAGAGAAGAGAAGGAGCACATGTAATGAAGAGCTGAGCCTGCCACTCCTTCCTCTATACAAGTGCCAGCCTTCAGATCCCACCTGCCATCCACACACCCACACTCACCTTTCTACCGTCATCTTGATGGTAGCTGGGACATAACCCCTGCCATCCTTACCCATCTGTTCAGCTGTTGTAGGAAGGAAGGAAGGAAGGAAGGAAGGAAAGAAAGAAAGAAAGAAAGAAAGAAAGAAAGAAAGAAAGAAAGAAAGAAAGAAAGAAAGAGAAAGAAAGAAAGAAAGAATAACCATGAAGTGCTCTAGGTTAGGGAAGAAGGGAACTAGCAAGGTTGTGGAGACAGCTGATGGGCATGTGGAAGAAGCACTACAAAACTGGGGAAGGAAGCCAGGGATGACATACAGCAGGTAGGCAGGGACATGGGTGTGGCTGGGAGCTGGGTGAGGTGTGCAACAGGAAGGGATCAGAGCTGCCAACAAGAGCTCACGCTTATAATGGCTCCGGAAAGCCTCATCCTTGGGTTTCTTGGGGTAGAGGTTTTTGAGCTGAGCAAGATCCCGAATTCGGTCCCCCAGTGAACGAATAGACAAGTCTTTGGCAGAGAATGGCTGGATGTTCTCTATCTGTGGTGAACCTATGAAAGGAATAAGACCCTGGATCTTCTCTGTCTAGACCTCCCCTTCCCAGCCTACAACAGTATCCATTCTCAATCCAACAAGGTAAGAAAGCATTTAAGGGTGGGGCTGTTGAGAGAGGGAGACCCACAAGTCTTCACTGCTGTGAGCTCAAAGAGAGAGATGGAATTTACAAAGTGGAGGTAGAGAAGTTGAACCTAAAGAAAAACTTCCTGAAGACCACATTGGCATCAAGGAAGGCCACAGTATTTCCTTCCCAGAAGAAACTTGAGACAGAGGCACTGGGGCTGGGGTGACCTCACCATCCTGCCCCCGGATGACATGAGCAATGGTGATGCCTCCAATCTCTGAGTCACTGAAGCGGAGCAGGAAGGTTCCATCGGGCTCGCTGAGAAGGAGGCTAGTGACGTACTGTTTGCTGATGAAGCCAATGATCAGCCTGGCCAGGATGAAGAGGACCAGGTGGGTGTAGGCCCTGGGTGTGGAGAGGGAGCCAGAGGTGCAGCTGCTCAGTCCACCTAGGGCAGGGAGGGACTCACCGGTCTGACCAGTAACTCCGCAGACAGCGTTTGGTAAGGTCTAGGACACCATCAAACCACTGCCAAAAGGTGAAGCCCCGGCCCAGCAGAATCTCCTAAGGAGTAGTGGAGAGAGCTAGGGTGAGTCAGGGAGGGAGGTGGACAGAGCCCCAACCTGGTTAAGGCAATCACTGTGCTGTGCCCCTCCCCCAACAGTCAGCACTCATACCATGTGCCAGGCACTCTTCCAAGCCTTCCCAAATATTATTGACCTTTAATGTACCCCAAGCTGGCCTCAAACTCACAGAAATCCTCCTGCCTCAGCCTTCCAAGAGCTTCAATTACAGGTATGTGCCATCATACCCAGCTACTATTTGATCTTTACAAGACTATGGAGGAAAGTACTATCATAATCCTATCCTATGGGGGCCAGGGAGATGGCTCAGTAGGATAAGCGCTTGACTGGCAAACGCAAGGATCTGAGTTCAATCCCCGGTTCCGCCAAAAAAAAATATAAAATAATAATAATAATAATCCTATCCTATGGCAGTTGATTAAAGTCACATAACTTACTCAAGCCAACAGAGCTGGTGAGAGGTAGAGCTGGGATTTTAAGCTCAGGCAGTGTGGCCTTGGAGACCCTCATAACCACTGTGCAAGCTGGCCTTCACTATAATAAGGCTGTATAATAAGGCTGGCAGAGATAGAGACAGAGGAAATGGACCTGCCAGCTATAATTGTCCTGCTCCTTTTGCTAACACATCTTCTAGTCACATGGGCTGCTCTTGCTTCCTTTTTTCTTTTTAGAGCAGTACATGGCTGTGTTTACCCAGCTGGGTGTCAACCAACACACCAGCACTCCTCATGTTCTTGTAACATGAGGTGACCCTCAGAGCAGAGGAATTTTCTTGCCTGGGCCACAGCAAAGACTTTCCTGATAGACATGATGGGGCTCTGTGAAGATCTTAGTGGCCTGTCCCTGTGCAGAAGCTGGGGAGGCCTTGAATGCCCAGAGAATGAGGAGTTTTAGGGAGGGAGGTCCAAAGAGCAGGGGAGTAACCTTGTTAAACTGTGACCAGGACACAGAACGGTGCTGGAAGGCCTCCATGCTAAGGCTGCTGTCATTGAAGATCTTCTGGGCCAGGAAGAGGAAGTGCTCTGGGAGCAGTCCCTGATTGGTCCCCACCTCAGCCATAAACTTGAGGTTCAGAGTTTCACACATCTTCTCCCAGGGCACCCGCTCAGCCACCACAAAAGGCACACGATCCTGGGAGGAGGAGAGAGCACCTCAGGTTATCCTCAGGCAATTCATCTTCCCGGTCTTCCCACCCTACTCCGTCTCCTGAGCTGGCCAGTGCTTTCATTATGGCTGTACTGGCCTTTGCTGCTACAGCATGATAGCTGTTAAGGCTGGGATAAAGAGGCCAGAAGCATGAAACCAAGCCCAGGAGAAGGAGTTAAAGTCAAACACATTTGAATATGACTGCCAACCACCAGCCAGCACATCCCCATGGTAGAACCAACCCTGTGTCCCAGCCCTCACTCTGGGTCTTTCCTTACCATCTCAGAGAAGGCATTGTCCCACAGGATAGTGGCTTTCGCATTGTTGTCTTGGTTGCCATGGACAATGACCACCAAGGGCAGAGACAGGGCCTGCAGAAGTGAAGCATTTTCCCGTTAGTTAGCAAGAGCTGTCCTTAGGAGGCTGGCTGCAGAAAACTCACACAGCAGAGTTAAAGAGGCTGTGGCCTGTGACTGAACGCTTTCTGGAGCTCAAAGAGGGCCTCAACGCAGAGAAGTGACTGCTTTGCAGCCAGGCTTCTGGGCTCAAATACCAGCCCCAACTCTTAGTAGCTGTGTTACCTGGATAAACTACTAAATCCCTCTGTGCCCCATCTTATCTGTAAAATGAGGCTAGTAATACAGTACAAGAAGTTCCTGACATACAAACAAGTTCTTTCCTGGGAGAACATTCCTCAGTTGGATTAGTTGGTAAGTCCAACAAAATGAGTCTTACATACCACACAAATATACAATGTAAAGCACATAAAAACCAAAAGTGAAGTCTGTTTGTATCTGTGACAGTTTGAAACTCAAATGTTCTTAAGTTGGGGACTTGCTGTAGTCCCTACTCTTTAATGTCACTGTGAAAAGCAAATGTATGTATGTAAACAGTTACCTAGTGCATAAGACGGAATACCCATAGCCCCACTTCTCCCACTCACCTTGGCCACAGTATGTGCAATCCCATATGCATGAGATACAGGGCAATTAGGAGGAACCCAGGTGTATGGCATGGATGGAGGGACTTCAGGTCCAGGACTGAGGTGGGGCTGAGGCCAAGGCTCACCTGGAGCTGGATAGGGAGTTTGTTGGGGCCAAGCAGAAAGCTGGTGGAGAAGAGAACCGCACACTTCTCCTCAGTGACAGATTCAGTGCCCTTCCGCTCACATCGCTTGATTTTCTTCAGGAGCTGTGAGGGATGAGGCAGAGCAGGGGTGAGGACGTAAGTGCAGAGATTGCTTCCCCAGGGCTCCAAGAACATCACCCCTCACGGACCCCAGCCTCCTCTCTCCCTGTCTCTGCACCCAAGAGCCCCTCACCAGATTCTTGAAAAGGGCAGAGCAGCAGTTCCCAGGAATGCTGTTCTCCAGCGGCACTGTGTTGTTGATGATCTCCCCGGTGCTCTCTCTGCCAGGGGATCAGAGTGTGAAGGAGCTTATTTCAGCCGGGCCAGGCACGGTGAGGACCTTCACTCCATGTGGGAATTGTGTGGACCCACAGTCACTGGCCCCAAACCTCTATGTCCCTGCTTGGCTTTTTTTTGTTTGTTTGTTTTTGATGCTGGGGAGTGAATTCAGGTTCTCTGAGAGGATTAGCTCCAGCCTTAGCTCCCAGCCCTTAGCTCCCTGTTTGGGGTTCCTCCTCCTCCTCTTACTCCTCCTTCTCTTCTAACAGAGTCTTGCTGTATAGTCTGTGTAGTCCAGGCTGGCCTGCCTTTTGCCTCAAACTCCCATGTACTGGGATTACAATACCACTGTACCCACCAGCTTGGATTCTTTTTTGCCATTTTTTTTTTTTTTTGAGACAGGGTCTTGCTATGTAGTTAAAGCCTTGTCTTGAACTCACTATGTAGCCCAGGCTGGCCTTGAACTCCTGGTTATCCTCCTGCTTTGACCTCCCAAGTGCTGGGACTACAGGGGCGAGCCACCCACATCCTACTCACCTGCCTCGATTCTTAAGGGAGGATTAGCATTTTGGCCAAATCTGATGCCTCTGCCCTACTACATAATGAACAGGTCCCTTCCTTTCCTCTGCCTGGACCACCCAGGGTCCCCACACCCCATGCCTTCCTTCCTCATTCTTCTGGTCTTTATGGTGCCAACACCCGGGCCCCCAGCTCTTCTTGGCTCCATGAACAAGAAAGCCATCTCCAGCCCCAAGTCCAGCCCTGGCTTACGTTCCAGCCCCAGGCCCCTGGGTCATGCTCAGCTCCCTCGCCTGCTTCTCAGTCACCATGTCAGCCCTGACCATCGGAGGCTTGGCTGGAGCACCCAGGAACCGCAAGCCCAGCAGGAACCGAACTCCTGCCTGGAACTTAGTCTGAGTCTTCAGAACCTGTGGGGGCTGCTTCTCCACCAAGAAGGATCTGGGAGGTATGAGGAAGACACACTGGGAATTAGGCACTATCCTTTGCCTTCCTCAGAGCCCTATTCCCCTTCTTCCTTGGGGCTGCTCCAGGCCACGCTGGAGGTAGGGCGTACCTGGTGACGAGTGTCTGCAGGACTTCTTCCAGCCGGCTAACCAGTGATGCCCGGGTCTTGTGTTCAAGCTCCCCACCAGCTGCCCCTACCTCCTGCTGTAGCTGGGAATAAATGTCCACCAGGCTTTCACACCTGGGGCCAGGACAGTGGTCAGGGAGCACAAGGCACAGGCTAGATGTCTATTTCGGCCAAAGCCCCTTTCTGTAAATGGGGCAAGCAGTGGTGTGGCTGCAAGGCACCTGAGTTGAAGAAGGTTCAGGGACCTGTTTTGTAAATCAGTTTCTAGACTCTCTGTGGAAAGTGGGCTGCTTCTTCTCCAGGGCCCTGGTACCCAGGACAGCTGCCAGCATGAATCATGCTGGAGGGAAAATTAGAAAATGCCCTACCTACCAGACCAAATGGAAAAAGGCTCCCCATTCCTCAAGACAAGGGGCTTGACGACAGAAGCACAGGTTGCATGAACCCTAACTTGTGATACCTGGACTGAGCACACTTGTCCAGATACAACTGAACAACTGGCACACCCCTGCTGGAACTGGCATCTCTGACTCTTGGCTCGCGCCAAGGCCCTTCAACCTGGCATCTTCTCCCTCTCACCTGTGCTTCCTCCAGTAGGGACAGCAGATGCCCACACTAAGCACACCCTCTTTTCCCATCAGCTAACCTCTCCTGTAGTGTGGCCAGGCTCTCCTCAAAGGGTGCACCATTCCCCGCCAGCTGCTGCTGCCGTTTCCAAATCTGGATCCTCTTCAGCAACAAGGTCTGAGCCATCTCCAGCTCCCTAATGGTCTCCTGCAGCAGTGTGGCCAGTGCCTAAGGGTAGGGAAGAGCCTGAACCAGGGTCACAAGCTGTCTCCCCACCCAGCTCCCAGGAAATAGGACTCTTCTGACTTCTCTGCCATTCCCTTTCCTGCCTGTGTCCCTCTGAGGTCTAACTTTCATTCTTCCAACTATACTTTAAGCTCTATCTCCATCTTGCCATCCATTACCTACCTCACTTGGCCCAGTTCCATTGGCAGAAGTGTCTATCAAGCTGTGCAGAGACACTAAGGGTGGAGGCAGACATCAGATATGCAGATAGAAGCTCAGTCAAGGCTGAGGTCTAAAGGAAATCCTTCCCTCCCCTCCCACACTCTGCCTTGATGTGTCCTAGGACTTCAGGCCAGGCCTGCACCTTGTCTAGCTTCAGTCCCCTGATGCAAGGCTTCTCGGAGAAGGCGAATCTCCCCAGCTCGGTGCTGCAACCTTTGAAGGGCTGTGTTAAACTTGAGTTCTTCTTGCTTCCAATGGAAAGACATTGGCAGGTGGTGGAACTGCACAGGAGGAACAGGGGCCAACAGGTGAAACGCTCTGCCCATCCTTCTATGCTGGCCTTCACTCTGCTCCTCAGGAAACAAGACAGGCTATCTTCTCCCCTTTGGCCTTTTTTTCTGATCTGTAAGAATCCTCTAGAGATGAGACCTTTCTCCTAGAAGAACCAGCTTCCTACTCCTTGCTCTGTTCTCCTAGACCCCATTGTTTCCAGTCTTATTTGAAGGTTCCCTGAACTTGCTGTTGGTTCACTCTCACTCCAGGGATTTGTTTCGGTCATCCTGGGCCTACAGCACTGGGTCTTTTGTGAGTTTCATATTCTTTCTAGTTTCTTATGAGTGAACCTAAAGTTTCAAGGAGTTGCCTTGGGGTGGGAAGAGGGATATCACAATACCTGTTCCATAACAGCTTTTTTCTCTCCTTGAAGTATTTGTCTGAAAGTGGCAACAAGTTTCAGAGGGTCCCTCTGATATATGCTCTATGGAAGTGACAGTAGTGGACAGTTAGCCTGACTCTCACCTGTGTCCTCCTCCCCTCTGATCCCCAAGCTCCTATTCACACAAGCACTGAAAGGCAACACAACTGCAGATTCTAGAAGTCTTAAGCATTTGCAGGCTTTTAAAATCTAATTTTCAGGTTAGCTAGAAGCTAAGCAGAGATACACTATTTACTTTCAACATCTTCCACCATCCAACCAATTTTCTTCCAGCATCCATTGCTCAGCCCAGCTGTGTCTCATCCCTCCCTCTCCCCTCGTGCTGCCCCACCTCCAGAGTGCTGATATGCTGCAAGATGGTGCTGCCCTCTCCCTGCTCTCCTGCAGAAGCCTGAAGGCGCTGGACGGTGGCTGAAAGTAGGGCACTTGCCACGTTGCAACAGAAGGCATCTGAGCTGACCAGGAACTCCCTGTGGGAATGTCAAGATGGGGTGGCCTCAAGCCAGAGCTTCCTCAGATCTCTTGATCCTCCAGCCCACTTCCTTCTCCTTTTCTCCATCTAGGTCCTCTACACTGTCACCCATGTCCCTCACTCCTCAGTCTTCCAGCTTTTGTACAAAGTGATTCTGCTCCGATGCTTACCTCCCTCCTCTTTGACTCAGACTCCTGAGAGGTAGAATATCTCTAAGCCAACACATGAGTCTGTTCCTGCTAAGTCTAGGCCACCACAAGTGGAGTAATGGGTCACAAGTTCCAAATTCCAGGTGGAGGATATAAAGGAAAGGAAAGTCAGGAAGAGGGAACGTGGGTAGAACTCACCATGGCTGGTTCTCCAGCCAGTCACCTAAGAGATGCCTCAGGTGCTGAGGAAAGTCAACATAAAGCCGCTGTAGTTTCTCTGGGGACATCTTAGAGACCAGACTCCACAGAGACATGATCTGGGGTTTGGAGGGTGCCTGGAAAAGAGGAACAAGGCCTTTTAAAGAAACACCATGGCCCAGTCTGGTGGTACATGCCTGTAATCTCAGCACTTGAGAGGCTGAAGCAGGAGTATCTCCATGAGTTCAAGGCCAACCTGGGCTAGTTAGTGAGTTCAAGACCAACCTGAACTATAGAGACCAGCTAAAAAAAAAAGAGGCACCTGGGGCTGGGGAGATAGCTCAGTTGAATAAGTACTTGCCTGGCAAGCACGAGGGACTGAGTTCAATCCTCAGCTCTGCAAAAGAATAAAATAAAATACAAGAGGCACCCAAGAAACACTTCCATTCTATGGGCCTTGATTTTCCCATTCATAAAATATGAGAGCTGAATGAGTAGAGAACTTTCCAAACATTTTAAAGCAGTAGACAATTTTAGCTTTTTTTTTTTTAATGAGAAGAATATATTTATTGGGGGGAAAGAAGGCTCCAGTCCGAGAGAAGGACAGGAGGGGGACCCCAAGTGGGTGGTCCCCCAACAAGTTTAGTTTGTCACCCCTTATCTGGGTGGGACATACTCCAAGACATTGGATGAGTACTTGAAATTGCTAATAGCAACAGAAATACAGATACCATCAAACTCTGTATCTCCTATATGGTTTGTTTTGTTGGTGTTCTTTGGTCCTAGTGATCAGAACTAGAGCCTTTGCTTTGAATTACATCCTCGGCTCTATTTTATTTTTTATTTTTGAGATAGTGTTTTGCTAAGTCACTAGTTTGCCCAGGGTGGGCTCAAACTTGCTCTCCTCCTAGCTCAGCTCCCACAATGCAGGAATCCCAGGCATGTGCTACCACAGCCAGCTTGCTTTTTCCTACACACACGTGCCTACGATAAAATTTCATTTATCAGTTAGGTGTAAGAAAATTAATAATACTCATGAAATAGGACAATTGTAAGACCAGTACAATAAAAGTTACACCTTAAGAATTATTTATTTCTGGTATTTTCCATTTAATATTTTCAGACTGCGGTTTACTAAAGATAACTGAAGCTGTGGAAAGTAAAACTATGGATAAGAGGTGACTGCTGTACATAAAAAGTATAAAACTAGCTGGGTGTGGTAGCTCACACCTATAATCTCAGCACTCTGGAAGGTAAAGCAGAAGCATCATAAATTCAAGTATAGGGCCGGGGAGATGGCTCAGTGGAATAAGTACTTTCCCGGCAAGCACAAGGGCCTGAGTTCAATCCTGGTTCCAGCAAAATAAATAAATAAATAAATAAATAAATAAATAAATAAATAAATGCAAGTATCACCCGGGAAATACAGAAAATTAGATCTTATTTTAAGAAAATAGGAGCAGGGCTGGCCAAATATCTCAGCAGATTAAAGCGCCTGCAAGCAGGCGCAGGGGCCGCAGTTTCAATTCCCAGGCCTGCCATGCTGGCACCGCCTCCGGGGCATGCTGAGATGGCAGTTGAGATTGGGCACCAATTGAGACTGGGCATGGTGACATGCATCGGTAGTCCCAGCTCTTGGGAGGCTGTAAACAGGCGGATCACTATGAGTCCAATCTATGCAGTGAGACCCTGTAAATCCCATATACCCTGTACCAAATACATAAAAAAAAAAAAAATAGAAAGAAAAAGAAAATAGGGCTGGTGATATAACTCAGTGGAAGCCCCTTATGGGGTTCAATTGCTAATACCCCTCCCCAAAAGAGTATAAAACTAGAGGATGTTGCAGCCAAGTGTGAAAGGCCTAGAATTCCACTGTGTGTCTACCTGCTCTCTGCACCACCTAACCCCAGTTCTGTCCTGTCCCCTGAAATACTCTCAAAATTCTAAGGCTCCATCAGATAATTTGGAAACCACTATGCCATATGATGAAGAGAATGACAGCATGGTAATAATAGGTTGCAACCACTTTTTTTTTTGGCAGAACCAGGGATTGAACTCAGACCCTTGTGCTTGCCAGGCGAGTACTTATTCTACTGAGCCATCTCCCTGGCCTCAGCATGGTAATAATAGGAAGCTTGAAGTGCAACAGTAGGACTTAGGAACTAATATGTTCTCTATATTCTCTTATTAGTAGCTCACAATTTTTTTCAGCACTGGGGATTAAACCAAGGCTTTGTGTATGCTAGACAAGCGCTCTACCACTAAGATATATCCTCAGCCCCCCCTCCCACAATACTTTTTAAAAGTATATAATTGCTCCCTTTCATAGATGAAGAAATCCAGGCACAGAGATGGTTCCCTAACTGGCCCAAGGACACTTGGCAAATGAGTTGGAAAAACCAGGCTCTGAATCTGAGTAGGGATTAACCTCCACATGGTGCTTTAGTGCCCCTTCCAGCTCCAAATGCATAGTCCTAAAGGGAGAGGGTGCAAAGAGACAGAGAAAAAAGAAAGTAGAGAGATGAAAGGAAGCATTGGTTTCCCTTATGCCCAAGAGAGACCAAAGGAACAGCAGGATTAGTCAGGCTAGAGTTGAGTAGCTGAGGAGAGGGGAGAAGAATGCTAGAGGTCTAGAAGGCCAAGAGGAGAGAAGCAAAGTGGGAAGAAGGAAAAGAGGAGATGAGGAAGTAGGGGAGAGCCCTGCTCCCCATTTTGGAAACAAGGGGCTTCCTCAGTTGAGCTGAGTAAACCAATAGTTTCCCAGGGGTCTCTCCCAGGTAGTCTTTCATAATGTCCCTCTTCCAGAGACAAAGGTGAGGATGGGATTGAAACCTCTTGGATGTCCCCTGACCCAGGAACCTAAATCCTACTGTTGCCCCTCAAGCTTCTTACCTCTCCCAGGGCTCCCAGAGGGTGGAGAACAGAGGCCGCTTATTCGACATTCCCATTCTAAGACCTGCTTGACCCTCTCCCATCCCTACTTCCCACAAGCTTTTCCCTTCCTGCTCAGGGTCCCCAAGTAGGTCTTTCTCTAACCATCCTTCCTCCTCTCCTCAGGATGGGGCACTTTTTGTAGTGCCATTTAGTCTGTGTTTCAAATTCGAGGGAGAACTTCCTTCCTCTCTTCTCTTTTACTCCCATCATCTGCAGGGTGATCAGATTCCAAACCCTTATGCCCAAGGCAGGGAGGAGCCTGAGTCAAGGTAACAAACTGCCTCCTCATCCAGCTCCCAGAGGGAGGATTTCTTTTGCTTCCCTGCCATTCCCTTTCCCTTGGGAGGAAAGGGAAGACCCTCCCGCCCAGCCCCTTTTCCTCTACATCACCCTGTTGAGTGGACAGTTCTCTGGCATAGCCCAAGTTTTGAATTTCCAATTCTTCTCTTTCCCCAGACCTCAGAAGGCCACATTTCTCCCTCCCTCTTCACCATAACAAGGCTGGGTAGAAGGATCTGCCTAGGACCGGGGCTCCTTTTGCTTTGAGACCCCTGGAGATGAGTGCGAGGAACCCTGTGAGGGGGCGGGACCAGCGATCTCTCCCAAGCCTCGAGGGGAAGCCCAAAACCCGAGAGTCCCATGCACCAACTCAGAGGCCTAAACCCCATTACCTTCACCTCTAGAGTCCCCATCCCTTTGCCTGTGGGACCACAGGATAGAAAATGGAAAGAGTTTCTCTGAGTTGCCCAATGTGTGTGTGGAGTGGGGGCAAGGCGCGGGTAGGAGGAACCAGGTCAGCACGAGGAGGGTTAATCCCGCGCAGCCCAGCCACCCCCCTGCCCGCTGGGAAATCTTGGCGTCTATGGCAGCCCAGCGTGCAGCAGTTTTGAGGGGGAAATTCCCCCTCCTCTGGGGCACCATGAGGTCTACTGAGGCTCACCCGTCCCCCTCCCCTCCGGCCACACCCTTGAACAGGAACTTTTAGCGGGAGACAGAAGTTTGACGAGAGCCCACTGCCTGGGCCATCAGCCTCCTAGGGTGGGCAGCCACTCCTCCCACACGCAGAGGGACCCTCCCTCTCCTCCTCTCCCCAACTTCCCACGTCCTGGAGGTGGGAGGTGGAGAAAGTAACCCGCGGTGGAGGGGAGTGCAGAGGCCTGTGTCCACTCCAGCTAGCAACATTAGCTGAAACAGTTTCTGGGAGACCATGCGCCCCGCCCAGGAGAGGACCCCAGAGGTCCCGCTAAGCCATCCCCCCACTGTCAGCCCACCCCCCATCCCCTCACCTCAGCACCCCTCTGTGGTCTTCTCCCTCTCTCAGCGGCCACTGCCTGGTCCCATGGGTCTGTAGTTCTGTCCAGTAAATTCAGGGCTGGCCCTGCTGGCACTCCCTCCACCACCACCACCAAAAAGTAAAAAACAACACACACACACACACACACACACACACACACACACACGCACACACACACACACACACACACACACTCCTCTCCTGGCTTTCCTCTCCAGTGCAAGCAGTGGCTGCCCAGCCTGCTGTTTCCGGCTTCTCTTCTACCCAGGTCCCTCCCTGGAGCTCTGACGACACAGAGAAGAGAAAGTGGGCTGGAGGAGGAAGAGGAAGAAAGTGGGGTGAACATGTGTGCCTCCCGCTCTGGGTGGGGAACCACGTCGTGGAGAAGTGTGCAGGGCGGGGGCTCCCGGCCTTGAAGCCAGGTTGGAGGGAAAGAAGAGCCCCGCTTGCTGTATCCCTCTCAACAGTAATCAACTTTTCTTCACGTAGGATCAAGCACAGAAGCCCCAACCCGAACTGCGGGTCTCCCACACTCAAACTTTTCAGGATTTGGGGTCACGAGGGACAGAGATCTCTGGGGCCTCTGGAAAAGCAAATCCCTGTGGGCTCTGCGCTCCCTCCAGTGGAGGACCCTGAAAAGCAGCCGAGGAGCTCGAGGCTGTCTGACTCCCAGCTTCGCCTCCCGCCTCGGCGGGAACGCCTTAGAGGTCGCGTGACCACTGTGACAGCCGTGGAGGAGGTGGAGGAGGGGAGCCCTCAGCTCCGAATTCTGGAAGCCTCTAGGAGTTCCTGAGAACGAAGACCATCTTTGTCCGTTCCTCGCAGAGCACCACTCCTCAGACGCCAGGGGTAGCCAGCACCAGCAGGAGTGCTGCCTGCCGATCCCCAAGGACAAGTTTGAATACGAATATGCTGCGCAGCCTTGGCGAAGTTCCTGTTTCTGGGATAAATATTGAGGCACACCCGGAAACAAATACAAGCACAACTTCCCCGGCTACAAGATTGCACACATACACACACGCGCGCGCGCGCGCGCACACACACACACACACACACACGCACGCACGCACGCACACATACTCGCTGAGTCACCCACCACCCTAACCAGTGGAGTGTTTGCGTGCAGTTTTGGCTGTGTGCACAGTTAGAGCAGAGACCCTATGGAGTTTTGAAGACTCCCAAACCTGAGTCTGATATGCAGAAAGGGCGGTGTCGGAGGGGGCGGCTGGAGGAATTTTCTACTCCCCTTCTCTCTCTCCGCGACTGGCTGAAAGGCAAAAGCTAGGCTTGTGCTGCCCCCTGGCGTCTGAACTGATTTCTCTCCTTCCCATCGGTAAACCCTCTCCTCAGTGCTGAGTGCAGAGCGCTGAGTTGGGGGGTGGGGGAGAAAGTGCTGAGTACTGAGGGCTGAGTAGGGGCGGGGAGAGGGGTCCCGTAGTCATCAGAGGGTAGGAACCCGCTACAGGATACAGTAATTAAGACCTTGGACTCGACATGGGCCATATAGGTCCACATCCTGCCGGTACTGCTAACTGCACAAGCCTATGCAGTTTAGTCTGTGATTCCGTTTTTGTTTTTTGTTTTTTTTTTTCATTTGTAAAATGAGCAAATAACTTGATAAGGTGATGAGAATGAGGAATATGACCTCTTAGAACTGGCCTGGCATATAGTGCACATAAGATGCTGTTCATGTGGTCCAGAATATGCCTGGTATGAGGAAGGCAAAGGGTCTCGTCCTACACCGGGACGGACCCCTGGCCACAATCCGAACCTACCCGAGGTGTGTGTATTTGATGGCTTTACACCTTTATTTATGCACCCAGGTGCCCAGCCTGCCTGCAGATATCCACAGATGACAGCGGGAACCACCTTTGTCCTGCAGGGTTTCAGGAGGACCAAGTCCCTAAAGACAAACAGGAAGAGAGGGAGAATAAGGGCAACCTCTGACTTTGGCTCCTTTTAAACAGTAAAAAGATGAGGTGCAGATACCGGTAGGAAAATAATATTTATTGTCTTCCTTTCCAACTGACTGCACCAGTTGGGGCACTGTGATGTCATACAGGCAAATCCAGCATCTAGAGGCAAATCTGGGTTGGCTCTGACTCCACCTTAGAGCTTTGTGATTGTTCGTTAACTCCTCAATTGAGGACCATTTTATACCTATTTCAACAGGGCCTAGAAAGCACTCTTCAGATTATGCAAGTACAGACCTTCAAGCAACACCCTACCTGCTTGATCCTGAAAGCGGGAGCCTTATTGCCAAATCCTTCTCTAGGTCCTGGCATCCCACCAAGTGGCTGTAAAAATTGTATGAGAAATCCAGGCCTGGTGATGCATGCCTATAATCCAGCACTTTGGGAGGCTGAAGCAAGAGGATCACAAGTTTGAACCCAGCCTGGGCAATTTAGTGGCTTAGCAAGATTCTGTGTCAAATTGAAAAATAGGAGCTACAGATGTAGTTCAGTAAGAAAGTCTTGGCTTCAATACACAGCAGCACCACCACCACCACACACACACAAAAAAAAAAAAAATCGCATGAGAGAAAGCATAGGGAACATAGCACTTTATAGTGTGTGAATTATGACCCAATAGTCACAAAACGAATTTGGTGACTATATTGTTTGCTAGTGCTGCCATGACAAAATACCACAAACTTGGTGGCTTAAACATGGGAAGTTATCTCACAGTACTGGAGGCTCCGAAGCCCTTCTGTGAGCTCTGAAAGAAGAATCTATTCCAGGTTTCCCTCCTTGGCTTGTCAACTGTCACTTCACGTTCACACAATGTTCTCTGGATGCCAGTCTGCTGCAGGACTTCTCCATTTTGTCGGTGTGCCCGTCGTATTGAATTAGGACATATTTCTGGTGACCTCATTTTAACTTTATTACCTCTCAAAATAAGATCACATTCTGAGGTCTTGGGAGTTAGGACTTTAATATATGAATTTTTGAGGGACATAGTTCAGCCCATAACAGTATCTTGACAATCACTATTACAAAATGAAGTTGAGTAGAATAGAAAATATCAGAAGATATCAAATAAAGAAAGATAAATATCATTATGTGAATCTTTCTGTTTTCTCTGTGTATCTAAATTCTGGGTCATCGGGCCGCGGAGATGGCTCAGTGGAATAAGCACTTCCCTGGCAAGTGCAAGGGTCTGAGTTCAATCCCCAGTTCCGAAAAAAAAAAAAAATCTGGGTTATTATGTAAAACTACATTTTAAGCAAGCTCTGTCCCCAAAACATTTGGATGTTGGTGACCATTTCATATCACTCTGCATCCCTTTTTTTTTTTTTAAATGTATTTGGTACAGGGTCTCACTACACAGCTCAGACTCATAGTGAGCCTCCTGTTCTCAGCCTCCCCAGATCTGGGATTACAGGTGTGCATCACCATGCTCAGACTGTGGCTGGCTCAGCGTGCCTAAAGGTGGGGTTGGCACAGCATGTGGTGCCAGGGATTGAACCTCGGTGCCTGTGCTTGCCTAAGCAGGTGCTTAGTCCATTGAGCTATCTTGCTGGCCCTATGCATCACCTTCAATTATTTAATGGACATACCTTGCTTCCTCAGCAAGAATATAAATGCATGGAGGGTAGGGAGTCATTTTACTGTGCACACTGCTATATAGAATCTTAAAAAGACAACCTGTATCCTTGCCAATAATGCACAAAGGTTAGCTGTGCTACTGAGTATCTGTCCTCAGACACTTACAGCTGAGAAATAAATTGGATTAGTTAGCAAACAACGATACTATAGAACAATCAGGGCTCTTACGTGCCTGAGTACACACGGGAGGGGAACCTAAACTAAGTAGGGGAGATCAAGAAGACTTTCTGGAGGAGGTAATTCCTGAACTAGATCTCAAAGGAAGAACAGACATTATTCAAGCAAAGAATAAGGAGAATATTGAGCTAGCAAGAAGCATATACAAAGGCACAGATACCTTCTGAGAACAGGTGATAGTTAACCAGGAGGATCACTAGAGAATTTTTTTAAGCATTAACGAATTTAAGCAGGAAAGTGATGAGATTTAGTACAGCAATCACCTTAGCTACAGCAAGAAAGATGGATTGAAGAGGTAGGTGTGAAGCCAGAAGCACCAGCTTAGGAGGTTAATGAACTAAAGGAGGCCATGTGGTTGAACAGCCCAGATGAAGCACTGTGGCACAGAGGCTGGTGCGGAAGAGAAGCGGAGGCATGGGGGCTGGTACTAGATGAGGAAAGAATTTAATTAAGGAGCTGAAAGTCTCAAATGACCTAAAGACCAGGATTCCAGGGAGCAAGAATGTGAAGAACCAGAGGGCTAAGGTGGTAGTTAGAGAACAGGCCTGCATTCCAGTCCAGCTCACCTGGGCGTGTGTTTCTACAGGTCATTACAGGAGTAAGTGGAGAGGGAAAAGGTGAGGTGCATCTGTCCATTCATCTATCGGTGGAGTTGAGTAGGGCAAAGAACCAAGGGGTGGCTGGGCTACCTGCTTGAGCACTGGGTTTGCAGAACACCTCAGGGAACTCAGGTGCCAAAATCTTCAAGAAGTGTGGTCAAGTCACCAGGACATCAGTAAATGGCAAGTAAAACAAGAACTAGGGCTGGGGCTTGTGAGTTAGCTCAGTTGATTAAAGCGTCTGCTTGGACAAACTCAGGAGCAGGGGACAACATTTCAATTCTCAGATTGAAAAGCCGCACTAGACCCGCCCTTAAGGCAGCCTGAGCTAGGCAAAGAAAGAAA
>NW_004524862.1:664490-670431 GCF_000260255.1 Octodon degus
AAAGAAAGAAAGAAAGAAAGAAAGAAAGAAAGAAAGAAAGAAAGAAAGAAAGAAAGAAAGAACGAACTATAGATGAAAATGTAGCTCAGGGATAGAGTACTTGCCCAACGTTCATGAGACCCTGGATTTGATCCCCAGTGGTGCGGGGAGAGGGAAAACTAACATTGAGTGAAGCTACAGTTCCTGCTACTTCAATTCCTACTTAAAAGTCAAAGCACTGGGACTGGGGGATAGCTCAGCAGTCTAAACTCCTGCCTGGCAAGTGCAAGGACGTAGGTTCGATCCCCAGTACCACATGCCATGTTGACCACCAAAACTGGGAGCAGTGGTACAATGAAAAAAGTCAAAGCATTGTACATTTTATCCTAAATAACACAACAAGATGAAACTATTCATAACAGTAAGCATTATACATATGTGGCTATTTAATTTTTCATTTCCTTTTTCTGGGGCAGGGTTACTGTGGTTGAAAAGTACTTGCTGGGCAAGTACTGCATCACTAAGTCACAGATCCCTAGCCCCTTTTTAAAATTTTATTTTGAGATAAGATCTTGCAAAATTGTCCAGTTTAACCTCAAAACTTGTGACTTACCCACTTCAGCCTCCTAAGTAGCTAGAATTACAGGTATCACCACCAGGTCCAACTCTGGCTTCACTTATTCAATCATTCATTTTTCAGTACTATGAGTTGAACCCTGAGCCTTTGCACTGAGTTACAGCCTCGGTCCTTTTTTGTTTGTTTATTTTGTTTTGAGATAGGCCCTTACTAAGTTGAAAAATTGCCTAGACTGGGTTCAAACTTGCAGCCCTCACATCTCAAACTCCCAGTGTGCTGGGTTTACAGTTATCACCACACCCAGTTTCTGTGGCCATTTTAGTTGAATTTATAATTTTTTTTTATTTTTTTTTTTTTTTATTTTTTTAACATTTATTTAGTGTGTGTGTGTGTGTGTGTGTGTGTGTGTGTGTGTGTGGCCAGCTCAGCCCACCAGGGGGCGCGGCTGGCTGGCATGTGGTGCTGGGGGATTGAACAGCGGTCCCTGGGCTTTGATGAGCTTGTTCCAAATAGGTGCTTTAGACCACTGAGCCATCTCTCCAGCCCCTATAATTTTTTTTTTTTTAGTATGGGACTCGAACTCAGGACCTTGCACTTACCAGGCAGGTGCTGCACCACTGAACTATATTCTTGGCCTTTTCATTATTTATTTATTTATCTATTTTGTGGAACCGGGGATTGAACTCAGGCCCTTGTGCTTGCCAGGGAAGCGCTTATTCCACTGAGCCATCTCCCCGCCCCCCTGGCCTTTTCATTTGAATTTAAAAATTTAACTCCTTAGATGCACTAACCATATTTCAAATGTTCAACAGCCACATAGGCTTATATGGTAGCACTGATCTGGAACCTTTGATCATCACAGAAGATTCTACCAAGTAGTGCTGATAGCCTTCATTTTACAGATAAGAAACCTCTCAAAGAAAGCTTAAGCAACTTGCCCAGGACCCAGGTTAGGGATCTGGGAAGAACCAAGGAGTTTGGTGTCAGCTCTGTTGCCTGTAAGCCGTGTGCTAACATTTCAATGGAAGGTGAGCTACCTGGTCTTAAGGGAAATTTTGTATGACTCCTGGGGCAAGCACTGAGGGTGCTTACTCAGTGGCCACAACCTGCGGGTCCTTACTCAGTAGCTACAAACTCCCTTCTTGCTAGTAAAATCTAGATTTTTGTACAAATGTTCTCTCAAGTATTCAAGGGGTGGAACTAATCAGCTGAATCAATCAAAGTATTTCTATTGCCCTGATCAGTGACCCAATTCCAGTCAATAGGACTTAGGGAACTCCTGGAAAAGATTTTATTATTCTTCAGTGTCAGGTTTATTTGTGAGGGCCAGAATGGCTGCAACCAGGTCCCCCTAGAGAACTCTTGATAAATCAACCAGCCTTGGACCTTCTCTAAGCTCTTCCTTGTTCAGTTTACTCTGACAGGGTCTTCTGTTACTTGCTGCTAAATGCACTCCTTACTAAGGCCATAGGAAATACAGAGCCCACAGCAGACTGCCTATCCATGCATCCACTACCACCTGTCTTGTGCAACTTGCACTTGGGAGAATAAGTGAAATATTAGTAAAGGAAGAGTGTCTTCAGAGAAGAGCCAGGACTCAGACAAGAAATGAGTGGCCTAGTCTTTGTGCAAGGAGTAGGGTGGGGAGCAGTGCAAGAGTGGTTAGGAAGAGGAAGCACCAAGCTTAATGGAGAAGGGTGGATGCCCATCAAGGCCTGCCAAGCATGACAGGATGTGAGCAATGGTGGGGTCAGCTGATTTCTAGGCTCCAGATAAAGCCCTAGGGCTCCAAATTCTAGGCTTACTGTGGCCAGCAAACCTTCACCTCCTAGGACAAGAAGCAGACTTGGTGGGTGGGCAAAGTCAAACATCTTTGGATGGAGCCAGCTGTGGTCAGGACTGAGCCTCTACAAGGAAATTCCAGCCCTTTAATTACTGTCTTGCCTTACTCTCTTCCTCTGTGCAGCCAAGATTCTTGGGAAACTTATTCACATTCATTGTCTTCCCTCCTTCACCTCCTTATTACAGTGCCAGCAGTTGCTGCCCCTGTAGGACCAATGAAACTGCTGGTCCATGTTACATCTGCCTTCCTAGGTGTCAAGAATGATGGACACATCTCTTCCCTTACTGTGCTGGAAATCAAACTCTAGCTTTGCATATTTTATATAAGTTTTCGGGGCCAGGGAGATGGCTCAGTGGAATAAGTGCTTCCCTGGCTAGCACAAGGGCCTGAGTTCAATCCCTGGTTCCGCCAAAAAAAAATTTATATAAGTTTTCTACCATTGAGCTACAACCCCAGCCATATTAGTTTTTCTTGAAAACTGTCCTCTAGCTGTTTTTCACAGTCCCTGTTTCTTGGTCTGCCTCCTATCTCTTTGTATACTCTACTTTTCTTGTGTAATCACATTCACACCTGAGGCTCTCTGGCCTGAGCAAACTAACATGTGGTAGCTAACCATGGTCCTTGGATTCAAATTTCTGTCTTACCGCATGTTTCCTTTGTGACACTCAAACTCTTAGCAAGATGTATGTCATGGGTTTGAAGTATAGCTCAATGGTGGAGCCCTTGCCTAGCACATCCAAGGCCCTAGTTTTCCTTCTCAGAACCGCCCCCCAAAAAGATCACTGGGGCTGGAGAGATAGCTCAGTGGTTTACACACCTGCCTGGCAAGCACAAGATCCTGAGTTTGATCTTTGGTACCAAAACCAAAAGCAAACAAAACAACACAAATATACATACACATATCCCCACACACACTGGTCTCACCCCATCCAAGGCAGTGGATGAGGGGAACCACCATTCAGATTTTTTTAGGAATTCATATCAATGGAGTAACACACAATGTATTTAATTTTTACTTTTATTAGTACATGTTTGCAGTACTTAATGATTATATGCATGTGGGGAGCTGATACTTGTATATCACACACCCTAATTTTTTTATTTCCTCTTCTCTTCCCCTCCTTCCATTTCTTGGCTCCCTTCCCATTTGCAAAAAGGCCTGTGTTGGGCTGGTGAGATGGCTCAGTGGTCTAAAGCACCTACTTAGAACAAGCTTAGCAAAGGAAAGGGACCACGGTTCAATCCCCCAGCACCACATGCCAGCCAGCCCCGCCCCTTGGTGGGCTGAACTGGCCACACACACACACACACACACACACACACAAATAAATAAAATTAAAAAAAAAAAAGGCCTGTGTCTCTGTTTCCTATAGTCTGTCTTTTATTTTGCTCTTTATTTATACTTTGGGTTTCTCATATAAGAAAAACCATGTGAAAATTAAGCTTGTATGTCTTGCTTATTTCACTTATGTTCTCAAGGTGCATCCATTTTTTTCTATAAATTACTCAAGTTTATCCTTTTTTATAGCAGGGTTAATACTCTGTTGTATGCAAATACAATGTTCCCGTTATCCATTCATAGTTGATGGACACATAGGCCACTTCCAAGATTTAGCTATTATTAATTGTACTACTATAAACATATGTCAATGTCACTAGAATAGGATGTCTTTAACTCTTTTGAGAAGATCCCTAGAAGGGGAATAGATGAGTCAAATGGAGTTTCCATTTTTAGTTTTTTGAGGAATTGCCATATTGATTTCCATAGTGGTTGGACCAGTTTACATTTCCATCAATAGTGAAGAAGAGTTTTGTTTTTGTTTTCCCCAGTGCTTCATCAACATTTGTTAGTACTGATTTCTGGTGATGGCTATTCATTCTGGAGTAAGATGGAATCTCAATGTTGTTTTAATTTGCATTTCTGTAATGGCTAGCAACATTGAACTTTTTTCATGTATGTATTGGCTAATTTACTTTTGAGAACTATTCGTTTTATTTTATTTTATTTTATTGAGGTACTGAAGATCAAACTCAGGACCTTGCACTTGACAGGCAGGCACTTATGCCACTAAGCTGTATCCCCAGCACCAGAACTATTCATTTTAGTTGTCCAAGTTTTGATCAAGTCTTTTATTTTGGGGGGTCTTTTTTTACTTCTTTGTGTATTCTAAATATTATTCCTCCAAGGTGTAGCTGGAAACTGTTTTTTTGTTTGTTTGTTTGTTTTGTATTCTGTAGGTTGTCTCTTCACTCTGTTGTTTCCTTTGATGTGCAGGTTTTGAACTTGATATAATCCGGTCTTTTGAGTCTCATTTTTTTGGCAGCACAGGGGATTGAACTCAGGTCCTTGCACTTGCCAGGAAAATGCTTATTCTACTGAGCCATTTCCCCGGCCACTCTCAATGCTATTTCTTATGCAATTGGGATTCTGTTGACAAAAAGTCCTTGACTCCACCTATGACATCAAGTTTTGCCTATTTTTATCTTCTAGAAGGTTAAGTACTTTACAGGATGTTTCAGGAGCTTTGTTTTCTTCTGAGACTGGGTCTTGCTATGTAGCTCAAGCTGATCCTGAATTCATTATGTAATCTATCCTGGCCTCAAATTTTTGACAATCCTCCTGACTCACCCCTCAGAGTGCCGGGATTACAGATGTGCACCCCCACACTGGGCTTACACGATGTATTTTTATGTCTGGATGCTATAATTCTACCTGTTTTTTGTTTTTTATGTCCCCACCCCCCACCAACTCTACCTGTTTTGTCTGTTATGTTGCATGTATTTATTTGTTTATCCTTTTTTATTTTAATATTTATTTATTTATTTATTTATTTATTTTGGTGGAACCAGGGATTGAACTCAGGCCCTTGCGCTTGCCAGGGAAGTGCTTATTCCACTGAGCCATCTCCCTGGGGCCCCTGTTTATCCTTTTTAAAATAAATGATGGATACCTGAGTGATAGCTAGCTTTTGGCTGTTCAGAAGAAAACTGCTATGAACATCCTATATTCCCTATATTCAAGTCTGTGTGCAAGTGTGCCTTCATTTCTTTTGGATAAACAACTAGGCATAACTTCTGGGCCATAAGGTAGGTGAATGCTTAGTTACATAAGAAACTTTGGTGTGTTGATCCAAATTGACATACATTTTACATTCCGACCAAGGATATGTGATAGTGCCAGTTGCTTTACACTCCCACTTTTTGGTATTGTCTATTTTTAAAAGTTAAATTATTTTGGTGAACATAGAAAGGTATCACATTTTGGCCCCAAAGTCCTGGGCTCAAATGATCTTCCTATTCCAGCCTTACCAGTTGCAGAATATCCCGGGCTATAGGCTCACCATCCTACCTGAGAAATTTGCGTTTCTTGGAAACTAAATATGCTGAGAACTTTTCATATGTTTCTTGGCTATTCACTGAGTTGCCTTTTTATTATGGTATTATAGGAATTTCTAATATATCTTGCATACACATTTATCCTTTGCCAAATCAATAAGTAAGATTACTTGGCTTATTCTTTTTTCTTTTTTCTTTTTTTTTTT